>NC_059361.1:18718863-19032500 GCF_019703515.2 Myxocyprinus asiaticus
AGTGTGAGCCAAAATATGGTGCCTTTGTTAAGCCTCTCTCAGTGACTGTGGGTGATTTCCCTGAGGAGGACTATGGTTTGGACGAGATGTAAGGCTCACCTGATAAGCAGTCAAAAGCATCAGAAGAAAGAAGTTTGACTCCGTGCAGCGAGACGTTGTTGCAGTAGTTGAAGGTTTTCTGTCGTCAACGCAGATCATTTTGTTTTATGCTGGTCTGAAAGAGATCAGAAGGATTGCATTTTAAGATGTACTATCAGAGAAATACCTTTAATTTACTGCAGTCAAACACAAGTAATGATCTTTAATAACATCTCTGCCCTGGCAACTTGAAGTTACCAATATGGTAAGTGTGAAAAACATTGGTCGAGATCAGATTAAGGGATTAGGCAAGATAGGCAGAAAAGAATTTAACTCTTAGAAGCATTCGCTTGCATGTTGATTGTTCATTATTGAATTCCAAAGTTCTGCATCTAATTTCACCCCAGACAGAATCATTTTACTTCAGACTAACAAACCACAAACACAATTTTTTTTTTTTTTTTTTTTTTGCAAGGTCTGTACAAACTGCATTGTATAAATGTCTGTTGTACCATTAATTCCTCCAGTTGACTTTTTCGTCCTTATCCATCAATATGATTGTGTTTAGGGTCTCAATCCCTTTTTCGGCTAGGCACTTTTGCAATTAGCTCACTAATGAGTCAATCCTGTGGCCTTAGTTTTCCCATGGTTCTTCATTTTCAGTGTGAATCCTTATAATTACAGAAATGTATCATTTTTAAGCACGTTTTGCAGGTGAAAATGGGCATGCAAGCATTTTTATGCATGTCAGCTTCACGTTTAACAGAAATTGATCTGGTACTATAAGGCCAAGCGTTTCATAGAATTCTGTGTTGCATTTAATAAAATCTCTATATTTCAAATACATCCATGTGCCAACTTTGGACATCCTGCAGACACATGCCCAAGTTATCTGTCTTATGCAAATGCTTTAATATGGAGTATGGAAAACCGTCCATGCTGCGCTGAAAGACACGGATTCTAGTAAACATTAACAGCTCACAGATATTTACGATTATCATAAACATTTGTTTTGCTACATAACGCAGAAGTTGGTTGTTTTCATATGAATATCATGTTTGTTTTTCAATGGCTGCACTACTGTGGAAAAGTAGAAATGTTTGACATTAGACCAGACACAAACGTTGATGATTGAGATGAATACTCTAGATTAGAAAACAGACAGTTTGCATTTGTTTCTCTACAAACATGCATTGAGTGTTACTTGTGCCGGCTACAATGCAGCTTTCCCCAGCACAAATGTGAAAAACACAAATTGTGTTTTTGACATTGATGTGTTTATTAACATTCAAACCATTGTGTAATGTTTTAAATTATATGTTGTCCTTTATCACACTTAAGTTCCGTATAATTTAATTTATCATTTATAAAATATATGTGGTAACCAGATTTCTGGATTAATTGAACATGTGAGTGCACTTTTGTAATGAAGATGACCCCCCCCCCCCCCCCCAGATTGTAATGGCTTTGCAAAAATAAAGACAAAGTGAAAAATAAGATTTTAAAACAAGGGTTTCTTTCTTGCTTGCATTAGAAAAAAATCACAAATTCACAAAAAATGTTATTTGCCAGGCACAGGAGGCAACAGTACATCAGTGCAGATGACTCAAAGTGTGAAGAACATGATGAGGAAAGACAACTGGGCTTTTAAATTAACTGGAGTCAGTGGCAGATAACAGGTTGTTACAGCATCCTCTGCACAACAGCGTTTCTTAGAGCACATTGCTCTTGGAAGTGAACTTAAATCTTTCCTGCCCACTTTGATCAGAATTTATAATGCCGCCTCTACCGTTGAGCCTGTAGTACAGAAAGCATGAATTGTTGTAATTGTTTCTCATCTTTTTCCTGCACATATAGTCTGTCCAATAGCAGCTTACTACAACCTTGTGAAAATACAATTTTGTTGATTTTTCTATGAATTTTTTTTCTAAAATAATTGAATACTGTACTCGTATCGTAAGGCATACTGTAATAACTTCTTTCACAACCTTTGGAATGTTTAAATAATTGTTTAATTTTTATGAATTTATAAAAGAATTGCTTACTGTACTCATAAGGCATACTGTAATAATCTATCTGTATTAAGCCAGCCTGTCCAATAGCAGCAGACTAAAACCTTTGGAATTGAAAATAACACTTCCAACAATTTTTTTATATATTTTTGTAAAATAATTGATTATTGTACTCATATCATGGGTAATATGCCCATATCGCCCATGCCTAAATCCGCCACTGTTACCCAGCTTCGATAAAACAGCTCGGAGTCATTCTCCAGTCATGGTTGGAGTTCTGGAGTGAGGGACTGTCGTTCATTCGTCATGACAATGAACAGCTACTTGTGTTTAATCCTCATTAACACCTGTCTTATATTGTCGTCGGGTAAGTACTTTGTTTCTCAGTTGTTTATTTATCTTATAAAACTCTTGATACCTCGCTATTTAACGGAACTTGAGAAGGCTTCCATTGTGCATACGTGTACACAGATTTTTGGTACATCGCTGCTGTCTCAAAACCTAGCGAGCTCCCTACCCAGACAGCATTTTTGGAATGTTTCGAACGCACTATGTCGCCCAAATTTAGGCAGCTCACTTGGTTTGTGGACTGGACTGTGAATCAGCAACTTATTTAAGAGATCTGAATTGAATTACTAGCATTAGTGTTAGATGTAGTGTTAGAATATTATGAAATACCTTAATTGTTGCTTTGAAACTGTTTGTTAGACACCCTGATACCCTTCCAGGCAGCATTGGAAGTATTCGGGAGCTCATCTTAAAGGGATAGTTCACCCACAAATGAAAATTCATCATTTACTCACCCTCATTTCATCCCAGATGTGTATGATTTTCTTTCTTCTGCTGAACACAAACAAAGATTTTTAAAAGAATATCTCGGCCCTGTTGGTCCATTCAGTGCAAATGAATAGTGACCATAACTTTCAAGCTCAAAAAAGCAAATAAAGTCAGCATAAAAGTGATCTATAAAACAGATGTGGGTGAAAGTGAAAATGAAAGTGGGGATTGATCGTAAAAAAAGGACTTAAATAGTGATCTTTTTGTCACCCACACTTATATCACTTCTGAAGACATAGATGTAACCACTGGAGTCGTATGGATTACTTTTATACTGCTTTTGTGCTTTATGGAGCTTGAAAGTGGTCACCATTGATTTGCATTGTATGGACCTACAGAGCTGACATATTCTTCCAAAAATCTTCATTTGTATTCAGCAGAAGAAAAAAACATCTTGGATGGCATGAGGGTGAGTAAATTATGAGAGAATTTTCATTTTTGGGCTAACTATTTCTTTAACATGTAAATACAAAGAGACTAATGTAATTGAAGAATAAAACAAATATATGAATGAAACTGGGTTATACGAAGTTCTGCCTTCAGGAAAATTGTTTTAATGTTTTGAGTTATCAGTACAGGATTGTTGACAGTTTCTACTAAATGAGATTGAATAGCTGCTATATGACTGATTAGTGCACGTAATTCATATTTTCAATAGAAAACTGAGATTTTAGTGCACAGAATATTACCCTTTTAATAGGGTGTGATTAGAGTTGGATTTTTAAATGTTTTTTTTTTTTTGAAAAGCTATTCTAAATGAATTTGTTTAAATGTTTCTAAGTTTGTCTAGGAATTTATGTCGGCCTATCTGCTTATTATTTTAAATATTATTTTTGTTGTTTCCATGTCTTGTTGATTTTTTTTTTACCTTCAGAAAGGTAAATGTTGAATTTCAATATATATATATATATATATATATATATTAATATATTTCAGTTGTTGACTTTTTTAAAGATATATTGCATTTAAAATAAAACGGTGTAATGTCATTGGAGTTATTAAACAGAATTTTGAGTGTTCGCAAACAAAATGTTTCATGCAATATACTTTTGTTACTTAAATCACAAAAGAACTATTTTTCTGCACACTCCATGTTGTTTACTGTCCTGACCCATTCACTTTACCATGTAAAGAGAGCAGAGTTGTCCATGTTTGTTTGTCCAGCTGAAGGAGAGACAGTGACTGGATCCAATATGTACAGTCATGCAGTGTTACTGCTCAAAACTGAACCGGTCACCACAAATAAACCATATCTGAGCACTGTGCTCATCCCAACAGAGAACAAAATCCAGACATCAATCCATACATCTACAGGTATAGCACAATTTCCTGTATTGATGTTACACTACTCAGTGTTTTGATTAGTTACAATTTAGTAATAACAGGCCAACATAGATTTAGCCATTTTGAGATTATCAGCATAGGCCAATAACCATGGCTGTGTTTTGAAAATCATTGAAACATGGGAAGTACATGGGTCTTGTCAGCATGAAATACCTATTAAAATGTAGTACCACCATAATAATAGTGTAATAACAGGGGTAGCACATTTCGTCACCATTTGGCCAAGTAACAGAACCTATAGCTCTCCATTTTGTCAGTTTCAAGCTTCAGATTTGTCAATGTTAAATGTTCATTTACTTAGATAATTTGTGTACATCTCATTTGATATTATTACTGATTATATTACACACACACACACACACACACACACATATATATATACAGGGTTGGGAGTAATGGAATACATGTAATGGGATTACGTATTTAAAATACAAAATATAAGTAACTGTATTCCACTACAGTTACAATTTAAATCATTGGTAATTAGAATTGTCAGCTTTACGCTAAGCTAAAATGCTATTTCTAGCCATTTTACATGCACATGTTACCAGGCACTATCATATTTTTTTATCAAAAAAATTCACGTTGAATCATAATTTATTTTTTCCTAGTAAGACCTTTGATATTTGGGCAAAAGTCGTATTCTTGATAATTTTTTAATTGTTTTCCTGTAAAAATATCTAAAAATCCTTAAAACAAGATCAATTTTGATTTAGGTTTTTCAGGAATGTATTTTTAACATGTATTTTTTCTTACTGTACTGGCAGAGTTTTTATAGTCAAAACAAGTGAAAAAAATCTACCAGTGCTGAAGAAGTAATCCAAAGTATTTAGAATACATTACTGACCTTGAGTAATCTAACGGAATACATTACAAATTAAATTTTACAGCATGTATTCTGTAATCTGTAGTAGAATACATTTCAAAAGTAACCCTCCCAACCCTATATATATATATATATATTATATCAGTCATCGGCCAGCCTGCTCTATAGATGCCAATGGAAAACCTGTTGGTCAATCACTACAAATAAGTAAATGGCATCAACACTGTAACTGTAGATGTGGCTCTGATATCATTGACTTGTCATTATAATTAAGCTTACATTTACAAATTGGGCATTAGAAGTAGATGGTTAGTTTTTTGCTTAGAACTTTGAAACATATTTTCCCTTGTTGAGACAGGTATTTTTTTTGTGTGTGTGCTATTTTTGCCCACCCTCCAGGAGGTCTCTGGTTCCATGCGGTTAGTTTCATAGGTGGTATGATGCTGGCCTTTGTTATCATAATGAGTGTTGCTCTGGGCTACAAGTTGGCCTGCTCACAACGTGAAGTGCGCTACAGAGCCATGTGAGTACCCTCATTACTACCTATGTATGTACATGAAAGAGAAACATGAATATCCAGATGTGATACTTATGAGGGATTAATTGTTTAACAATGTATATTTACCAACTACTTTACAGTTTACTTACGTATTAAGCAACTGGTCTTTTTCTAATATGTTATTTTATATCATGCAGTGAGGAACATGATGCCATCATATGAAAATGGAGCCAGGGAAAAAAACTAGGGACAACACATACACTTCACTTCCATGTAGAAGCTTATGTCTCAAAAAGTGATTTTGTTAATGTTAAAAAATGATTAAGGGTCAAGGGTCTCTGATTGTTATGATATATTTCATATTGTAATCTCCAATAGGTTGTGCCATATTGGAGATATTTGATCATTTTCTAAATTTCTTGAAATGTATACTTGGACTCAAATGTATTCAGTCAAGTTTTTGTGTGTAAAACAGTCTAGTATTTGTACCGCAGGACATTTTAATGAGTTGGGTTTGTACTAAAGTTACTTCAGTGTACACTGTAAGGGTATTTGAAAATACTTTTCTTTGATATTTTTGAAAGGGGTTGTTGATATTATTGTTAACACTTCACAATAAGGTTCCTTTTGTTAACATTAATTAATGCATTTGGTATCATGAACTAACAATGAATATTTTTTACAGCATTTATTAATCTTTAATTCTAGTTAATAAAAATACAATTGTTCATTGTTAGTTCATAGTGCATTAATGTTAACATAGTAATACGTTTTTAAAATCAAAAGTTATATACGATGAAATTAACATTAACCAATATTAATAAATGAACACTATACAATAAGGCTTCATTTGTTAACATTAACAACATGAGTTAACATGAACTAAACAATGAACAGAGCTCTTACGCATTTATTCATCTTAGCTAATGTTAATTTCTAAATTCAAAGTTGTATTAGTTAACGCACTATGAACTAATAATGAACAGTAGTATATTTATTAACTAACATTAACAAAGATTAGTAAAAAATGTAAAATATATTGTTCATTGTTTGTTCATGACACCTAATACATTAAATAATGTTAATGAATAGAACCTTATTTTAAAGTGTTACCATTTTATCTTTACCTGCCCTTTTTGCACAACAGTAGCCTACACTTCAATGTAAAACAGCTTGGACATTTGCTCAGACACAATCTACAATACATGTATAGTTATATATTCTTTGCTCACAATGCAGAAGACGTCATGATCTGATCAAAAGACCACATCTACCAAAGTATATACTTTATTCCAGGCCAATTTTAAAGTAATATGTAAAGAGATACAATGAAACAGAACTTAAGGTTCTAAAGTACATGCACATACATTGATTAAAAAAAAAAAAAAAGAGAGAGAGAATAATAAATGTATATAAATTCATTCTGGGTGCATTTAAAGAAAATTAAATACCAATCCATTAACTTGTGTGATTAGTACTACAACTAAAAAACAAAAAACAAAAAAAAAAAAAAGTAAACATTTACTATATAATCTGAACAGATGCACACTAAGCAAGCATAAAATCATGTTTAAGTGACAAATACATTTGACTCAATGTTCTATAAACGTGCAATACCAGCACTGTACCCACAATTCATAAAAACATTTTGCTGCATTGCTCTCTCCAACACTGTTTTACCCCACTAGAGTCTGCCATCAATACTATGTTTGCAAAAATAGATATTTCACTTTTATTTTCTCTAGAACCTCTAACTTTGATTACTATGGCCTAGCTTGCCAGTTTTGATCATAAAACTTGATCATACAATTTTCCTTACTGAGGCAATTGAGTTATATACCTTAGCAGTGTATTCATGCCAATAGACCACAGAATATCACTCAAATAAACCATAAAAAAAAACAAAAAAACAAAAAAACATTTAGAGTATGGGCCAGTCATTGAGCGAAGATTGTGTAGTGTTAAGTTAACCATATTGTAAACACAAGAAAATATTCATATTGAATGGCTGAATGCAAAGCATCTGCAGGGAATTTGTAATTTGAAGTTCCGGTAGTGTTCCACTACTGCAAAATAATGTAAACCATGTAACAAAAGGCCATTCTAGGTATCCTACTTTGTGTCTTTAGTACGGATCAAAACCAGCATAAGAGGGCCTGTCAAATCATGCTTCATTAAAAATCCCCTGACAAATCAATTAGACTGTTTCTCAGTAGCTTATGCCTTACGTGTACATAGAAAGTATGATACATTACTTTTAATTGCCCTTTAATTTTAAAGAGAAAATAATCTTTGGAAGCCTCACTGAATGAAATCCTGACAGAACTGATTGTTTCCTTTAAAGTCTACTCTATCATTCATATCCACAGTTACCAAATCAATTTCAAGCTAACAGCTACTCAACACCACTAACCCTCAGGACGTGCTCATCTACCTTTCTTAAACTTAGCAGAACCTTCCTCTTTCTGCCAGATCTCTGTCTTAGCACCAAACAGCATCAACATAACTGGCACAAACCTTTACTGGAGCTCATACATTGATGTCTGTTTAAAACGTAAAGGTTTTTTTTTTTTTAATAGTTGATCAAAGTGCCCTTGATATTTTGTTCCTCGCTTTTGGCTGAAGCAGATATCTGTATCAAAAACAGACTTCCACCTAACGATCATCTCTGATTATAGTAAAACAGAAATGATGACTTCAATCTATTGTGTTTCCATCAATTATTTCATGTTACTGAAAGGCAGCTCTGTTAGAATAGTTGTTCTGTATAAATCAGTTAAGCAAGAAAACAAAAAAAAAAGATTTGATTTATTCTGATCACACATGAATGCCACAACCCTCAAGAAACAAAATCAGGCTTAAATAAAACTGACACACAGAGGCTAGGGTTCTTAAAACAACAAAACCCAACATAATATTTTTTTTTATAAAACCTTCGAAAGAAATAAACTTTGATTAATGAAACATGTAAGTAAAAGAAATATGATTCATGATATCTAGTGTAAAATGACACAAACACGTTTTTTTATTTTTTTGTCATCTTTTTTTTTTTGTCCAAGAAACAAAACCGAAGGCACTTGATTAGTTTCTAGCATGATATGCTGGCACAGCCAAGCAGCAGTTTTTTGTTTTACCTTTTGTTTTACCACACGTTGAAACCCTTTGATTTTAACCTTTCAATCGTAGTATGCAAATCCTGTCGGAAAACACATACAGATGACCTCCTCAGGTACAATGCTTTTTGGTTTCTCAGGCTCATTAGTGTATATGAGAAAATTTTTTTTGATTCTAGATGAGCTGAGATTAGGGATGTTGTGAGAAGTTGCAGTCATAGGAGGTTGTTGTAGGCTGTTTTAGGGGGTTCGTCCGGTAAACACCGGTGCTCTCTTGGCTCTGTTCACACAGTGAGGAGTTCATGAGGGGAAACGCACACAAATTCACATCCATCTCACAGGTACACACACTCGCACACACCAACAGGCTGTCATTTAGCACAGCCATGAAAGAGATTTGGGTACTTGTGAATACTTGTCTGTTCATGGGCCAGCCTTGAGGATGCAGACATGAAAAAAGAAATACGAAAAATAGGACCAAAGTTTAAAAATACCTCTGCTTTTAAAACCAATTCGGCCAAACGTAGTGAATGGAAGATGAGAAAGAAAAAAGAAAGTTGTCCAGTAAGGTGAAATGTCTTTTCTTTTCAACTCAAAGCATCTACACATCCTTCACAGATTGGACTAGGCAGCAGATCAGCATGTTGGAAGAGAAGGCGTAGTGCTGGATTCAGGAGCTTTATAGCCAGGTTAGAAAGTTCTCCTTGTCGATCTTGGTAGCTGCCAGCACAGACTCCATGTCATTGAGGATGTCAGAGCTCAGGGCTTCCTGGAGGCTGGGCATCAGCTCCTCACCCTCTACCGCCATGCTCTCGCTCTCTAGGGTGCCCAGGTCCACGTCCGTGCCTGGGATAGCATCCAGATAGTCCGGGAAACGGCTGGGCTGTGTTGCGATGGAACCAGGGACAAGGGTATCGCCTAAAAGTGAGCAATTAGATCAATGAACCATTTCTTTTTAGAAAAACAAAGGATTTATTCTGATTATTGTTTGAACTGCTGTACCTGTCTCCATCTCATCCACACTGTTGAGGAAGTCGTCTGGAGTGCGGGGGACGCTGTAACTGCTCATGCTTAGGCCACTGTCTGTGCTCTCGTCCCTGGAGTGATACGTCCCACTACAGAGATAAAAAAAAAACAAATACCATTAATAACAGGCCAACTGGGCACTCATTGGCATAAACAAGTGGGGTTCAAAAGTCTCGAGTCCAAAATTCTTCAATTTGTATGTTTCACATTGGAAAATCTGATTATTCCAACATGATTTGAGAATCATGTGTGGTTCAATGGAAGCAAAGCAATCTGACCTTCTGTACAAAGGAGTTAACATGGGGTGCATCACAATTAGCTCCCTAGTTCAGTACACTGTAAACCCTAATGCTCAAAACAATAAATTGTTTTGAGTAGGGGAAAATGAAATTATACAATTTAACCTTGATGGGTATTTAAAACATTCTCTTTCATTTGAGTTCACGAAACTGACACATTTTAAGTAACCTGAATTGTTTTAAGTTTAATGAACTTGTCTCTTTAAATTTCCATTAACAGCATGGTTTGCACTGCACTCGACAGGGAGAGTAAATGTTAAAATTAAGTGTTATATAATGCGTTTTTGTGCAAGATGAATGTAAAGGGGGAGACTTGTTAGTGTTCAATGTTTTGTTGTGGTATTTAAAAGAGTTTCTGTTATGTTACATTTTTTTGGGGTTACCATTATGGTGAATAGTGGAGTTTGAGCTTAGGTTGAGGACAGGTACAATTTAAGATTGTTCTACATTATATTGCTCTACTCGTTGAGCAATTGCTATGCTATTCAAAGCATAGTGTTTCCAATAAGCATGCATTCAGCATGCTAACATTGACAGTACCAGCAAGTTAGGTTCCCTCTACTTTATGTATTTGAGTTGAGATTAAATGGTAATTTTAAGTTCAGAGATAGAGTTCAATTTAAAGTTAAGTGCCATTAACATGTATGAGTTAGCTTACTCAATATTTCAAGTTAAGAGCAATTAACATGTATGTGTAGTGCAAGTTCAAAATCTGAAAGTTCTATTAACTTAATCTTGGGTGTTTATTAACGTAAATCATTTGATGTAACTGATTGCCTCAAATTATTTGAATTCTGCTAACTAATTAGGGTTTACTGTGTAGTCAGGGCACTGATCAGGGAGTTGGCCATTTCTAGGGCTGTCTCAATGGCAAAATCGTCCCAGTGCACTTAAACTTCCACTACCTAAAAATTCCCAGAATGCACTGTAAAAACCAGGGAGCATCGTAGCTCACCATGTTCCCTGACCAGAAACGTCATGTCTTCTTAAGTCTTTCAAGTCATTAGAAAATGAGCACAAGTGTAAAGTCAAAGCCTTATTTTCTCTTTTAAAGAAACGTTGTTTGTAATGTCTTTTTCTTAATGACCATGATTGTGAAACAATCTTTTAAATATTAGATTTGTTAGAAGGTTACACATACACTCCTTTATATTTTTATTTCTTGATTTTAATTTCTTATCTGTCGTAATAACACTGAATATCTACCACGAAAATGCCTGACAGTGTCATATTAATTTCAGCTGCGTTTCAAAACGCAACGTCATACACGCGTCACAGGTGATTGAGTCATAAGTGTCCCATTTTTCAGTGGATGAACACCCTTACCAGTGCCCAAATTCATTTTCACGATATACTGATTTACTACACTGGAAGCAAGGGAGCTGACTGAGATGCACCAATGGTCAATGTCACAAATTTACTTATTAGGTTAGTGATCTAAAAATCTTAAATATTTCTTCTTCATTTAATGGCATCATGTTTCTTTGTTTTAATTATTTTTTTTAAATCCTAAAGCTTTGTTTATTTCCAGGTTTAAATTCGATTCTGATCCCAGATTTTCAATGCGGTCTCAGAGTTTTGAACCCCACTGGATATTATACTCAACAGTCAGATCCAGGGCCAATGAAATTGCTTCAAGCCAAGGGGCACCACCCTCCCTGGCTTCAGTCACCATCAGTGAGGGCCTGGTTCACACCTGCTCCCGACTTCAATTTCACTTAAACCCCGTTTAACTGACCATCCAGGGGGCTCAGGCATGTCATTCAAACCGGCGAGGGCACCACTCTCCTCGGTGAGACACTGGAGCACACCTGCTCCCAATGTTATTTTACACTGTCATTCATCCAGGGCCAAATTCATATGGAAATTTTCAGTTACTGACACAATTGTAGAAATATCCTATTTGCAAGCTTATGTCACTGATATAATTATTCTGCAAACCACGTGGACCAGTGTCAGAAATTACAATTTTTGCCCTGAGCTCCACTTAATTTCTGACTCTGAGGTGAGCATCATGTTGCACGTTTGGTTACGAGAATCAATCAACAATTAATCATGTTATCAACGTAGCCACCATATTTGATTTAGGTGCTTTACTTTAATAATTAAATTTCTTTCTGTTCATCGTACAAAGTGATCATATTATTTCAGAAGACTTATAGTGCATGAGCAGTATCAATTAAACTACATTATAGGAATATAGTTGACGAGTCATCAGTTACTTTTACTGTGGTTTTATGGCTCCCCCTCAAGCATTTAATAGATCAGAGTCACTATTCGCTTACATTATGGTGAATAAACCCTGTGAAGACTATTTAAAAATGCACTTTTTGTGTCCCACGGAAGTAAAAATTACATGGGTTAGAAGTGACATTGGGGGAAAATAATGACAATTTAAATTTTTGGGTTAACTTTTCCTTTAAAGAAAAACACTGCTAACTTTGGTGTATTTATACAGTACGTTAAGACATTTCTACACATTATGCTACTATTTGCTTCAAGAATTTTTGCTTGCATTACTTGCAGTGACCTGCATTGTAATAGGTGTTGTTTTGCTGGTGGTCTGGGAAAAGCTTTCTATAAATAGAAGCAAGTAAGTTCAGCACAGTGTATTCAAATAAAGAGGGCAGAGGACATGCTACAGTAAAGGAAAATACAGCAAGCTTCTCCTAATTAAGAGAGTGAAATGTGGCTTCAGTGCATGAGAGCTGCTGGATGAATGAGCTCTTTGTGTGAACAGCAAGGGTGGGAGGGTGGGATGGCTTTATCTAAGACTGAGACCACATGTTCTCACGGGCTGCCTTGTTATTCACATCAACCCCTTATCTGCTCACACAAGAGTGTCCTTGACTACCACTGGATGGCACAATTCTCTTTATAAGCAGCTTTACCAAGAAGGCCTTGACGTTTGATGGTTCAAGATGTTGCATGCAGACTGCATTCACCAAGCTCTCCACCAGAGGTCCCCAATGAGTGTCATTCGATCAATAAGCACACATGTTGTGGCCAAGCATACTATGTGGGAAGGTTCATTGCCCTTCTGGGCCTATCAAAACTGTTAACTATTACCATGTGTAAATGCAAAAGTAACTTCTCCTGCCTTCATTGCTCTATATGGTTCTGCATGTTTTGACGTCTCTTACCTGTTTAAGAAAGGGTCAGAGCTGTTTGTTGTCATGTTACGGGCATCTTGGCCCATGACGGGCGAGGACACAGGGTTCGGAGTACCCCCATCCTGCTCCATGCTGGTTGGCAGCTGGTTTCTCAGTGCGAGCTCCTGTACACAAAGACACACACACAAAAAGTAATATGAGGGGGATGGATGTGTAAAAGTGATGAAATCCATTTTTTATGTAGGTTTGTTCGAAGAATTGAACAAAATGGGTATACAGAAGCTAGTGACTGCAGCGGAAGCTTGGAATAAATTACAAATTTTCTTTGGAATTACTCCAAGTACAGAGTTCAGAACAAATGCATTTTTATGTTGTAGAAAAAGGTCAGAACAAACTATACTGGTTTTACTCTAAACCCACACACACATAAACAAAACAGTGTGTGAGGTATGAAAAAAAAAAAAAAAAAAAACTTCACCTACAAGTTTCACTTGATAAGTTTCCTTAATCACCTTCTTGAGTGAAATAAAAGCCCTTCCCATCCAACAAGTCATGAGTTACAAATCTGGTTATAATTTGTCAATAGATTGTGCAAGACAGTCTGTAAACATCCTCAATTGTTTTACAGCCTCAGCCTGAATGGGTGGTTTGCAGAGACTCGCACGTTGTCTAAAGAAAGTGTGGGTTTACTGCACGTTACTTAGGGTAGAGCAGAGGGTCAGATCTTCATTTTTACAACATACTTCCTATGACCAATTAAAACTCAAATACAGCTTTTGCTAATGGATAATCCAACAAGGCATCAACACAGAAAGGAGTTAAAGGAATGCTCCAGGTTCAATACAAGTTAAGCTTAATTGACACAATTTGTGGATAATTTGGATTACCACAAATAATAATTCTGACTCGTCGCGGTTACAGTAATCAACTTACAAATGGAAGTTAATGGGGCCAGTCCATAAATGTTAAAATACACTCTGTTTCAAAAGTATAGCAACAATACATAAACATCACACGTGTTAACATGGTTTTAGTGTGATAAAATCGCTTTCCTTATCTGTGTAAATTTCAATATTATAAATTTGGTGATATGACAGCGTATTGCCAGTAAACGCTGTAATGCTGGTAAATCCCTTATTTTATCGCATTAAAATCATGTTAACACTTCTGTTTTAATTTTTTTTGCTATACTTTTGAAACAGTGCGTATTTTAAAGGACTATTTTGGGTGTTATATAAGTTAAGCTCAATCGACAGCATTTGTGGCATAATGTTGATTACCACAAAAATGTATTTTGACTCGTCCCTAATTTTCTTTACAAAAAAAAAAAAAAAGATAAAGCACAAATTAATGTTACAGTGTGAGACTTAAAATGCAAGTGAATGGGGCCAATCTTTGGAGGGTTTAAAAGGCAGAAATGTAAAGCTTATAATTTGATAAAAGCACTTAAATTAATTTTTCTGTTAAAACATAAGTGTTATTTGTAGTGTTTGACCGATAGTGGATATTGCAGAGACTGATAACTTAGGTGGTGGAAAAGGCAGATAACCGATTAATTGGCCAATAGTTTTAAATTTAGATTCATAGAATGTTACAAAATTTTCTTAGTCGGCACAGACAAAGAGATTAGAGTCCAAAATTAATAAAATTCCAAATGTAGTTTATTTTTCAACCAATATACCAATAATAATCAGAAAAGATGATGACTGGGTGCATAACATGGGACTTTTAACACTAAACAAGCCTGAAACACCCCAGGGACACTTATTTTGAAATGACGTAGACTTGGCTCCATTACAATGCTCTATATTTAATATTTCCCAAATTAAGCTTTTTATAGCCTATATACTGTATTGTTATTCACAATATGAAGTTGAAGACACAATGTATTTTCTGACGAGGGACGTTTCTTTATAGTCGCAACACAGAGGAATAAAAAAAAATCTATCTGCAACTATTGCCACAGATTTTTGCCGATAAACGATAGCTCCAAAAAGCAGCTACTGGCACTAATTAATCGGTAAAACCGATACATTGTCGTTTTTACTGTCATTTTAGGGTTTGTTAACATTACATCGTTTTGGCAGCAAAGTTGTAAAATTGGATATAACTTTACACAAAAAAGGTTGGTAAATGATTTTCACACTAAAATCATGTTAACATGCATAATGTTTATGTCTTGTGGCTATACTTTTGAAACTGAGTATTTTAACGTTTACGGATTGGCCCCATTCACTTCCATTGTAAGTGCCTCACTGTAACCCAGATTTTAGCTTTTTTTTAAAGAAAAGGTGGGACAAGTTGAATTTACTTTTTGCAGTAATCAACATTATGCCACAAATGCTGTCAATTGAGCTTAACTTGAATTGAACCCGGAATATTCCTTTAATGTTTTTGGACTGGCCCCATTAACTTCCATTGTAAGTGGCTTACTGAGATTTTTGCTTTTTTGTAAATAAACAAAAATCTTTTCATTATAAAATACTTCAAATTATAGAAATAAATAGGGCTATGAACACCGGTTCATGTTAACTTCAGCATCAGCAATATCATAGCTAAGCGATTCAATTAAGGATTTCCAATGATAAGATCAATGCCTTTCACTGTATTTGAGGGCCTAAATTTATTAGTCTGTTTAGAGAACTGCTTCCAGCTAAAGCCTGTAAGATCATCCCTGAAGATCTCTGTTTATTTTTTTTCCAGCAGGGCGGTCTGCAACACTGAGTCAACACTGTGTTTACATTCCAAAGCAGGGACAGCTGAGTACTACACCCTCCGTGTGCCCGACTCCCTCCATTCTTCAGATCTCTCATTAAAACACATTGTAAAAAACACATTGTGAATATCTCTACTCACAACTGCAGATTTCCACCTAAAACGTCACTTCAACTGTTCGCAGACATCCCTTCCAATCAAATTGGGCGCTACTTGGTGTGAATAAGCTGCAAAATGGACCTGTTTTTAGGCCGATAGACAAAAGTCTGGCTCTGCGAGACTTTAACAAAAACTAGCTCAACTAAAAACCACATGTATTAAAAACTAAAATATGTCATTTGCAATCATTAACAGAGTACACTTGGTACAGCTCAGGCTAATTTGAGCAGCAGAAGACTATGTGCCTTTCTAGTATGGAAGGACTGATTGTTCTGACAGGTGTGTATCTGACCTGGGGTCTCTGGCGAAGGAGCTCTTGTTTGAGTCTCAGTCTCTCTTTCTCCATCTGGATCTGCTGCAGTCTGATCTGGTTGTTTCCTCCTATCACTCCACTCTGTGGGCTGGAGGGCAACTGGGAGCCTTGCTTCACTGGAGCACTCTGGGAAATTCGCTGCTGGTTGATAGCTATGAAGACACAAAATGAATTAAGTACTGTGCTTGGTTTGGTTATTCCTTTGAAAAGCAAGCATTAATAACTTAATTCGTTTTTATTAGTGCTGTCAGTCGATACATTTTTTTAAAATTGCGATTAAATCGCATAACTTTTTGTAGTTAATCGCAATTAATCGCAGATTTTGAAAGTGTTGAAATTTGACACTATATATATTTATTTTCTTGTCAAAATGCATTTATTTCCATCTTTGGAAACAAAAACAATATTTAACAATATAATGCTTTATTAACATTTTCCAAACAAAGCAAGAACTGCACCAATTCGAGTAACATTAAACGTTTCCCAAAGTGTAAGTGGGAGGTTGACTAATTGAAAGAACTAGTTTCCCCATAGGTTGCATATTCATTGGAATGGGCATTTAAATCTCTTAAACTTTCATCCTCTGCAATATTAATCTGCCGACAGACTGTGGCTATCCGCTTAGTTACAGCAATCATGAAGCTGCGTTCATGATTCGTGTCAGAGCGTAAATGCCTCAGATTTGCTCTCACCATGAAAAGTGCTTCTATATATATAGATATTTTCGAAAATAGCCCTGAGTGCCTTACTGCTTTTAGAACACAGACACAAATTGCATAATTTTTTTTTAAAGGAATATTCTGGGTTCAATACAAGTTAAGCTCAATCGACAACATTTGTGGCATAAGGTTGATTACCACAAAAATGATTTTGACTTGCCACTCGTTTACTTAAAAAAGGGGGTTACAGTAAGGAACTTCCAATGGAAGTGAATGGGGCCAATCCATAAATGATAAAGAATAAATATTTTCAAAATTATAGTCCCAAGACTGAAACATAAATGTTAACATGCTGTGTCAAGTTATATCCAATATCAGGTTTACAGTGTTTCACTGTCATGACAACAAAGTTGTTATACTGGATATTACTTTACACAGATAAAGTTAGTAAGCCATTTTATCACACTAAAATAATGTTTAATAATACATATAATGCTTATGTCTTGCAGCGTTTTTGAAGCGTTTATGTATTGGCCCCATTCGCTTGCATTTTAAGTGAGTATTGTAACCATGATCTTTTTTTTTTTTTTTTTTTTTAAATAAAAGGAGGAATGAATCTTAATTATTTTTGTGGAAATCAACATTATTCCACGAATGCTGTTGATTGAGCTTAACATATTTTAAACCCGAAGCATTTCTTTAAGTGCCACCATTCCGCTAGAAGATATGTATACAGTATATATATCTACATGTTTGTCGCTGAGTTTAACAAAGATTAATGTTTGCTTCAATGAAAATTGGCAAAGATCCAATTTACAGGGTATAAAAAGGGCCAATCAATGCAATTGAATGGAGTGATGAGTATCACCACAAACTCGAATAAAAGAAACAAATCCTTTTGGCCATTGGAAGTGGGGTGTTACAGTAATTGAGCCAATGAAATTGCTGTTTACTTATGCACTGGGGCCACCAGTGACAACAAAGCTGTGATGGTGCTGGCGTTGTCATGCACGAGGGAGCCCTGTCTTCTCTGCTTATCCTCATCACCGTTCAATCAGAGTGTGTTTACACTACCTCAGGGCTGAATGAATCTCTGCTCCCTTCTCACCATGGGAATCAGATCAGGGACTCACCACACCTCTTTCTCTCACACACACACACACACACACACACACACACACACACACACACACACACACACACACAACCATCCTCCCCCACACTGCCCGAGGCATGAAAGAGTGTGTGGGAATGTATATTGAGTGCTAGTGGGGGAGTGTGTGTGTGTGTCTCGGTGTTTGTTTCTCTTTTAAGACTCTTATCTCGCATATATATGGGTCTATTGAAACCGAATGATGGCAATTCTTGATTCTCAAGTCTGGATTTCCCTGACTAGTCTGTACATGACTGTTCTGGAGTTTCTGTGGGTATCTCACTTGGGAAACTCCACAGAAAACAAAGTCTTATCCATGTGGCGGAATGACTAAATGTTGCATAAGCACGGAAGAACTGCAGGTTCGTGCCACGGATATGTTCTCTCTTGAACCAGAAAGAGCAGGAGGAGGGACAAGGAAATGTGCCAGAGAAATACACACAAAATGAGGGGGAGAGAGATAAAACACACTGACGTAGTTTGCTCATTGTCGTTTACACACTGGCTTTGGAACACGAACATCCAGCAAAAACAGTCTTTATCAGGCCATCTCGCAAAGCTGGCAACCAATAGCAGCTCACCTGTCCTGGCAGGCGAGGCCAGAGATGTGTTGAGAAACTTTTAGGAGTGCTCTCAGAGATACGCAGAGGCCCACGAGAACCTTTGAAGCCTTTGTAAACATTTGCCGCCTGTCCATTTAACACGTTTGTTCTATGAAAGCCAAGCTTAGTTGCGAGAGATAAGCTGTGAGGGCCAAGGAGAAAAGGAAAGAGTCAATCTGCACCCAGAAGAAAAGCCTCTCTATCCTATCATAAACAAACCTCATCGGGCTACACAAAAGGATGCAGTGAGCTGCCGAAAGCCAGTTGGAGGAACTATAGCTGTGACTAGCATGTAGCAGGACACAAGTTGAAGGCGAGATGGTAGCCATATCACTTACTAGTGGATACAGAAGGCTGAACATTCATACAAAAAGGTCTGATAAAGGCTTGAGGATTTTAATACATTTGCAATGATAACTAATGGTGCTTGTATAGAATTTTGCTCACACTAAGGGTAAGGGATTTGAACAAACTCCTAACCCTAAATGCCAACGTACACTTTGGTTTTCATCATGATGCAAATTTAGTCATCAGCACACCTCTCTACAAAAACTATACTGCACGTGGACACTGACTGTGCTAAAAGAGTATCACAAAGCAGTAGTAGTGCGCAAATGCGAATGCATTAAATGCGTCCATTTGGGTGGACAACAGTGGATCTGCATGTCAAGAACGCGTGTGTGAGGAGGTCAGGAGATCCCTGCATTTGTATAACTCATGTCTCGAGGGAATATAAAGACATCTTCATGGGTCTAAACTCCTGAAGAGAAATAGTCCAGTATCTCATAGCAGTCATAGCACGCATGCGCCAACCACCTGTGTATGTCAATGAAGTATACTTTGTCAAGCTCACGTTCGACTGTATGCAGATGCTAAGCATTTGCGTCAAACCAAAGTATACTTTGTGCTTTAGGATTGTGGCAGTGAGTTTTGCACAAGCATGACTCACATTTTCTTCAGCAAATGTAAAAATGCAATGAGAAACTCCATATAACCTCTAAAAGTGAACCACTGATGTCACATTTCTTAAGTTTGTCATCCTTTTTCCCCAATAAGGCAAGTGCCTCGGGAGTCGTGAAGTGTTTATGCAATAGAATGTGTGTGTCAGTGAGTCAGAGTAGCTCAAAGCTCTGGAAAAGATGAGCGCTTCACAAGAGAGTGACTTCACTGTGCACTTGCCAACAAGGTGCCAACTCCTGTGCTGAAGTACTGTGATAAACCAAGCGGATAAAACGGGCTGCAGCACATGACTGATAACCAAAGGTTCCACTTGGCCTTTGTGCTAAAGAACATCCACCAACATATAAAGACTGCTAATTTAAAGAGTTTGCATGATTGCTTTTCAGTCAGTGAGGCATTTAGGCTGACTGTATTATTGATGTTTTGCCAAACGAATTGTGAAATACAGTGGCCCCTAAACATATTTGTACACTAAAGGCCACACTTAAAGGCCCCATTTACAACTGGTATTAAGATCCGTTTTAGGTGATCCATTTGAAATGTGACAATGCTAAATGGGGTCCAAAAAGTTTTGAGATTTGTCCACTTCAACCAGATTCCGAGAAACAGTGCGGCAATTTTTTTGCCTTGCTTTTTTGTTGTTGTTGTTTTATATTTTTTGTGCTTCAATATACTGATGTAATGACTGATGTCATCATAAAATCAGACACTCATTTAAATTGGAACGCAAGTGGTCAAAAGCAACGCATATTATGACCAGGTGTAAACTGAGATGCATCTCGTTGTGATCGGATCATTCACAAATAAATTCAAGTCCCATGTTGGAGTCTCAGACTAGGCCTCCTCTCTGGAGATCATTCACTGTCTGTTCACTGCTTCTCCACTAGTTAGGATGGAGGCACAAGTTTCCTCTCCTGAGCTTTCTTCCTTTTCTTTTTCTTTTTTTTTGGGGGGGGGGGGATTTTTTCCCCTTTTTCTCCCAATTTGGAATGCCCAATTCCCAATGCATTCCAAGTCCTCGTGGTCACGTAGTGATTCGCCTCAGTCCGGGTGGCGGAGGAGACATAGCGCGTGTGGAGGCTTCACGCCATCCACCGCGGCAACCAAACTCAATTCACCATGCGCCCCACCGAGAACAAACCACATTATAGCGACCACGAGGTGGTTACCCCATGTGACTCTACCCTCCCTAGCAACCGGGCCAATTTGGTTGCTTAGGAGACCTGGTTGGAGGCACTCAGCACGCCCTGGGATTCGAACTAGCGAACTCCAGGGGTGGTAGCCAGCGTGTTTTACCACTGAGCTACCCAGGCCCCCTTTCTTCCTTTTCTTAATTTCCTCCCTTTCTTTTTTCCTCTTCCCTTCCTCCTCTCTGGCCCTGCCTCCGCCTGCACCCTTCCTCTCTCTCTCACTCGCTCTCTCTCTAACATTGGGTCTCTGACTGAAAAGGTCTGGAACAGATTAGGAGCAGAGCTGCAGCATCGAGAGGCCTGGCACCAACTCAAGTCTGGCTAGATGTGTAGCTGAGAACAGTTCTGCCTGCACTGGGCTCACGGGGCGGGAAGGGGGGAAGGGTAGAGAGAAAGAGTGAGACTGGACAAACTTCAGTTCTCTGCTAAAGGAGTACAGTCCTATTCCACCCATGCTCATATTACCCAACTGTCTTCAGTAACAATGGCGACCAAAGACCCAGATGGGACATAGCTTTAAATATATGTCAGGTTAGCAATGTGGTAAGTGCATTTAATTTAAAACAGTATAATTAACAAATGTAATTTTTTTTTTTTTTTTTTTAGGTTTAATTGCCCTGTGGTGCAAGTTTCCTTTCGAACTTTCAAGGTTAGCTGTGTATTTAAAGTTATGGCATGGCGGCGAGATAATGTTCGTCAGAAAGTCTGTAGATGAGGGATAAAAAAATGAGGCCATAAAAAATGCAGACACAAGAAGTTACATAAAACCGCATGGGAACGCCCAAACTTTCTCAACTTGTGGCAAAGAACGAGTTAACCACGTCTACCCTCTTTCTCACTGTTCTCCCCCTCACATACATCTGTAATTCAGAGGCCCACCAGGCTTGTCCGCTGAACACTTCTAAATCTTCAAAGAGTTTCATCCACCAGAGCTGACCCCCCCCCACCCCCCGTCTCTCTCTCTCTCTCTCTCTCTCTCTCTCGCCTAGCCCTGCACAGGCTGTTTACCACTTTCTCCATGACCACTTTTGTGTTAGGTGCACATTTGCACACTAAAGCTTGTTTTGTAACATCATCACTGAGAATTTGAGTAAAAAACAGGGCAAAAACATGCTGGTTCACACGTGTAGGACACAGACAGTGAGAGAGACTCCCAAGAGAATACTCTTTGGAATGAAGGGAAAGCACCTCAAGCGTGAGTAACTCAAAGTGACATAAGTAGAAGCCTTCGTCTCATTGTGAGCCTTACGTGCACAGAGAATTAGATTAAAGAGTGGGACTGAAAGGGGTAGAGAAGGACAAACATCTCAGTCTGACAACCTGTCTGTGAACCATTTATCTCGACAGCAAAAAAGAGATTAGTAGATTAACGTGACTATTGCACTACTTGTTTCAGCGTCTGTGCAAGTGTGCATATGGATTATGAATCTGTATCTAAACAGGGGGTTTAGGGAGCAGCATGATCAGATGTAGTTTAAGTTAGTTTGCGTGAGTAAAAGGATCACATAGCAGAGTCCTGTCTCTGGAGCAGTTTTGGCTAACCTCAGTATGAGTCACAGGAAGTGGTAACCCTCTAAATAGTGTGTCACAAACACACACTCACTAACTTTCATTCACACATTATTAGAGAACACTGCCATGCAAAGACAAAATGCAGTAACTACTAAATTTGTCAAAACTGAGTCATGACCAAAATTGCTTTCAATGACCACGTTTACACACACTTAAGAAAATGTTTTTTTCAAGGGTTTTTGCAAAAAAGATGTTTTGAAACGTCATGTAAACAGGATTTTCCTTATGCCATTTAAGGGATTAAGAGAAAGCAGTTTAATGCACCTTGGTTTCTTCCGAATGTGCGTTAACAGACTGGATAACAATCATCAAAGGATGGAGCCCAACAAGTCAACACAGCGGAAAGAAATCAACATTTCTCGGAGTACAGTGGGAAAAGTGCATACGTTATAAACTATACCCATTTATACACACCAATGTAAAATCGTCTGTCCCTCATGTTTGCGCATACGCGCTCAAGTACACTGGGGGAATCCCGGAGTATTAAGTAAGAGGGAAACCCCACTATTGCAGTGCTATTCCGCTGCAGGTGGCGATGGAAAGTTAAGGAAACAAACACAGCAACAACTCTGAAATATCTGGAAAAGCAAAGAATAAAACAGCAAAGTCTTCCTCACATGCCATGTTTGTTATACACTAGCGTTGCAGGGAAATTACGTTGCTGTAGAGACAGCTGCTTACTGACCGAGCCACAGTAGCTCAATTTGAACTGCACTTGTAGTAAGGTGTGTAAAGGACAATGCGAAGCATAAACCACCTTATCCGGCCTAAACACCCACTTCACTGTGGTAAAATCACAGTGACGCACAGCCTTGAATGACATATTGCCTTCATAAAATGGCAAAACAGCGATACGATGTTGACACTCATGTAAAATAAACAGTTCCATTTAATATTAATAATAATCTGAATAATTAATTCTTCCACCAAGTAATATAGTTTTATAGGCTAGCTGCAGGCTGTTTATGGTTGACAAGATAAAGTAGTGGCACATTAATAAAATTGTACGATCACAGTGCGACTTCAAACATAGCATTTTATAAGACAATATTAACGCTGAGCCCTCATTTGTCTTGTAGGAGGTAAAGCTCACCAAAACGTGGGTCAAGTCTTGGGTCCAGCCAAGAGGTGGTTTTGTTCTTGTGATTGATGTAGTAGATCTCTCCTTCTGAGGTAATAGCTTGCTCCCAGCCATCAGGAAGAGGACCTGAGAGAGAGCAGGCAGGGTACAGTCAATTCTCTAACATTAAACACATGGATTTTCTCAGTTTACATTGGGAAAAGAAACCAATTCCATCTGTAGGCCTACACAGAATGTGCAAATGTTTTCACAATTTCTTTGGTGATTTGCTAAAAATCAGCAAGATCTTGTGGAATGGATTTAAATCTGCTAAACTGTGTTAAACAAAGCTAAGAGCAGTAATGCATTATCAAATTACCCAAAGCAGACATGCAAGGGGGAAAGGGGTTGTGTAGAATTTGATTAATGATGAATGGTGTTCATATTTGCGCAAATATGCTGAGCTTTCTGTGGGCGGAGTTAGGGTGCCGTGCAGGCCTAGTAATCTAGATAAGAAAATGAGGGGAATACGATGTCATGCTTTTTAGGTCCATAAGTGACCAAAAGTCTTTCTTCTCCAAAGACTGACATTTAAGTGACTGAGGGAACACCTTAAAATGCTGAGCAGCACTGGTCTTGCCCCAGTTCCTCTTGAACCTTACACAGGCCTGGGCACCCATCTCACTATTGTCACTCCCTGAGAGCTACCAACAAGAAACTTCTAACCTAAGTGTCATTCATATGCATTCATTTGCATCCGTCAGCCAGCTTCACATCCCTGATAAGGTTTCTGCATTTGCTAAGAGAGGTTGGGTGAATACAGGGTCTGCTACACCCATAGAATTACCATGAAAATGCTGTGACTGAGAGTGTACTTTTTAATACGTTACGAGTTTCTGCTGACCTGAGGCAGGGTTCATGATGTTCTGTTGCTGCACAGGCACTGGGCTGGCCGGGGCGGCTTGGTTTAACTGAAGGAGGGCTTTACGAGGGTCTTGCCAGGTTGTTGTCTGGTCATGATGGCTATTGGGAGACATAGACAGATATAAGCATGACAAATACACAAAAACTATAGTGGGTAGGTCTAAAGACTTGACTGAATTGCCTGCCTAGACAGCATGTTGTGCTTTTGGATGCATCTAATAGTCCTGTCTAGGTAGTAGCTTAAAAGGTTTTGAAACAAAGCCCACATTACATGATGCATTTTTAACAGGGTTCCCACACTTTTTGACCAAAGAATTTCCATGACCTTTTCAGTGATTTATGATTTTTAAAAATCATTATTGACTGATTAGCTAATAAATCATTCATAAAGATGTGAACTGGTTTGACAAACTCACAAATCTTACAAATTATGATAAATTGCAAGAAAGATTTACTCTACACAAAAGCAATAATATAACCAATGAAATATTCTACAGCATACCATTACTAGAAAAATATGTATTCACTATAAAAATGTCTATGACTTCTCCATTACATTTAAGATTTTATTAATTTCAGTGATATTTCCAGGCTTAAATTTGTTTGATTTCAACAATAGTTAAATCAAATTATAGCCTAATAATTAAAAATAACTAAAAACCTAAAAGTTGTTTAATATCTATTTTATACACACAGCATATATATATATATATATATATATATATATATATATATATATATATATATATATATATATATATATATATATATATATATATATATATACACACACACACACACACACACACACACACACACACAGTACTCTGCAAATGTTTTAGGCACTTGTGAAAAATGTTACATAGTGAGGATGTCTTCAAAAATAATGCCATAAACAGTTTTCATTTATCAATTAACATCATACAAAGTCCAGTAAACATAAAAAAAGCTAAATCAATATTTGGTGTGGCCACCTTTGCCTTTAAAACAGCCCCAATTCTCCTAGGTACACCTGGACACAGTTTTGCTTGGTTGTTGGCAGATAGGATGTTCCAAGCTTCTTGGAGAATTCACCACAGTTCGTCTATCTATTTAGGCTGTCTCAATTGCTTCTGTCTCTTCATGTAATCCCAGACTGACTCAATGTTCAGTGGGGGGCTCTGTGGGTGCAATGCCATCTCTTGCAGAGTGCCCTGTTCTTCTATTCTAATGTTTTCTATTTGCAAAAGTAATGTTTGGGAGTCTAAAATAAATTTTTTCCTATTGACACACTAAAGCTGAAGATATAAATAACCATCTTAAGAAGTGTGTATGTATGTATGTATAATATATATATATATCAGAACAAAGAGAAAAAAAAATATACAAACAAAAATGCTTTAAAGAAAGTGTAATGCCATGTAAACCATTGTTATATACCCCACACTGGTTTAAGTGCAGAGATGATAGAAAACCCCAGAGAGTGGAACATTTACAAGATTTATGTAAACATCAAAAACCAGAAATCCATTTGTACAGCAATTTAGTCCTTTAATCTTCATAAGCTAAAGCAAGCAGAAACCAAACAACTCCATAGCCTCGTAAAAGCTGTATGTCTATCCTGTTACAGTCCTGTAAGGAAATCCAATTTATTTGTCTGCCCAGGATGCTAATAATAGTCTCTTATGAAAGTCCATTTTGTAAACTTTAAGATTACCACTCACTCTAGTTTCAGATTTGCTGATGTGTTACTGTGGAGGGAGGGAGTTTGGATAACTGTTGGTTACTGGTAGCCCTTTTCCACCAAAATTGCGATGGTTCTCGTGCCGAGCCTGTGCTCCGCTGGTTCATGGCTGGGGCAATCTGGAGCCTATCGTAAACCGGCCGCGCTTTTCCACTGACCTGAGAGCCGAACGGTGACATAACGGGTTACTGTCTGCATCAGTGGTTCTCAACCAGGGGGTCGGGACCCACTAGGCGGCATCAGCACACTTCCAGGGGGACCTCAAGATCTCTTAAAATTATTTAAAATATGATAGATTATAATATTTATATAATTATTATAATTAAACTTACTGAAAATGCTAAAAATGTAATAACTCCCTTCAACAGCTTGCTTTTTATGAAGAATATACAGTTCTAGACATTTCTGAAATCACACATTTTAATGGAAATATCTTATAATAGATATAGCTTATAATATAAATACTGTATCTATTAGCCTACATGGGGGGCCTCTGAATATTTTCTAAGACAATGGGGGATCTTGGAGTCAAAAAATTTGAGAATCACTGGTCTACATGGTAGTTTCACATGACTGCCTCAAACATAAACAAACATGGCACATCACAATGTGTTTGTATAAAGTTTTTACTCTTGTTTTTGAGGACATATTTAAACATGCGTAATAATGCAATCCATCGTTATTACATTGCTCAACAAGATTGTCAGAGACGATAAAGCCAGTCTGGATTACAGTTTTAAATGCGGATTATTGCTTAAGGTAAATACTACTGGAAGTTAAAGGCATAATTTACCCAAAAATCTACGCTAAAGACAAGAAATGCAATTACATTATATTGTATGAACTATGGCTTAACTTGCTAAGTTCTGTAAACTGTTACAGTGTAATCATTATTAACATTGGTGTAGCAGATGGTTGTATTTGGATTTTTGCCATAGCATATAATATTATTTGATTGAGAATCCCACCGCTTTACTTAACAGATAGCCGCAATCTTCCAAACTTAGTGAGTAACTGGTCAAAAATCCCCTTACAGAACAAAACAATGCCCAAAATAAGATGACAACAGAGGACACTGGCGATTCACTGTTTCTCATGAGCGTTACTGGCTGAATTCAATGCCCCGGTTAGTGGGGGGCCTGGGTAGCTCAGCAAGTATTGACGCTGACTACCACCCCTGGAGTCGCAAGTTCAAATCCAGGGTGAGCTGAGTGACTCCAGCCAGGTCTCCTAAGCAACCAAATTGGCCTGGTTGCTAGGGACGGTAAAGTCACATGGGGTAACCTCCTCGTTGTCGTGATTAGTGGTTCTCGTTCTCAATGAGGCGAGTGGAAAGTTGTGCGTGGATCGCGGAGAGTAGCATGAGCCTGCACATGTGGAGTCTCCGCGGTGTCATGCACAATGTGCTATGTGATAAGATGCGCAGATTGACTATCTCAGAAGCGGAGGCAACTGAGACTTGTCCTCCGCCACCCGGATTGAGGTGAGTAACCGTGCCACTACAAAGACCTACTAAGTAGTGGAAATTGAGTATTCCAAATTGGGAGAAAATGCCCTGGTTAGTTAGCAGGCTGGTCGGTGTCCAAGACCAAAACATTGTTGCTCTGTCCACTGTTGCTTTTGCTTATGTCCTTCTTATGGTCGCTGTACTCCCTTTAGTGTTTTTCAATTTGTTTATGATTTGTTCAATTGTCCGATTGAAGGTGGCGTGCATCATTTCGTGCTGTATCTTCATTCTTGTAGAGTAGCTTTTTCCTTTGTGATCTCTGTAGTTTATCTCGGATCTTCGTGAATAACATATCGCACTTGTTTCGTCGTGTTACCTGAATACTTTTGATGTCTGATACTTTTGTGGGTTTTTTTTTATTGTTGTTACAGAGTGAAGAATTACTCCTTGCTACAGACGGTAGCTACTGTTTTTGTTTAGGAAAACTTTACCATGGTGACGAAACATTATCACGCCCTCCGTCCCCTGACTTAATCGGTTCCTGCGTAGAGACCTGCAAGCTTTTGGGGCCGGTGCGGAACCGGTTTTCGGCCCCGAAACGGCCTTTTCTGCAGTGGAAATGTGCGGAAAAGTTCGAGAATTCGCACCGGCCCAGGAACCCGCACCCGAACCATGTCGGTGGAAAAGGGCTATGGGTGAACTTTGACCTGGTTTACTTGTGATTTGCCTGTGGGCAGTGGACTGAATCTGTATCATCTGCACATGAAGTCACCAATTACTGTGTAAAGTAAGTAATGAATAACACGTTTACTGGATAACGAATCAACAAGACCAAAGGGAGTGACTAAAGCCAGGCTTACACCCTTTTGTTTATTCAGAAGTTAAACAGACAGCAGGATGGTAGGGAGAACAGCGCTGGCTGACGTAGTTGTTCCTGTAAGGTTGAGTTTTTTTTTTTTTCTCTTTCACCACAGTTTGCCACACTTAAAGGTTAAGCAGTCTATCACAAGTGGAGCTTGAATAATCACTGGCAGAAAAATGTAGGCCTTTTCGGCTTATTCTCAACATATATACAGAATAAATGCATTTGAACAAATCAAAATAACCTAAATCTTCAAGTAAGTTCACCAAAAATTTAAATTTTGTCATTATTTACACACCATCGTGTTGTTTCAAACCGAATAGATTTGGGCTACTTTTTTTCTTACTCCTCTTATTTTTTTTTTTGTCTATGGGGACCAGGGACACCCTTGGTGGACATCACTCACTTGCACTCTATGGAAAAAAGAGCAGCTTGGACAGGACATTCGGCTAGATAACTCCTTTTGCATTATATGCAAAAAAAAGAAAAAAAAAAAGAAAAAAGCATAACACGCATTTGGAAAGAAATTTTTGGGTAAACTATCCATTTAAATATTCTCCTCCAAAACTCTAGGGACATTTTTACCTTTACCTAATCTCACAGCTTCCAAAAGATCAAACCTTACAACCCTTCCCCTCCTTCTCTATTAAACTGCGCCCAATGTTTGATGGTGGTACGATAAAGCCAGTCTGGATTACAGTTTTAAATACGGATTATTGCTTAAGGTAAATACTACTGGAAGTTAAAGGCATAATTTACCCAAAAATGAAATTCTGCCATCATGTACTCACCATCAAGTTGTTCCAAACCCGTATGACTTTCTTTCCTCTGTGAAACACAAATGGAGGAGACGTCAGTCGTAGTCACCATTCACTTTCATTGCATTTTTACCATACAATGACAGTGAATGGTTAATGAAGCCTTAATTCTGCCTATCATCCCCTTTTGTGTTCCGAAGAAACGGAAGAAAATTAAACAAGTTTGGAACAACATGAAGATGATTAAATGATGATAGAAATTGAATTTTTTTTTGTATGAACTATCCCTTTAAGAAGCAATAACATTAGATTTCTTTGAAAGATTCAAGTGTAACTTCGAGAGAAAGTAGGTGGTTGTGAAACTTCTCTCTTGCTAATGAACACTATTCTTATGTCTATTCGACAGTGTAAACCGGCTGCAACACTTGATGTAGAGACATTTCTAATGATTGCCTTGTCGGGACTTGTTGCTCTATTAAGATGGAGAGTTAACGCAGGAAAAGGCCTCTCTCTCAGGCGAGGGCCTGTACATTCAGGCAGGGTCAGTTGTGGGTCTCCTCCCAGGAGGTTTCTTTCTCTCGCTGCCTGTTCCAACACACTGAAGTGTCAGCTTCTTTAACAATCTGGCACCACTTTTACAAAGCTTTCACCTGCTGGACAAAGGCTCAGAGCAAACTATGACCCAAAACCCTAATGCTATTCATTTGCTTCTTTTTCCCCCAGCTCTGCTCACTTTGCCTATTTAAGAGGAGTTTTGTCACAGAATACATACAAGATTGCTATAAGATTTGCATGTGTTGAACTTATCTTTGTACATGTGACTGTGATAGACAGATACAGTGCATCCGGAAAGTATTCACAGCGCTTCACTTTTTCCACATTTTGTTGTTACAGCCTTATTCCAAAATTGATTAAATTCATTATTTTCCTCAAAATTCTACAAACAATTCCCAGAAAAAAAAAAAATCACATGTACATAAGTATTCACAGCCTTTGCTCAATACTTTGTTGAAGCACCTTTGGCACCAATTACAGCCTCAAGTCTTTTTGAGTATGATGCTACAAGCTTGGCACACCTATTTTTGGGCAGTTTCTCCCATTCTTCTTTTCAGGACTTCTCAAGCTCCATCAGGTTGGACGAGGAGCGTCGGTGCACAGCCATTTTCAGATCCCTCCAGAGATGTTCAATCGGGTTCAAGTCTGGGCTCTGGCTGGGCCACTCAAGGACATTCGCGGAGTTGTCCCGTAGCCACTCCTTTGTTATCTTGGCTTTGTGCTTAGGGTCAGTGTCCTGTTGGAAGATGAACCTTCGCCCCAGTCTGAGGTCCAGAGCGCTCTGGAGCAGGTTTTCATCAAGGATGTCTCTGTACATTGCTGCATTCATCTTTCCCTCGATCCTGACTAGTCTCCCAGTTCCTGCCGCTGAAAAACATCCCCACAGCATGATGCTGCCACCACCATGCTTCACTGTAGGGATGGTATTGGCCAGGTGATGAGCGGTGCCTGGTTTCCTCCAGACATGACGCTTGCTATTCAGGCCAAAGAGTTCAATCTTTGTTTCTCATGGTCTGAGAGTCCTTCAGGTGCCTTTTGGCAAACTCCAGGCAGGCTGTCATGTGCCTTTTACTGAGGAGTGGCTTCCGTCTGGCCACTCTACCATACAGGCCTGATTGGTGGAGTGCTGCAGAGATGGTTGTTCTTCTGGAAGGTTCTCCTCTCTCCACAGAGAAACGCTGGAGCTCTGTCAGAGTGACCATCGGGTTCTTGGTCACCTCCCTGACTAAGGCCCTTCTCCCCCGATAGCTCAGTTTGGCCGGGCGGCCAGCTCTAGGAAGAGTCCTGGTGGTTCCAAACTTCTTCCATTTACGGATGATGGAGGCCACTGTGCTCATTGGGACCTTCAATGCTGCAGAAATTTTTCTGTACCCTTCCTCAGATCTGTGCCTCGATACAATCCTGTCTCGGAGGTCTACAGACAATTCCTTGGACTTCATGGCTTGGTCTGTGCTCTGACATGCACTGTTAACTGTGGGACCTTATATAGACAGGTGTGTACCTTTCCAAATCATGTCCAATCAACTGAATTTACCACAGGTGGACTCCAATCAAGTTGTAGAAACACCTCAAGGATGATCAGTGGAAACAGGATGCACCTGAGCTCAATTTTGAGTGTCATGGCGAAGGCTGTGAATACTTATGTACATGTGATTTTTCGTTTTTTATTTGTAATAAATTTGCAAAGATTTCAAACAAACTTCTTTCACGTTGTCATTATGGGGTATTGTTTGTAGAATTTTGAGGAAAATAATGAATTTAATCCATTTTGGAATAAGGCTGTAACATAACAAAATGTGGAAAAAGTGAAGCGCTGTGAATACTTTCCGGATGCACTGTATACTGGCCAGGCTCATAAATTGGCCAATATTGTTTAGTCATTTTGAAATGATCTGCATTGGCCGATTAACAGCAGTGTCACTTCCTTGTGTTAGTTCCAAAATCTTCAGATACCCTTGTCAATGGATAAACATTTACTGTTTTCAATATTTTTGTGAATTTTGAGTAAACAGTATGTACATTTAAAAGGTCAAGTGTGTAACTTGTGCACCACTGGTATAATAACTATAAAATAAAATAAATAAATAAAAAAAAGTCAAACCGGTTTCCTGGACACTCCTCCATACACCAAAATCAAGCCATTGATTGAGGCTATGTTAGCATGTCGCAATGTTTTGAAACACTTTTCTGGGAAAACAACCTACTAATGGCTTACTTCTGGTTGTTTCTGCATATAAAGCTGGGATAGGTGACAGTGTTTTAACATCAGTAAAATTACACCCATCACTTTTAAGCCAATTGTAATTTGCCATCATTAAGAGATAATGTACAGTCAGGCAGTCATTATGGCAAAACAAACCATGACAGGGTGGTCAGGACTGTGACGCAGAGGGCACTTGTACCAACCAAATGGGGTTTATTTTCCTATAATGATTAGCTGACAGTAAATTATCCAGCTTATTACATGACTACTTGCCAAATTAATAATTAAATGATCATGTAGTATTGATTTGAGGTGAAATTATGTTATTAGGTGAGAGGAAAGAGACTGCAAAGTCTCCAGAAAGATCTGAATTCCACCTCCGGTTTGCATCAGCTCTGTTGATGTTAATTTTGCTAAAATTACTGTCTGACTGCTCATTATTTCACTTATTGTCTGTCTCTTCTGTGCTAGCTTCTACACTACTCCAGCTAGTGAACTTGGCAATGTGATACTGCATATATTGTTGACTTTTGTATGACAAATTGCTTGCAATGTTCCTCATTTGTAAGTCACTTTGGATAAAAGCATCTGCTAAATTACTAAATGTAAATATTATTACATGACCACTTGCCAAATAAATAAATGGACATGAAATATCAATTTGAGTTGAAATTATTTTATTAGCTTTCTTGTAGAGATCGCAGAGAGATATGAGAAGTAGTCTTGTATCACTCTCCCTGCGTCCGAGTATCCATACTTCCCTACTATATAGTATGCCAGAGGAGTAGTTTGTCCAAATCCTCAGTATTCATAAGACAGTAAGCGAGAAATGCCCGATGACCTACAACATCCGGTGGGAATCTGAAGTGTGGATCGGTTGAACACTTTCCTATCCCTCAATGCATCGGAAGCTGAGGAGACGTTATGCTCAAATGCTGGATTTACAGAAGGTTGTTTTCAACAATAAGTGCTGTATACACAAAGAACGTTACTCATTGTGCTTAAATGGCATTTGTTTAACCGAACTTTTGTGGATTAATTTCACGGTTGGTTGTTGTCACGTCATATATTTTGGTCACGGCACTATGCGTATGTTCCCGGATGTTAGTATGTCCGAATTCTATTCATACTGCCTCTCGCATACCTAAAGAGCGTACTGTTTTACGGGCCGAGAAGTGCGTTTCTCATCAAATGCAGTACATACCGTGACAGTACGCGATTTTGGACGCAGGGAACGTCCCTGGACATGTGTTCATTTTTCAGAAATATTAGACTGCTGGATAGCGCAACTGACCAATCAGAATTGTGTATTCCAGAGAGCTGTGTAATACATTAAATTACTTATAATATATCAGTATTATATTGGCCATCAAACACCCTGCACTCTAGATATCTGTGTCAGCCATTGAGAAACTTGTTGTAAATTGAGAAGATTGAGTATTTGAACTTGTGCATAAATTAGGGCTGTTAATCGAATTACATACATTTTGCTGAGAAAGCCCCTCAAATAACAATAATTAAATATATAATGATAAAATAATTACAAATAGTTACATTTAAATCATTATAAATAATATATTTGGACCGTCTCGGTTGCATTGCGTCATAAACATTCTGTTTTTAGGTCGCTGCGCCAAGTTAAACAAGGTCTGGAACTTGTCTTGAGATCCTTGCCTTTGGATTTGAGATCGATCAAGCTGTGTTTGTACGCATGAACGTGTTCTCATCTTGTGTTGTCTGCTCTCGGTACATGCAGTTTGCGCTCTGTCTAAATAAGTTGCATGTTGCCGCCTATACAGTGAGTTTCACTTACTGTGCCCTGGAGAAAACAGATGGTACTCCATGCTTAAATATCTCATATAGAAGGAACATTCCTTATTATGGTCCGGTGACTTATTACTTTCCAGTGATTAATTGTGTTTATTTTGTAACGCGTTATTCTTTATATAATTACACAGTGATAATCACAGCGAATTAACGCATTAAATCAACAATACTAGTATAAATTAATTCTGCATCTTTTAAAAAAAAAAAAAAAATGTATTGCTATAATAAATTGGTAAGACCCTTTCCTATCATAAACACTCCTCTATGAACATTTTTCCCTGCTGTCATTTCTCTATCACTCCCAATTAGTCACTATTCTGCCATCAGTGACTTTTGAGAAAGGAAGAACAACAAAAAGAAAAAAGTGAGAGAGAGACTGACTCAGAACTTCACTACCTCCTCTCCTAATCTCCCTCTTGTTTATGCTTTACTGATCAAAGGAGCTGCCAAAAACTGCCCCCTCTCCCACCCACCTACCAGTAAGCCACCCTACCCCCCTACCCACACACACACAAACTCCAGGAAAACAGCCTGGGCTGCAGCAGATGAGGAACAGGGGGCCTCTTCAGGAGGGTCACGGGGGAGGGCCAAATCACCGTCAAACAAAAAGAGAAGGGCCACAGAGGAAAAAAGAGAGAGGAAAAACGAGCGCGGAAGCAATCCCTCATAACTCCATTGGCTGGATCGCTGTGGTCCTGTTACACTTTATGTCACCCCGATCCTCCCCCTCCTATTGCTGCTGGAAACTATGACAGAGAGAGAGAAATGAGGGGAGGGAGGGAGGAAGAGGCAGTGTGAGTTAATTTTAATTGGAGCACAGGAAGTAGAGTATGAAGATCTCCACTTGGGTTTCAGCGAGGGCAGAAACGGGCGCATTCACACAGGTGGGCTTTATTAGCCCCGCGTGCCCTTTTCCATGCAAAACACTGACTCTTACATTTAATTCAGTTTCAAAATTATACAGACTCAGAACTGTAGCTTCAAAAATCGACTGTGCTCTCAGAAAAAAAGGGCCATCACTGGGATGGCACCTTTATACCCAAGGACCTACTGTGTACCTTTAAACATCTTAGAAAATTAGTTTATTAGTTAAAGGGACAGTTCAAACAAAAAACAAACAAACAAACAAACAAAAAAATCTGTCATCATTTACTCACCCTCATGTTGCTCCAAACCTGTATGACTTTCTTCTATGGAACACAAAAAGGGAATGTTATACTTTAATTGCTTCTTTTTCCATACAAAAGAAGTAAATAGTGAATGAACATTCTTCCTAACTTCTCCTTTTGTGTTCCACAGAAGAAGAATTGCTTGCCATGTTCCTAATTTGTAAGTAGCTTTGGATAAATGCGTTTGCTAAATTACTTAATGTAAAAGTAAAGAAAGAAAGACATACGTGTAGGGCAGAGCAAAATGGCTGCAAAAATTATTTCTCAATTTTTTTCAGCTTATTGTCCATATTCAATATATCATGATCCTTATGTTTTTGCTCTTAAAATGGCATTAAGTGTTTGTTTTTTTTTTAATCAGAGGAACAATCATTTCAACCAAACAGCCACTATCAAAATGTTATCAAAGTATAATAAAAATGTTTAATGCATGGAATAATAAATTATAAAAACATATTTTCCACCTTTTCACCAAATTAACACAAAGAACGATAATCAATTTTATTTAGATGCACCAATACAATAATACAGTAATAAAAAGCAATATCTATTTAAAAGTGTGTCAATATTTGTTTGTTTCTTTCATTTTTTACGCCATGCCAGCTTCTATGGCAATATTCATGGCGGGAACCAGGTTTAGTTATTTAAAATAGTTAAAGAAGTTAAATGAGGTGTTTAAGATTCATTTTTCCTAAAAAAAAACTTACAAATAAAATTTGGATTCACTTGATTAAAAGAATCAACTGAATAATACAGGTTCCTCAGATGTGTAGAGGTATGACAGTCCAGTAAAATATGTTTAATGGATAACAAGTTGCTCAATTTACTTGATTGACCCTTAGCCATGAGGGCTGTGGGTTGTTCTCTCTTGCCCAAGGAGACGACCCTAGCACTACGGAGGGAAGGAGCATGCCACTGTTCCTTTCACGGGCTACCATCACAAAGATGGGTCCTGAGCCGTACCCGGAAATTTGTCAATAAACAGAGTGTGTAAAAACTACAAGTTTTGTACAATAGTAATATATTTTTATTGTATTTACTTCAACTGGAGCTTTTATTTTGGCAGAACACTGGAAGTGCAGTGTGTTTTTGACAGTTTGCAATGTTGCTCACTACAAATCTGGTGAAAAGCTGTCACATATGACAATACTAAGATTTTGATGTTATTTAATAACTGTGCAGCCCTGAAGAATCATGAAATTAGTCTAATTATCTTTAGGAAACATAGTGGCAGAATAAAAAGCACACTACAATCACTGTGGTATTCACGATATTGCTTAATTTTATATCGCCAGCAAAATCATTGCGATAATATTGTAATTATTCAATATATCCCAAGCCCCAATATGGGATTGGAACAACATGAGTGTAAGCAAATGATGACAGCATTTTCATTTTTGGGAGAACTATCCCCTTTAAGTATTTTCAAGGCTCATGCCAATATCTAAATTGGACTAATAGATAAACTCTGAACAAATGCATAGACTCACTCGCATATACGCAATGAATAATAGGTACACACAACCCATACTGGGTCAGAGCCCACTATTGCCTCATTCTAAGTGTCTGCTCATGCAATGTTCTGGGCTTCCAGCACACATGAACAGACTTCACGAATGAGGCACACTGACTTCCCTTTACTCAGCGGGAAAGTACCGGGAAAATGGGAGAACTACCAAAAACCAGCCAAGAGTAGTAATAATAGAGAAATCCATATGCATATACAGTTTGAGTAGTTATTTCATACTTTGCCTGACTTTTATTTCATGATCAGCTTCACTTGATAAACTAAAGTAGCCTTTTTCATACTTTTGACAGTAGTATAGAGATCGATACCAGCATTTTGAATTTGGTATGACTCCCACAACAAATTAACAGCCTCAGTTCGGTATCGATGCCAATATTTTGCAATTCATTTGCATTTAGTTCTTTTTAAAGGAAAGAAAATGTTGTGTTTGACAATCCATTTGGATGACACAATATCCATAAATATTAGTATTTCTTACATAATGTGGGTTTTGGAGGTGGGCAATAGCTGCACATTGTCGGCCTGGTCAGGTAAAGAATTTTGCAAGATGATATTGTATCGTGGTAAATGTTTTAAGTAACTGTATACAGCACTACAATATTTGGCATTCAAATTGTTGTGATCTACATTTAACTAAACTTTACATTAGCTAACAGCAGCCAGTACATTTAGACGTTTGGTCAATAAGTGACCAGTTTCAGATCACTCATAAGTGCAGTTTAATCAGGTTGATTGCATATTCACAACAACAAACAAACACCTATGGCAACGGTATCCCACACTCCCGGAGGAAAAACATCACCACTGTCACGACTATTGCTCTGGGGCCATTACAGACCTTGAAGATTAAGGGGCCAAAGATGGAGACACTCAAGGGACACTAGGGCTGAACGATTTGGACAAAAATTAAGTAAAACTAAGTGCATTTATTTAGAAAAATATTGCGACAGCAATTTAAACTGCGATATTTACATTTATGCATTTTGGCTGACGCTTTTATCCAAAGCGACTTACAGTGCCCTGATTACAGGGACAATCCCCCTGGAGCAACCTGGAGTTAAGTGCCTTGCTCAAGGACACAATGGTGGTGGCTGTGGGTATTGAACCAACAACCTTCCGCTTACCAGTTCAGTGCTTTAGTCCACTACACCACCACCACTCCACAATATGATTATTAACATTAAACAAAAACCTAGTAAGTGTTTCCTTATGACAAAAAAGTAAGCCATGGGAAAACATGCTCTTCTGCCAATATAAATACTTTAAGAAAGGGTGTTCACACTTAAAACCTCTTAAAAAGACACAGATTCACAGATTTCTGTTTGTAGTAGAGTTGACAATGGACTTTTAATGCAGAGAAATGCGCTCTTATGTCCACAAAACCGGATGTTATGAGGTTACTTTAGATTTGGAAAGTAACTTAGCGGTCAGTCTTATTTGAAATTACACAAATATGCAATTAGTGAATCTAGAGCACTGTAAATTTAACACACTCAGATCATTAGCCTCACACTACAGAAAACAGTGCTGTGCATATACAGTAAGGAACCCCCAAAAATAATCATCAGCCATATGAGTACAACAGACTAAGAGCTGAAAAGTGAAACAGGATAAATGACAAATAGAGACAAAAGGAGAGGTCTACAACCCTAGTACCAGGCCTTTGGGTTATGGCCAACAGGCAGACAGGGAGAGCGGAGGTGGGGATTGTGGCACTCAAATCACATTGAGCCATGACCACACAGAAATCACTCCATGACACTAAAGGAGACAGTGCTCTATAGAACTTCACTTCCTGATTTCCTCTTCAGCTGTTATCACTGCTCATGAAACCAGAGAGCGCTAAAGGAGGTTAGCGAGCTCACAGCATTAGACCTAGACCCACCCAAGCGCTTGACATGATTGATGGACCAATTAACAGGGCCCTGTTTATTGTGCAGCAGTTATTTATAACAGAGCTGAGCTGGAGGTGCAATGAATGCTTCTCATAGTGAGACTCTAGTTTAGCTAGCATTGATTGTTTCCACTTTGTGAAGAAACAATGTTTTGGACTCAAAATATGGAGCATACTGGAATATCTGTCCTCACAATGGTCTTTGTATATCCAAGATTAGCATTACTTTTACATCAGAACTTACAAATGTGACACCAGTTTGCCTCTGTGAAAGGAATATTATTGGTTAAATAGAACTTTACAGACAGCATCTGTGGTATGTCGCCGATTACCACTAAAAAAAAAGTTTGACATGTCCCTCAGTTTGTAAAACAGAATGGAAAATGCATTTACAATAATACACTTAAAAGCATTCCAGAAGGTTTAAAAAGCACCCATATGAAAATCGAGAGTTTGTGGCAAATTTGTCGCAAATTCGCCACTGATTATTTTTACATGCAAATGAGCTTTGAGGCAAATTGTACATTGTTGTCAAAGGTTTGCCGGAGATTCACCACTACCGGTGAAGAGCTGCAAACTTCTGGCAAACATTTCTGGCGAATCAAATACTAATTTGCATGTGAAAATAACGAGCTGCAAATTTGTGGCTAGTTTAGATTTTTTGTTAGGGCAGAAATGTAGATGTAGATGCAGATGCGCGCACTTGGCCAACACACTGCCATGGCACGGTCCGTTTAAACATGCTTATCGTGCGTTCTTGAGTTACTGTGGCAGTAACAAACCTCAGTACACAAGGGGGCGATAGTTACCTCAAAGTCTGCACCATTATACAGAATGTATTAACATTTAGGTAAATTGCTATAAACATATTGACTTTCACTTGTTGCTCCGCCATGACAGTAGATGAAAATAAACTCACCATTGAAGCGGACAGTTCACACTATTGTCTGCTTTAGTGCCCCCTATGGCAACGTTGAGAATGCAACGCAAACTTGCATTGTGTTATGAATTGTGGTCCAACACATTTTGTAACGCAACAACGCACAAAATTTAACTTGCGCAGCTAGAAGCATCTGCATTCACATACTTGCGTGGAGTGTGATCCTGTTCACAACTGGTATTAAGATGGGTCTCAGGTGATACAATCACATGTGGTCAGGCGAGACACGTTGCTGTTTACACCTGGTCACTCAAATGTGTCTCCTGTGACCACTTGTGTTCAGATTTCGAGGGGAGGGTCTCTGATTTCATCACATAGCTCACTATGTCATTGTATTACTGCACGATAATAAACTGCGAAAAAGTCAGAAAAGACCAAGAAAGCACAAACAAAACCGGCACGCTGTCCCAGATGCTGTTGAAATTAAGCACAAATGCAACATTTTGAGCAAAATTATCCATTATTTTAGTGAAGTACCTGTGTTAGCAGAGCTTCAAATGTGCTTCTCATCTGTGCCCCTGCATGTTGATATCAGACACACTGAAGAAAATTCTCTGCTTGTATACACTGGCGGCCAAAAGTTTGGAATAATGTACAGATTTTGCTGTGGCAAGTGGCATTCAACTGATCACAAAGTATAATCAGGACATTACTGATGTAAAAAACAGCACCATCACTATATGAAAAAAGTTATTTTGATCAAATCTAGACAGGCCCCATTTCCAGCAGCCATCACTCCAACACCTTATCCTTGAGTAATCATATTAAATTGCTAATTTGGTACTAGAAAATCACTTGCCATTATCAAACACAGTTGAAAGCTATTTGGTTTGTTAAATGAAGCTTAACATTTACTTTGTGTTTGTTTTTTAGTTGTCACAGTATGCAATAGACTGGCATGTCTTCAGGTCAATATTAGGTCAAAAATGGCAAGAAAGAAACAGCTTTCTCTAAAAACTCAGTCAATCATTGTTTTGAGTAATGATGGCTATACAATGCTTGAAACTGTCAAAAAACTGAAGATTTCATACAAAGGTGTACATTACAGTCGTCAAAGACAAAGGACAACTGGCTCTAACAAGGACAGAAAGAGATGTGGAAGGCCAGATGTACAACTAAACAAGAGGATAAGTACATCAGAGTCTCTAGTTTGAGAAATAGACACCTCACATGTCCTCAGCTGACAGCTTCATTGAATTCTACCTGCTCAACACCAGTTTCATGTACAACAGTAAAGAGAAGACTCAGGGGTGCAGGCCTTATGGGAAGAATTGCAAAGAAAAAGCCACTTTTGAAACAGAAAAACAAAAAGAAAAGGTTAGAGTGGGCAAAGAATTGGACAACAGATAATTGGAAAAGACTGTTATGGATCTTAACCACATTGAGCTTTTGTGGGATCAGCTAGACTGTAAGGTGTGTGATAAGTGCCCGACAAGACAGCCACATCTATGGCAAGTGCTACAGGAAGTGTGGGGTGAAATGTCACCTGAGTATCTGGACAAACTGACAGCTAGAATGTCAAGGATCTGCAAAGCTGTCATTGCTGCACGTGGAGGATTTTTTTGATGGGAACTCTTTGAAGTAGTTTAAGAAGTTCTGAACATTCTTTTCAAATTGTAATAGTAAATTTTCACGTTATTAATGTCCTGACTATACAATGTGATCAGCTGAATGACACTTTGATGAATAAAAGTACCAATTTCTTTCCATAAGAGCAAAATCTGTACATTATTCCAAACTTTTGGCCACCAGTGTATGTATTCGCTAAAAATAAAAAATAAAAATAATAATAATAATTAAATCGAACAGTTATTTCCTTTTAAAGCCACTCGAAACAGGTACAGTTTAAATTCTTGTTTTAGTGCAGTGATCGGTTCACAGGTGATGGGTGGAGCTTCAATGCTGTCTGAGACGCATTCAGGACAGATAACCATTTACACCTCAAATGCGATGTGGTCACATGCATTTTTGACTACCTTCGTATGTGGTTTTTGTGATCCGATCACAAAAGGTAGACCCCGTTTTGGACCTGTATTTAGCACTGACCACTTGTGATCGGATCAACCGAAATTCATCCTAATATCAGGTGTAAACGGGGTCAGTGTTTCGGCCTTAAATGTTTATTCACGTTGTTGTATGCTTGTCTGCTAAACTTCTATTGTATATGCATTACTGCACATTTTTTTTCATAATTTTTTTCAGAAGATAACGACATGTTGAATTTACTTTGTCATAATTGGCTGCATGGCACAGATAGATTAACAAACTAGTGGTCGAACAATATGGGTTTTTCAATGGATGGGAGATAATCTTTTTATATTTACATCATACAATTAAATGACAGCAACTTAGATGTATACAAATTTGTTTATTATCCATTGACAAGGCTGTCAAAGTAATTTGGAACTGACACAAATGGAAGAAAACCTGTCTGTTAACTGGACAAGCAGGCACGGTTATCGGTCCAAACTGATAATCTCAAAATGACCAAAAAAAATCACTACATTTCCATCTATAACTACTTTAAATCCTCTTGAAAGCATGACCTCTAAGCTAAACCCACAACAGGTCCTCACAAAGACTATGTATTTTAGCCTAACATAACAGACACTGCCTCTAATGAGGCCACAGAGAGGCAGCCATTATGAATGGCTGAATGCTACTAGTCAGGGCAGAAAGAGGACATCATACCTCAGTCAGCTCTCCATTTCCCACTCACGGACGAGCGAGTGTGTATTGGGAAGGGTGGATGAGTGACTGAGCTTCCGTCAGCAGGACATCATCAGGAGAAATTATTGAGCAACCTGCTGACCTCTGGCCGGATTTAAGTTCCTCTTTGAAGGAGGGCTTATATCACAGGGGCCAGTGGACAAAGTAGTGAGTTTCACCCAAAAGTGAAAATTCTTTCATCATTTACTCACCCTTATGCCATCCCTGATGTGCATAACTTTATTTCTTCAGCAGAACACAAACGAAGATTCTTAGAAGGATTTCTCAGCTTTTTTGGTCCATAAAATGACAGTGAATGGTGCCAAAATTTTGAAGCTCCAAAAATCACAAACGTCACCATAAAAGTGGTTAAATCGATGTCTTCAGAAGCAATCTAATAGGTGTGGGTGAGAAACAGATCAACATTTTAGTCAATTTTTTACTATAAAGTCTCCTCCCTGCTCAGTCAATTTCCACTTTTATTTCTCTTTCACATTCTTCTTCTTGTGTTTTTGATGATTCACATTCTTCATGCATACGCCCACTACTGGGTATCGAAAAGAATTTCTAGCAAAAATGGACTTAAATATTGATATGTTTCTCACCCACACCTATCATATCACTTATGAAGATATGGATTTAACCACTGGATTCTTCTGGATTACTTTTATGCTACCTTTATGTGCTTTTTGGAGCATCAAAATTTTGGCATCCATTCACTTGCATTGTGAGGACCTACAGAGCTGAGATTCTTCTAAAAGCTTAATTTGTGTTCTGCAGAAGAAAGTCATACAAATCTAGGAGGCATGAGGGTGAGTAAATGATGAGAGGAATTTCATTTTTGGGTGAACAATTCTTTTAACACAGTCAGAAAGAGTTGAAGAGAAAGATACCAAAAGACAACTCTGGTAAAGTTTAAGAATAGGGTATATTTTGTTGTGCCGTTATGTCTCGCACTACGTCTCGCATGCCTACTAAGAATGTTTTGTGATACTCTTAAAATACAATCGACGGCAGGCACTTGTACAGATTGTCCGCATGTCTAGAAAAACTGGCCTGCTCATGGAAAGTCAGTGTGTACTGTGTTGTTGACGAAATTTGCGTCACACACACTGTGTGCAAAACGTAGGGGCACGCGGAGTATACTTTGGCCTTTATGAAGTTCCCAAAAAATGCCATATAGGTGAATTTCAAGAAAGAAATGTATGGGTCATATTTCAACCCCAAGCCTATTTTTAGACTGTCATGAAAATTGTCACAATGACCTTGAAAATCTTGGCTGTTTCTTAATGCTAAGAACACAAAGAATGGACTCAAGAAGACCAGTCTTGCAAAGCTACATTGGAAGGACAAACTCGGAAGGACATGAGGACATACTAAGCATCTATGCGAGTTTTGAGACATGTAAATATGTAGTTTCAACAACCTCTTTTTTCCCGGTGGTGGATGATGTCAAACGAGCTTACAAGAACGTGATAACACATAAGAATATGCATTGAGAAATCCTTGTCATTGTGACACTTTCATGACAATCACATACATTTTCCCACCAAATTCTCATTACCGTAATGCAGAAAATCTCATTTTCATTACTGTTATGCAAATAAACATTCTCATTACAATAATACGTAATGAAAATGATCCTGTCAGGACACGTCATTTTATTAAAATCATCTTAACTTGAGTGATGTACATTTTTTCAAATTTTGAAAAAATACTATTGTTCATTTTCCAGTTACAGTAATGAGTATGAGACTTTTTCATATTCAAGTAAAGAGAATTGTGGAGATGCTTCCTGTAGGCCTACCAGTAAATAACTGCTTACCAAAAACTCAAAATTTGCATAAAACTGAATGTGCTGCATTTCACACACATGCTGCACTGTTTGGGAAATTTAAACAGCATCTGGGTCCTTAGTCTGAATACATTGGCAGGGGTTCTTGAGTCAGTTTGTTCTTTAGTGACAGTAGAAGCATTGATGTCTGGGGCAAAGGTGTTACATCGGGACTGGGAAAACACTGGTCTGGATAACTCTGCCTTCTGTACACACACACACACACACACACACACACGAGAGAGAGCGAGATGACACTTCAACAGGAAAGGGGCTTGTTTGTGTGTGGTCAATAAACCCCAAAGCTTGACAAACACACATTTGCTCAGAGTAAATGCTTCACACTAGATGAGCTGAGAAACAAATCCTCCCTGACCTGGGAAACTAAACATTACCAAAACAGGGTGATTGTAATCTAACAAATGACTTATTAAAAATCCAGTATCTATTGTAATTGGGTCTGTTGCTAACAAGTCATGGAGCACAATGTGTTTGAAAGTAGATTTAGGCTTAAACATGAGCGTCTAATATCAAAATCAGTAAGCATGTAAGTATGATTGTGGTCAGGGTTGGTGGGGAGGACAGCTAGCCTCTCCCTGTGATGCTGATCACATTTGCAACAGCAAACATTCACTCCTTTCTCCCATCCTCAACACAAATGTGCTACAAATGGAGCTGGGAAGAGAGGCCTGACCCAGATGGCTTAACTGTCAGCCATCAAAGAGACGGCCAAAAGTAATACACAACACGCTTGCTCCAAACTCACACATATGAGGCAGTCTCCTGATGAGTGTATTTCAACACAAACAGAAGATAAATTTAAATCACATGAACACAAAACTCTTCAGACTGTTTCGCCTGAAAAAAACAAAACACAAATTAACTGTTTCGAAATTGAGACAGACGTGAATTTAACCGCAACCTTCTTTTCACAGAGAGGGAAAAAGGAAGCAAAGCAAATATTTTCCTAACTGGCTGGAGGAAAATGGACTTTGAGGGTGCAAGGAAAATCCAAAAGAAAACAGCCCACCCCAGAAGACTACAGCACTCCTCAATAACAAAGACTGTCTGAGCTAGCAGTGCGTGTCTGGACATGCAATGTTTCCAGCAACAGCACTTATTTAACTAAATTAGTGCTAAAGATATGACAAAAGGCTTTGTGTGTGTTGCCTGCTGATAATACACAATCTTTCATTTTTGTTTCTCTACACACCGTTTCCATTGGAACACCTGAGATGTTTTGCAGACATGTACACACACACACACACACACACACATTATATATATATATATATATATATATATATATATATATATACGTAGAAAGCACAAGAAAGCCACTTGTTAGTGAAGATAATCGGAAAAAACAACTTTAGTTTGCTAAGGAGCATAAAGATTGGACTGTGGAGAAATGGAAAAAGGTCATGTGGTCTGATGAGTCCAGATTTTCCCAATTCCAAAGCGATGTGCGCATCAGGGTAAGAAGGGAAGCGCATGAAGCAATGCACCCGTCATGCATAGTGCCCACTGTACAAGCCTCTGGAGGCAGTGTTATGATCTGGGGTTGCTTCAATTGGTCAGGTCTAGGCTCAGCAACGTTATGCAGCAATACAATTAAGTCAGCTGAGTACCTGAATGTACTGAATAACCAGGTTATTCCATCAATGGATTTTTTCTTCCCTCACGGCACGGGCATATTCCAGGACGATAATGCCAAGATTTATCAAAAATGTGAAAGAGTGGTTTAGGAAGCATGAGGAATAATTTTCACACATTAAATAGCCACCACAGAGTCCTGATCTTAACCCCATTGAAAGTTTTTGGGATGTGCTGGAGAAGACTTTACAGAGTGGTTAAACTCTCCCGTCGTCAATACAAGATCTCGGCCAAAACTTAATGCAACTCTGGATGGAAATAAATGTTGTGACGTTGCATAAGGTTGTCGAAACAATGCCAGCTAAAGGCGGTCCAACGAAATAGGGTATGCAATTTTTTTTGGCCAGGCAGTGTACATTTTCGTGTGAAAATGCACTGATTTTGCAGTTTACGCTGCACATCCAGCATTTTCCTCCACTGAAAATGTTTTGAAAACGCTCTCCATTACCACACAACTTGGAAAACGATGACGTTAGGAAACGGAATATGGATGTTTTCAAATGGCCTAAGTCTCTAAACACAGAGCTAAACTATCAGATTGCTTGCTCTACAATCTTCTAAATGCAAATAAGACCATATACTTCAACAAAATTTTGCCTTCGGGAAGTATTTAGTATGCCTGAGACACACCTTTGTGTACTAATTAAAAGCAGCATGCGTTAAAGAGGGTAGAGGGGTGATGGTGGTTCCAATCAGAGGGTTTAATCCCCGTGATAGCTGGGGTCTACATCCCTAAGGGCCCTTCTCCACTAGGGCCGCCCTCCCATGGGCTAAATCCCCAGACCCCCACTGAGTCCTGGCTTTAATAAGACAACAGAAACACGGATTAGCTCCACTATTTGGCCACATTCTCCAAATTATAATCCTTCATTAGTTTATGATTCTGGTCTCAGTGTTAGTGCCCTGTGAACTTATCCCCCCCAAAATTGCACAAGGTTCAAATATATATTTATGTATTATATACACTGTATATTGTGTGTGTGCATATATACCATATTGCAATTCTTGACATGATATTGATATAATATAGTTTTGTGTTGATTCCCACCCCAAATTATAGTAGCTATTCTCAGGAAGATCCACTACAAACACCTGAAAGGTCCACAAAAATAGTACTCTATAATCCAAGGTTTTTGAGGGGGTACCGAAACCATCTTCAAATGACTAGGTGTTGAAGGTTGATTACAACTTATTATGGCTTAATGTTTCTCTACCATTTTCTTCCTGCTATCCCAGTGTCACGGGACACCAGGACACTAAGGCCTAAGCAAAGGCTGATCTAAATAAAGAAGGACAAAAAGGATTCAGTGTAACCGTTGATGGCTAAAAACGTAACATTAATGTGGTAGATCATTCATTTGCAGTCTCTCAATCTTGTTTGTTTTTCTATATTTGACTGGATCACATGAGTGTCACTGGATGAATAATGCACACTGTTTCACCAGTCAAACAAAAGCACTGTCACTGAGGCTCTTTCTGTCTACCCTCTCTCTCTTTCTACTTTATCTCTTCTGACACAGCATCACAGCAGATTCACAAACTGCACTTTCATTCATGCCGAAACATAAATGGAAAAACTCGTCAGACTTCCCTTAGCTGTGTGACTCACATGTGGCTGAACACGAGAGGCATCATGGCGCTCCACAAACCGCCATCTGCTTATCTGTATCTGACATCAATGGTAAAATTACATGCTTTCTGACTAAATCTCTGGCCTTAGAAGAGAAAGACAGTGCTAATGTGAAAGAAGTGCTGTAGTGGTCACCTGAAAGTAATGCAAGCTTACTTGTGTAATATGGCTTATATGGCTTAGACAGTTCTTTAAACAAGAAGTTAATTTGAGTAACTTACATTTAACACACAATATGGCCACTTATTTTGTATATTTTTGGTCTGCTAATGAAAACAGTGCCAAAGGAAGCCAAAGCAGGATCAACCACTGCATGTTGCAGGGCAATGCACAAACTGACAGCCTGTCTACTGGCGTGAACATAGATTAGTAAAGTAATATAAATAGTGAGGCGTCCTAGTGCTGTTACACTAAATATCAGCACTCTTGGAATGCCACTTGTCCAATCAGATTAAAGCAAATTCTTTTAAGCAAGTCAGTCCACTTGACGGCCTTCTTTGGAACGCTTTGGCCAGGCTAGGCAGCTATTTTTCTATGTAGACAAGCAGCATACAAGTGCAGCTCATATCTCGGAGTTTGACTGTTGTATAGTTGTGAATGACAAATACAGACAACACTGAAAAAGAAGGTATAAAAAGAGCAAAAAAAATTACTTCTTTATTCAGCTCCTTGCATCTAATAAGGTTCACTGTGATGTGGGAAAGTTATCCACAAACAAAGCTAGGGTCAACAACAATAAGCAAGATGAATAAAATGAGCCTCCCATTTCTCTGAAACCCCAAACAAAGAGCAGTTAAAAGAAGGAGGGGGTTCTACAGACAAGAGACGACTTGGACTCCCTGACTTTTATTTGTGCATTTGAGCACTGGCAGAGCTAGGGTGAAGATCAAACAGTGCCCACACACAGACAACTCAAAAAGGTAGAACGAGTAAGACGTCTCAGCATTTGCTCAAGAAGCACTTTTAGAAGCACTTTTGCCATGACTCACTGGAACTGGAAAATTAGTCCAACTCATTGCTGGATGCATTAGCAGTTGCGACATTTCCACAAACATTAGCCTTGGTCTTGTGCACCGTCTACACAAGTGGCGATTTCCCCTTCCTGTCCCTCATTCCTTTTTTGCACAATTCCTGGAGATCTGGTCCAAATGAAACAGATGTTCTCCAGATGTTCCTTAAAAGCTCTCCATTTTATCACCGTAAATTGGAGACTAATCTTGTTTGTCTAGAATCAACAGTCAGAGAGTCACAGTTCCAGACGTCCCAGAAACTTTATATTCAAAAAGATCTGTATCAATTCACTTGTAATACAACAGATATCAAATAAATAATAAGAACTTAAACAAACCATATCAAAAAGATTTCAGTACTACTTAAATTTACATTTGCCCCTTAAATTCTAACGGCCTCAGCTGTAGCCTCCTGTGTGCAGCCTGTCTCAGATTGCGTCCTGAGGATAGTGTTCTGTGACCAGGCAGATGAGTTTAGCAGGCCGGCCCGTCCTCCACTCTACACTGCTACACTGGGCCTTTGTTCCCCTCTGAAACTTAATCCGCAGAAACATTAAGTACCCACACACACACACACTTATAGAAGGGAACCTCTGCACACAGGCTGACACACTGTCATAAAGTCTAAAGGCCCCAGCACACTTACGAAGTTGTTCTTCTTCATTCTTCGGTCAGAGGTAAAAAGAAGTTTGAAACAGCTGAGCAACGACTGTTTGGGAACTTTCAGACACCTGCCACATCGCTGTGGGAGGCATTTAAAAGTACATTTACATAATGCGCTATACGCAGCTATAATATGCACCAATGACACTCTGTTATTGTGATTTTTGATTACACTGATACTACTGCAAATATGGGTATATAAAGAGTGATAATAGGCAGAATGCAGATAAAAGAATAAGTGAATGGCTTTCGCTGCAGATGGTACTTAAGATTATTTGAGTAGATTTGATTCCTTTTGTAGAGTAATTAAACAAAAAAATTGCATGACATGGTTTTGGTAAATGTCACTACATGAATGATCGTACAGATGTAGGTAAATCTGCACCAGCTCACTAAAAACTCTGCTTGCCGGTGTGTTCATGTTGACTGATCTTAACTGACTGAAAGTGAATTCACTGTCTGCCTCAGTGTAGGCGGAGTTCAGTCACACCTACTGATGACGTGACCCAATGGCAGTAAGGAGTTTAGCAGCTGGTCAGAAGTTTTCCTAAAAGTTCACCCAGACGAGCCTAACGAACCACCGAAACAAACTCAAAAACCCCTTTTTTTTGGCCAGATTTTTTTCTAAATGTCACACCTGTTCATTCTTCAATTTCGAAGGAAGTATGCAGAGGCCTTATGATCTACAAACCAGCTGGAGAAAAGACTCCATATTGGGAGTTTTTCTGATAAAAAATGCGTTACAGCACATTAACAATAAGTTTTCATCTGGATAATTAAAATTAAAGCACATATGAAGCCTTTTATTGTGGTTTCTATCATATTTTGTAGTACAAACTTCAAAGGAATACCACTTACTTGTACATCTTGTATACTGTGTAATATGTGTATTATTGTATGTATATTGTGTATTATGTGCATACTATACACATAGTAAGGTAAATTCTGAAGGTCAAGGGGTCATCATTACAATAATTACTTAGTTAACTCCAATTCCAGAATCATAAAACAACACTGAAACCCAACAGTTGGCATACGCATCGTATGAGGCAGGACAGCTTTAGGAACTCACTTAAGGAAGTATCTCTGGCCCGAGGGAGTCTTGGCCATCTCCCAGCCTGGCGGTAGCGGCACATCATCGGGTATTTCAAAAGAGGACTGACGGAGGTGTTGAGGTGGGGGGTTCGCTTGACCCATGTTGTTCAGGGCGCCCGGGGAAACTGCACCCAGCTGCAAGGAGGCAGGAGAGGAGTGTGCCCTCACGTGCTGGGGTGTGAGTGTACTAGCAGTACCTGCATCTGTGCTGGCCTGTAGAGGGTTAGACGATTAGACTCACATAAAGAAAACATTCATAGGTATATAATGTAGTTAAAAAGCAAGTTAAAAAGACTACAAAAATGGGCTCAGTAGAGAAGAGGCTTGTGTGTAAACCTCAATGCATAAAATACTGCAAATCACTGATTTTTTTTTAATCGAAGTCATATATAAACATAGAACATGATTGCACACATGTGCATGTACACCCACATGCATATACATATACAGGACATGTTAACTATGGTGGGGTTAGGGAGTAAGAGATGTGAGTCAGTTCTTTTTCATCGTATAAAGGGAAAGTTAGAGTACAGATGAACTAGGACAATAACAACAACAAAGCCTTTTCCCAATATAAATAAAAATACAGCCCTCTGACACAAAAAACACTAGTGACAAGATTTCTTCACAAGGGCACTGCTGTCATTTTGAATTATAGTTTAGTTTTGCTTTCATTAGTTTTTATCAGCTCCTATTTCAATAACAAAACGTTAAGAAACGGATGTGGCCTACACTGCAGACTTGAGGAGGAGCTTTGGAGGAAACAGGCTGTCCAGGAGCACAAATCAACCTCTTCTGTACCCAGTGAAGTTAACATCGGCGCATGCGCGAGATGCGATTCCAAGATCGAGAAAAACTCGATTTTTGTAGCTCGTAGTTTTAAGCTTTAAACATAGAAAATAGTCATTTCTAAAGTAACTTTTCATCGATTTAATCGAAAAAGATTTGCCTATTTAACATTTCACTACATATAACAGAGACGTTTATGCAACCTTCAACAAATGGTTTAAAATATAACTATAAAATGTATTACAAACAGTACAGTGCTACTGTAAAATACAAATTGTAAGAACACATTGAGGGAAACGATTTATAGAAAGATAAAGGTTTAAAAGTACATTTAACTTTTACTGTTGAACTGTTAAATGAATGAAATGTGCAGTGAAGATGATGTCACAATCTAGTTTCAACACCCCATCCACACTGCTATCGTCGCGACAAACTACAACGCTGATATTATAACCATCGAATAACCAAACGTGACTTTGTAGTGTATACGAGCTCAAAAAGTCGCTGAACTTTTTTTGTCTTACTCGATATTTTTGTGTTTTAGTTTCGTTTAAATGTCCTAATATGCACATGTTTCCCTGTATCTGTTAACTGTTTTTAATAAAGTTGTGGGAAAAGTCGCTAAACAGTGCAGTGGGCCCCGTGCGCCTGTCGCGTCGCCCGCTTGCTGTAGATGAGAAGGAAAAAGTTGGGGAAATAGTTTGTGGTTTCTGTGGGGGTGGTCTTACTTGTCTGGAGTGCGAATTTGGCTCTGGCGGCTTAAAGAAGGAGTCTGGCAGCTTTCTCATCCTCATCGGCACGGAGGGAGGAACTATGGCATTTTTCGGGTTCATCACAGCGTTAAAAAGAGCCTCTAGATCGGTCTCTGAGTCTCCCCGAACATGGACGATCTGGTGGCCGGCAGGAGGGTTGTGCTGGCTCGGATCCATGACTCCAGATAAAATATAGTGTTATCTGTGAGAAACTGCTCTTCTGTCTATCCGACTGAACAAGTGTACACAAAAAAGTCAAAAAGCCATAAAAAGTCAAAGGTAAATCCAAACAGGCCAAACCCTGTTCCTCCCCTTAATTAATTATCCAAGCCTTGCGAAAAAAAGTAGGCAACGATGTATTTTTCTGCTTCCCGAAAACACAGCAATAAATCTGGAAACGCGCATATCTACTAAAGTTGATCCTTAAAACGTATTCTAAAGTCTCTGAAGTCTTCTAACAGTGTTCGTATATGAGTTTCCCAAAAGTTTAAGGATCTTGTAATGCAGACATTGGCGATGACTGTTCTGCGCATTGAAAATCACAGCCCTCTCACTAGCCTAACTAACTTTTTGTCTCAACTTCTGAAACTTTGGGCAGGACAGCCAACATTATGAGTCATGTGACCGCTGACTCAGAGAGGGCGGGGCTTGAGAGCCTTTAAAAGCAACACGCTTTTTTTTTTCTTTCTTTCTTTCTAATAAACTGCTAAAAGCTAACGTTACTCAGCCCCACAAATAGGGTACAGCGGGGCTTCTTTGATTTTATTTTCTCCCAAAACACAAAACAGCAACAAAACCCACCACAGTGCTTTCCTTGACACAAATATTCCTGATCCATGAGATCATTGCCTGTAATGTCTAAAGTTTGATTTTGAGGTAATTTGATCTAATATTTAATTATTTTTAAAATGTGGCAAATTTATGTAGCCTAGCTACTGAGAATCCCTGAATTTATCACATTTATTTCGAGACAAAATATATATATATTTTTTTTGGCAAATAGATTGGTTATGAAAATTTTTCAAAATGGGGTCACATTGACTGATCCAATTACAATGAAATTAATTTGTTTATAAAACACTTCAGATGTTATTAAATGCCAAATGTGACTGAAATTAACAGAAAATCTTAATTTGTTACTCAAAAAAGCATCTTACTGTCAAATTTTGCCCTATAACTATTGTCTCTATTCACACAATGTCACTATAAACCCCCTGGGGGCCTTTTACCCCAAGTGTGGGGTAAAAGGTTTCCTCGCCACCTTTAAAAAAAAAAAAAAAAAAAAAAAAAAAACATTCAATCAAAACAACTTTCCATTATTATTTCTTTTCACACAAATTATGTTGGTCCATCAATATTCCATTTTTTCAACCTTGATACACTTTGTGACCAGAAAAAAAGCACATTTTCCTTAAGCTGTGCCTTTAGCCACATTGTACCCCGTTTATAATATTTCAAACAGTCAGTATTTTAATTTAAAACAATCTACCTTCACAGGCTAGTTGCTAAGATTTTGTATCAATAATTTACTATTTTACCTTCAATTTATTAACTCTGTATCACCAATTAATAATTCATCATGACACATCGTTTTAATTTTATTTATTTTCCATCCTAATAAAGTACTCAGGAAAGACAGTGACTATTGTTGTTGTGTGTCTATTTTAAAAGGGTGTCACAATTTTTCATTCATTTTTAGACTATGTCATGCAGTGTCACTCTCCATGGAACATTATACAAAAATACACCAGTGAAGTTCAAGCTCTCAGCTCTTTATGAATAAAGAAATAAATTGTCTTTCATTCTGTAGAAAGCCGCAGAAAAGTAGTTCCATGCTGTTCCCATAATTGTTATGCAAATGAGTCTTCCCGGTCCATTGAGAAATAATTTTGTCAAGACTCTTTTCCCATACATTTAACATTGAGTGACTGATAATGAACCCCTTTTAATCCCCTGCGGGAACAGAGAGAGCATGATGAATTAATTAAAAAAGTTACTTTGTACTTTTCCCTTTAACCAGCCAACCAATATACAACCCTAACAAGAACTGTCTCTATAAGCAATATATAATCAACCACATTATGTGCGGGGTTTTTGTCAGTCCCTTGTAATTTGGATTCTGCTCTGAATTATATCGGTATTACACACTAGTATTCATGAACAGAAGGTACAATGGCAACATTTCTCTTAAAGGGATAGTTTACCCAAGTGTGAAAATTCTCTCATCATTAATATTAAATATTGCGCTGTTTCTCACCAACACCTATCATATATTGCTTCTGAATATATTAATTTAACCACTGGAGTCTTAAGGATTACTTTTATTCTGCCTTTATGTGCTTTTTGGAGCTTCAACATTTTGTTACCAATTCACTTGGATTGTTTGGTTTGCTGAGATATTCTTCTAATAATCTTTGTTTGTGTTCAGCAGAAGAAAGAAAAAAAGTCATACACATCTGGTATGACATGAGGGTGAGTAAATGATGAGAGAATTTTCATTTTTGGGTGAACTATCCATTTAAATGCTTTTATTTTTCTGTGAACAGCTTCACACAATCACTTTTACTTTATCATATTCAAGGTGCTTAACTGTAATGCAACTAGTTGTTGTCTATGTTCCATAAAATATGTTGCTGTCATGTTTTGAATATACAGACTGTGCGTTTGAGATCATTAAAAACGTGTAAATATCCCGAAATGGGCTACCCTGCCCAACCCTGGGGGAGACCACCCACTTAGTTGTCATGAGAGTGACTCGATCATTTAGTCAACATGTCCCAACATCTTTGAGCCTGTGACAATTGTTTACAATAATTGGCATCAGAATTACATGAGAAACGGGAGTGTAAATGAACTATTTTTTTTTATTATTTTTTTTGCCAATGGTATTATAATTGTGTAAGAGTGGGCTACCTAAATGAAAAGCAGTTATAATTTTTTTCAATCTTATAGATGTCTGAATTTACAAAAAGATTTTTACAAAGAGAATATATATATATATATATTTTTCCATTTCTATTTGCTTTCTTAATAATCACAGTAATTATACAGTTTCTGGATAATCAGCGTGCTGAACATCTGAAGGTGGCATCATTTCCAAAATCCCTAATCTCTGCAAGGATGGGAACTGAAACATTTGTGCGCCCCCTATAGGCTAATGACACGTTTGAGATGATCTAGTTATTGGCTGAATCTAACGTGTGGGCATTAGATTCTGGTGTTTGTTTGCATCATCCTAATTACAGGCTTGAATGTTTGTTATGATTTAGTAATAAAATTAAGATAAAATATTGTGAAAATAACAAAAGCATTAATCATTCTTTAAAAAATCATATTTACCAACCTTAGATGATAATAAAGAAAAGATTTACTTTTATTAGTTTTTTATTGAATTAAACATATTAATGTGTTAATATTTGAGTGTGTTAAGTAGTACTTCTATATAACTTAATTAATTATTTTACATTTTGTTTGATAAAAGCATGTATTGAGTAGGTCAACATTTTCGCATTTCTATCATAAGCTCATAAGCTCATACCAGGGGCATAACTACATTTACATTTAGTCATTTAGTAGATGCTTTCATCCAAAGCGACTTACAAATGAGGAACATAGCAAGCAATTTGTCATACAAAGTTCAAAAACATCTACAGTGTTGTACTGCCAAGCTCTCAAGGTGGCTGGAGAAGTATAGGTGCTTGCACAGAAGAAAGAGACAGAAAGGGACAGTTTGTTTTGTTGTTTTTTTTTTTTTTTTGCTTTCTTTTTGTATAGTAAGTGCAAGTTAAGTTCAATAGTAAGTGTAATTAGTGTGAATTAGGAGTGCTTGTGGAACAGATGTATTTTCAGCTGGTTCTTGAATGTTGAGATGGTAACAGCAGATCGTTTGGATGTTGGAAGCTCATCCCACCACAATGGAACAGAGAAAGTGAAAGATCGTGAAATAGACTTTGAGCCTCTTTGTGATGGGACCACCAGAGGCCACTCGTTCATAGACCGCAGAGAGCGAGTTGGAGCATAAATCTGAAGAACTGAATTGAAGTAAGAGGGTGTGGTTCCATTGGCTGTCCTGAAAGCCAGAGTCAAAGCCTTGAATTTGATGTGGGCAGCTACAGATAGCCAGTGAAGTGAAATCAAGAGTGGGGTGACATGAGCTCTTTTTGGCTGATTGAAGACCAGATGCGCTGCTGCATTCTGGACCATCTGCAGGGGCTTAATTGTGTTAGCTGGTAGGCCAGCCAACAAAGCATTACAGTACTCCAGTCTTGAAATGACCAGAGCTTGGACCAGGAGCTGTGGAGCATATTCAGACAGAAAAGGTCTGATTTTTCTGATGTTGTAGAGCATGAATCTGCAAGACCAGTAGGTTGATGAGATGTGGGTGGTAAAATTAAGCTGGTCATCTACCACCATTCCCAGGTTTCGAGCTATTCTGGTTGGTGTTACTGTAGTTGAACCAAGATGAATAGTGAGGTTGTGGTCAACAGATGGGTTGGCTGGGATCCCGAGGAGTTCTGCCTTGGCAAGGGAGGGCAGGGTTCTGTCTAACTACAGGGAGGAAAGGGTGGGCAGCCGCCCTAGGACCCGGGGTGAGAGGGGGCCTGCAACAGTCGACAAAAAGGAACCATAATAATGACTGCAGGCCCAGCGGATGATGATAAACAACTCAGGCTTCCCAAGGAGTGGGCCCGACAGGTTCTTTGCACTCGGGCCCGTAAGGCCCAAGTTACGCCACTGGCTCATACATTACATTTGTCATAATCTTTCTATTTAGTGTGCTAAATGTGGAAGTCTATACAATTTGCCATTCTGTAAGACTAAAACAGCAAAGTTATCTCTTAATCCCCAGCCTACTGTGACTGTGATGGTTTAATTGCAGTGTTTTGTTGTGCAACATGAATATGTCAACAGTTGACTGACTGATCCTATTATAATGAAAACAAGGAAATTGCCATGCCCTTCCCTTTCTACTCCATACACATTTTTTTCATCATTAAAATGGAGCTTATATGCCAGCAATATGCAAACAGCACATCCTAATTAAATGGCTCTTAAGAGGCATTGGAGTGTAAATGTTTACTCCAAAGACCAGGTCTCAGTACAAAGTATTTTGTGTCTAAAGTCATTTTAGGATTTTCTATTGTTTTTGTTTTTTTTGTTTGTTTTTTGTTTTTTGTTGTTGTTTTGTTTTTTGTTTTTGTTTTTTTGCAATGAACCACATCTTAGGTTATAATGTTTTTTTTTGTTTGTTTGTTTGTTTTTAACATGGTTTTAGTGTCCAGTAGTACCTTTTTGAAGTATAGTTGACCCCTTAAAAAGACTACAATAAACATACAGTACTGTACAAAAGTTTTAGGCACTTGTGAAAAATGTTTCATAGTGAGGATGTCTTCAAAAATAATGTCATAGTTTTCATTTATCACTTAATGTCATACAAAGTCCAGTAAACATAAAAAAGCTAAATCAATATTTGGTGTGGCTACCTTTGCCTTTAAAACAGCACCAATTCTCCTAGGTACACCTGGACACAGTTTTTCTTGGTTGTTGGCAGATAGGATGTTCCAAGCTTCTTGGAGAATGCACCACAGTTCTTCTATCTATTTAGGCTGTCTCAATTGCTTCTGTCTCTTTATGTAATCTCAGACTGACACGATGTTCAGTTGGGGGCTCTGTGGGGTTCTTCTATTCTAATCTTTTCTATTTGCAAAAGTAATGTTTGGGAGTCTAACATTTATATTTCCTATTGACACACTAAAGCTGAAGATATATATAACTATCTTAAGACAAATGCTTTTGTGAAACATCTTATATTAAGACTTTTGCACAGTACTGTATCTTGCATATACTGACAGGACTTACATTTATTTGGACTTTAGATGTCACCAAGTTGTCATTTCAACAGCCTGTGCACTTTAAAAAAAAGTTAAGAGTAGGGAAGATTGAATGAATATAAAGTTGAAACCTAAAACCCACATAAAAGCCATTCACAAAGGAAATGTTTTAAAACCTCCCACTGTCAAGTTGAACGAGAAATTTAGGTGAGAACCTGCCCTTCAGACTGTATAGTACAGATGCACTTTGAGCCTGAAACCAGTTCAGCAAGTGTGTTCTTGCAATACATTTCAATTCATCACATTTCAAAGAGGGAAGGCAATCACTGCCAAATTCTTCAAAGGTGCAGGGACCTCATCTACCCGCTGCAACAAGCCAAGGCAAGCTGACTGAAGTAACTGCACCCTTCCCAGAAAGACCTGACAAAATTAACTGCTCTGAATGCAGGCACATCTTTAATCATGCATTACATGAAGATACTGGTGTGTGTTTTTTTTTTTTCTCTCTCTCTCTTATTCGCATGAACAAGCATTGCCTGGTATCTAAGTTAATAATTGAATTAAAAAATTGACAGTACGCTAATTTACATAATATAGCAAGTCATGATACTGTCAAGAGTGGTAAAAGAAGGGGTGACAAAGCACAGAGTCGTGGCTAACAGGATGAAAGGTGGGAACTATTCTAGGGGCCCACAGCAATTACAATTTTATTTATGTAAGGGGCCCAGAATGTCTAACTACAGCCCTGATCAACTGTTGAAGGAAACTGAAAACTGGTTTACTGAACATTCTAAAACCCTTAAATTGTATTGTTTTTTTTTCTTTTGCAAATAACTTTTTCACATCTTTAATAATGACATTGTGTTAATAACCAAAAACAAATGAGTAATAGTTTCACATATTAAATAAAGTTAATCATTTTAATGTGAATTTTTTTGTGTGTAAAGTATATATATTTTTAAAATGTTCGCATGTGCATTTAGTTCCTCCAATTTAATGTTTTGTAGGGCCACAAAAAGTTTTCAGTCTAAAGTCTTTTAGACTTTATTAGGAACACATGTACAGCTACTTATTCATGTGATTATCTAATCAGCCAATTGTGTGGCAGCAGTGAAATGCATAAAATCATGCAGATACAGGAGCTTCAGTTAATGTTCACACCAACCATCAGAATGGGGAAAAAATTTGATCTCAATTGCTGGGTTTCAAATGACAAGTGCTATGTTCAAAGAACTGTGTGCCAAGGTCGGACCTTTCGGTGGGCTAGTCACATCAAGCTATCGCACACTCATAACACATGCACGAATAGTCACAACACATCATCGTTTTGCGAATAAACCATTTCCATCACCTTAATGTGCATTTTAACTAATGCGAAACTCTAGAAAATCCACCTCCTCCTAGCGCATTACATTTTAAGCGAATTTAGAAAGTTTATTCGCATATCAAGCATTTCCATTTAGGATTTCTTATGTGCAATTTCAAAATGTACATAAAAATAATTGGATGGAAACCCGACTAGTGATTTTGACCGTGACATGATTGTTGGTGCCAGACGGGCTGGTTTGAGTATTTCTGTAACTGCTGATCTCCTGGGATTTTCACACACAACAGTCGCTACAATTTACTCGGAATGGTGCCAAAAACAAAAAACATCCAGTGAGTGACAGTTCTGTGGATGGAAATGCCTTGTTGATGAGAGAGGTCAACAGAGAATGGCCAGACTGGTTCGAGCTGACAGAAAGGCTACGATAACTCAGGAAACCACTCTATACAATTGTAGTGAGCAGAATAGCATCTCAGAATGCACACCACGTCGAATCTTGAGGCGGATGGGCTACAACAGCAGAAGGCCATGTCGGGCACTTTATTAGGACCATAGTGTTCCTAATAAAGTGCTCAGCGAGTATATATTATACAGTGTTTAGTTGTGATGCTGGCTTATTCTTCAAGTCAGATAAATTGATCAGTAGAGTGGTGCTTGTTTGCTCAACACAATATTCGCTGGAACTGGAACTCAACATGCTGCTACCAAATGTGTGATTCAGAGTTTGCATCTTCCCACAAAGATTACATTTCCACTCCAGTGATGGTTAGATTTAGGGTTGGTGTTTGGGGGTAGAGTTAAACGTGCACTTAGTAACATTTGTGTTTGTGTCATTTTGGACTTACAGTTTCACCTAGCGGCGTGGATGGAGTATCATTCAAAATCAATAATTTTCATTGTATAAATTCACTATTCACAGTCAGCCATGATAAATTTAATCCTGTAAGTGTCCGATAACAGGGCAGTTACTGAGATTAAGCGAGTAGTCTTTGGCTGGTCATGTGATCTCAGCTTGACAGCCCCATGAAGGGACCCTCTCCATGTGGATTTAAACAGCTTTTATAAGGTTACTGATATGACTAGTTCTCATCTCATGTGAGTGGTCATAATTTTATACATATGTTTCAAAATTATATTTCATTTGTTTTGGAGAAAACATTGTAATGAGTAAATAATTACTGAGTGAATCTTTAATATGCATTTTACAACTAAAAACACCTTGTTTTACAACTCGCTTTTGGCGCCACTCTGTGGAATTTTCACCCGGAAACTGGAGCTCACATGTGCCCATATGTTCATTGTAGACAATCACTCAAAAGAAATTTATGGCTTTCTCCCAAGCTACTGTTTTTTGAGCAGACTAAAACAGAATCTCTTGCAGTACTTCCCTGTAGTTTGCACCATACATTATTGCCTCTGTTTTAACAACAGGCCCTGCTAATGAGAACTTCACCATACTTTATGGTCCACCTCGGTTAGCATAGAGTGTGTTAAAGGAATATTCCAGATTCGATCCAAGTTAAGCTCAATCGACAGCATTTGTGGCATAATATTGAATACCTAAAAAAATATATATTTTGACGTCCCTCCTTTTCTTTAAAAAAAGCAAAAATCAGGGTTATAGTGAGGCGCTGAATGGGGATGGGGGCCAATTTTTGAACATTAAAATACTCTCTGTTTCAAAAGTATAGCCACAATGCATAAACAATATGCATGTTAAGATAATTTTAAAATCGCTTACTAACCTTTTCTGTGTAAAATTATAGCCAATTTAACAACTTCGTTGCCATGACGATGTAACGTCAACAACTTTAAAAATGACAATTTATACAACTTTACAGCTTAAATAATACATGAGCTTTACCAGAAGAATTAATGTGTGCTTTTATAAAATTATAAACTTCACATTTCTGCCTTTAAACCCTCTAAAAATTGGCCCCATTCACTTCCATTGTAAGTGTCTCACTGTAACCTCGATTTTTGCTTTTTTTTTTTTTTTTTTTTTTAAAGGAGGGACGAGTCAAAATTATTTTTTGTGGTATTCAATATTATGTTACAAATGCTGTCGATTGAGCTTAACTTGCATTGAACCTGTAATATTCCTTTAAGGTGTGGGTGTTACATATGTGCCATGCATCTTTCTTTGTATGTTGGCTAAAAATCTCCAACTTTGTCTCATCTGATCACAAAAATAACATTGGTTTGGGATACTATTAAAATGCTCATAATTCGTGCATCCTAATCATTTAATCAGTGGTGTCCATAACACCATTCAAACATTAAGACATAGTTTTGTAGTCTTTTCCTAATTTAAGAATTTGTTTTATCTCAAACTTTGGAATGCTCTATAGTCTTTCTCAGATTCACAAGCTGGAAGATTATCTCTCAACATTTAATGTTATACAGAAATTTAGTCTGAAATGGTATCTCTGAATATGTTTGCAAGGCAAAGTAAATAATTACTCTGGCCTAAAAATTCTAATTGCATGTGTTATTTGAGCATTGTTTTGCCCATTACAGCATACATCAAAAGAAAAATAATATATTACTATTCAATAATATATTATTGAATAGTATTCAATAGTTTGAATACTATTATGATGCTAGTGATACTTTGTAATATGGCACTTTTCATACCACTGTCTCCTAAGATGATTCGCTTATGTTTTCCTCTTTTGTAAGTCGCTTTGGATAAAAGCGTAAATGTAAAAACTTTGAAAAGTCTATTATTTTTGCATTGACTAGTCAGTTGAGTAAAGAGCATTATAGTTATGTAATCTTAAAGAGGAAAAGGCTTATGTGAAACCATGATGTTAGATAGCAGTTACAGGGTGGTGATGGTACAGAGCAGCAGGACACCGAACAGTTGGGTTTGACTTCCTTATCCTGTAAAGCCTGTGTGGCGAGTCTCCCATGCCCTAGTCAATCAAATGTCACTCTCACACACTGAGTCACACATCTATATAAGCTTTCTCATGCTGATATAGATGAACTAATACTTTTACACTCACACACAAACACACAAAACATCTCGTGTAAGTCATAGGCACACGTATAATAATACACACACTCAATGTAAAATACACACACCCTGAAAAACCTGTCATGATTATGGCAAATGTACAATGTACATCTGTAGCCAATTTATTCTTGACTGAAGCAGAGGTCATGTTGCACTTGTCTTAGCAGTGGAAATATAAAGCAAAGCAAAACTGTTTTGTTGTTATTTCAGTAAATATTATTTTCCACAAATAGTCAATATTATTTAGAATAAAAAGTACCGCAATATATAAATTAATTATGTGCATATTCTCTTAAAATATATAATCTCAAGGTAAAAAAATTAATCTCCACTAATCAGAATGCAAACATATGAAATACATTTTCTCTAAATACACAAGACAATAGGCATTGTCTGTATTGTCAGAACTGTTTCACACATATTACATCTGAAAAAATAAAACATCTACACTGCAAAAATAATTTTCTAACTCAGTATTTTGTCTTGCTTTCCAATAAAATGACTAAATATTCTTAAAACAATACACAAAAATGAAGTCTTGTTTTAAAAGAAATAAAATATTTAAAATAAATATGTAAAATAAAATTGGGTTTCCCGCTAAATTTTATTTATTTTATTTTGTATTTTAATTTTAATTTTATCCCATTGACAGTTTTCTTTTTTAAGCATAAATTGTACTAATGTTTAGTTTAGATAGTTCACCTCAAAATGAAAATTCAGTCATTGTTTACTCACTCTTATTGTTTTACCCCATATGACTTTCTTGCTTTTTCTTAACACAAAGGGAGAAATTGTGAAATTTTTTTTTGCTCAGTGATGCCATACAATGGCAGTTTATGATGACTACCTCTTCAATCTTCAAAAGGACACAGAAGTATAATTCAGAAGTCTAATAAATTATTCCATGAGACTCATGATTGTTATGAAAGCATACGATGAGGTTTGGTGCAAAACAAACCGAAATCTAATGTATGATTAAGTAAAAGAATGTTCACTGACTGTTATTCTCATGTGCGCGTTCATGAGTCTGCACACCAGCTTTAGAGCTCTTTGCACAAGAGCAACAGTAGTTACGCAGCACGTGCAAGATGGGGCGTTCTAAAGAAAATTCATTTTGTTTCACTTCAACAGGACCACCAGCAATATTAACAACAGAAAAAACAACATAGCTTCACACAAACCAGAGAACAGAACTTACAAACATGTCTGAAGAGTCCTCCATTAAACAGAGATGGGGCTGAAGATAGCTACAGTTACACCGTGTCCTACTCATTCACCAAACGAAACGCAATAAAAGTTATCTTTTCTATGTTAATCAGAGATTTTTGTCCTAAGCAGCTGCAACGAGCAACAGGACATTTTGTCAATCACTTGGTTTCTGTATTTGGCGTCGCTATGAACTGGCACTGGTCCAAAATGCGATGCATGGTGCTAGGCAATTGTCTGTGTTCCACGACTGCTTTCAGGTCCTTGAATAAGATATAATATGCAAGTAAGGGCAGCTGGTGAGCAATTGTTGAGCAGGTTCTCAAAAACCTATTTTATGTTTTCTGTTGTTAATATCGCTGGTGGTCCTGTTGAAGCAAAACGAAAGGAGTTTTCGCTTGAACGCCCCCATGTTGCGCGTGCTGCGAAACTACTGTTGCTCTGCAAAGAGCTCTAAAGCTTGCATGCAGACTCATGAATGCGCACGAATAACGGTCAGTGAATATTTATTTACTAAATCATACATTAGATTTCAGTTTGTTTCTCACCAAACCTTATCGTATGCTTTCATAACCATCATGAGTCTCATGGAATAATTTATTAGACATCTGAATTATACGTTTGTGTCCTTTTGAAGCTTGAAGAGGTGGTCACCATAAATTGGCATTGTATGACATCACTGAGAATTTTTTTTTTTTTTCAATTTCTCCATTTGTGTTAAGAAAAAGAAAGAAAGTCATATAGGGTTATAACAACACAGGGGTGAGAAAACAATTACTGAATTTTCATTTTTGGGTGAACTAATCCTTTAATACCTTATGACATTTTGTTTTAGGCAGTTTATATATTTTTACCAGAAAACAAGACAAAAATACTGATTAAGACAATGATTATTTGTATTGTATAAACTCTCTGTGCCACTTAGACACAGATGTATTTGAGTTTGTCTCAGGAATATAAAGTGCGTAACTGTAAGGTTTGAAGATTCAAAAAGTGCCCGTAGAAGGTTGTTGAGGGAGTTGTGGATCATGGGAGGTGTTGTCAGTAACGCTGTTGAGTTCGGGTGCGATTGTCAGCAGAGAAGTCTCGCCTACGCATGGCGACTCCCACACTCTCACCTGTCTGGTTCTGCAGGGAGGAGAATAAAGAGAGAAGGGACAGATATGTGAACAGGTCACATTAGGTCAGGGGAACAGATCGCTTCCTCTCATCACACTCACAAATGCAGGAGCCAAAGCGAGGATTGCCTTCACTGGTGTGTTGCTACCATCTGTATCTTGCACATCTGTTAAATCAACAGGAAGTGATCAGGAGTGATGAAGCTGTTGCACATGTCAACAAACACAGGTGTTGCTATTTTGAAAACATTAAAATAAAAAAACACTCACTTAAACAGAGAAAAATTAAGAGCAACTCTGCTCATGTTAAATAATTATTTAAGCACGGATACAAATAATTTAGTTGTGATTAATCAGTTTGATAATTGGGTGAAACGTAAGACAAAATTTGTGGTAAACATATTAGCTTTGACTGTGCTGATTAAATTTACATATTTTAAGATTAAATTGACACTGCAGGCATTGATTAGGTCTATCCAGTGACTGCAGGATCTCCTGCTCCTCCAGTGAGAGAGTACTGACGCAGAGAGACGGTGTTCTCTGGCTCTGTGGGACTGTGCTGGTCTGGTCTGACAGAGACCAGTCCACTGCCTTATGACCACCATCTGTCACCTCTGGGCCAGGAACACAGGACGAAGGCAAGAAAGAAGAATGTAAATATTTCAAGTGGTACAAATCACAACTTTAACACATAAGTGTTGTAAACAATCATGCATATTACAAATGTTTGAATGTCAAGAATGATTTGCTAAAAGTAACTTTTGCCACACTTGCCAATGGGCAGGTGAATTGAGAAAATATACCGACCGTAAATATTTCGTACTGGCCATGAAACTGTATTTTGCGTAATGTTTTCTTTAATTTGTCCCTAAAATTGAATTATTTAGCTGTTTTTCCTTGCATACTGGTGAAAAACAGTGCAAGTTATTCTGTTATTCTGCAGCATCATATACGAGATTAACCATTTTCCGTCTGGCACCTGTCACAAAAACGTGAAGAAACAGTGCATTGTAATGCAAGTAGGGCTGAAACGATTAGTTGACGTTATCGACAATAAAAAATTGTCTACAAATATTTTCCAAACAGCTTCAGGTGATGTAGATCGCAAAGTATGAGGTAATAATACCAAAATAAAAAATAAGTCCGGAGTGGTTTGCGGAGATGGGGAGGGTGGCAGCTTTCGAGGAGGTGTTAAGTAGAAGGCTGGGGTTTTGGGATTTGTTTGATAGAAAATGGGGCAATTATTTCGCATTTTTGGGGGACTCTCGGGGAGGGGTTGTGGAGAGAGAAGGTTCGTTTTAATTATCTATGATTATTATATTTTTTTCAGGGGTGTTCATTGGGGGTCAGTGTGGGGTTGGTGATTGGGGAGGGGTAATGGTGGGGGTTAAATGTAAATGTTGATTCAATGTATATATGTTGTGTTTTTCTTTGTTATATATCTTGAATCAATAAAAAATTTTAATTACAAAAAATACAAAATAAGTAAATACAAAAGCACTTTCATTGTGGAATAAGTGGAACTGGAGCTCTTTAAAGGAAACACCCCGGCATTACATCTTTAATGCAGTTATATTTAATGCATTATAGCTTTATTAAAGTTCAAATAATAAGGAAGCAGATCATGTAAATAACTACAAACTCCGTAACTGGCATTTCTCTGTGCGGTCAGCACCTCTTCTATGAGTTGTGCGAATGTCCCGATCTAAGCGGGAGAGATTGAAACTGCACCCGGATGAGGCACACTCTGTCGCAGGGACGCTTGTCCCTCGGGCGCGCGCGCTTGCTGCAGCTAGATTATAACGTGATGGCTCGCGACTTATTGAATCATAATATATGCGTCACTGTGTGTTTATTATCGTTAAGAATATTGGTGCATATATTATTAATAAGAGAGAGTTTGTTTTTTTGTGAGTTAAAGATGGATTGAAGTGAACAGAATGGTGAGAGATGGTAGTCTTCGCCCCATTATACACTGCAACAAAATATGTTTTTGATTTGTTTTTGTTTTGGCTTGCTTTCCAATATACATATCTAAAACTCCTTTAAAACAACATACATTAACTTTAGAAGCTATACTGCAGAATTATTTTTTTTATTTTATCTGAGAATGTTGAATATAATATTAAAAATACAAATATTTAAAAATACCTAACATTCCTTTTAAAAAAGATGCATTCACCTGAGAAGCAGCATATAAGATATTTAGACTTGCTTTTAGAGGATAGATCTTGAATATAATATATTTTGTCTTTACTGCACTCGCAGAAGTATAACCAAGTGAAAAAATACATTTATTTTTAAGATACATTCTCTTAAAGCAAGTCTAAATATCTTATACGTTGCTTCTCAAGTAAATGTATCTTGTTTTAAGAATTTTTAGACAATTTTAAATGGAAAACAAGATAAAAACACTTGATAACAATAGGATTTTTTGCAGTACATTTGTTTTACTGAATTAAACTTAATAAAAAGTATTTTTTCCTTTCATTCAGTGAATCATTTAGAGGTACTTTTAAAAGATGATTTTGTCCTCTTTATTGTTAGCAAGCATGTTTAATACAACCTTTTATGTCAGGGCACAAGCTGAATAGTCGGTTAAGAGCTAATGATTAATCATTTCAATAATCGCCAAATAGTTGAACAATCGTTCTAAATAATTGTTAGATTAGTCGATTAACAAAATAATTGTTAACTGCAACCCTAAATGCAAGCAATATTCCACATATGTGTTGTCCCAAGCAGTTCTGGAGAAAATAACTTATCATGGTAAATTTTCCACTGAGATAAAAATGGTTACAAAATATGTGTCACAACAGATGTTTTCTTTGATATATGGTTTGTATGTCTTTTTTATTTACCATCTAAAGTCAATTTTTACTCACATATAGTGCTTTATGTGTGTTCATCTTGGACTCTGTCTATAAGTATAGGCTTTAAAAGTACTGCACCATGTGAGCATTGTTAAATTGATATTTGATTTTTTGTATTACAAATGAGATTTAAAGGGATAGTTAACCCAAAAATGAAAATTCTGTCATCAGTTACAAACCCTCTTAATGTTCCAAAACCTTATGACTTTTCGTTCTTCCATGAAACAAAAAAGATATTAGGCAGAATGACAGCCTCCGTGACCATTCACTTTCATTTTTTTTTAATTTTTTTTTTTTACATACAATGAAAGTGAATGGTGACTTAGGTATAATTCTTATTTTGTGTTCCACAGAAGAAAGTCATATGGTTTTGAAACAACATGAGGTTGAGTAAATAATGACAGAATTTTCATTTTTGGGAGAACTAGCCCTTAAAGAAAATTTTGAAACATTGAAAACTGAGCAAGCCCACATATCCAAATAATAATATAAATTACCTTCAGTGTCTGCTGCATGACCATTTTTATTTGGGTGTGGCGTTTTTGGCACAGTGACCTGTTAAACCAAATGCAACCAATCAAAGATGATCTATGAATATAAACACTTAATCCGAGAATGTAAATTAGTCAAAAACATACATAAAAGCTCCATAAGTATATTTTCAACATTGCATTTATCCTTCAAACAACAAACTCGACACTGCAAATAAACCAATGCAAAATGAACTAGTTGTAAGTCACATTTCACATAGCAGTAATAGCATTTTTTCTTTGCTTCCTAGGACAATAACATGAACATTTTTGTGTGTGAGTGTACCTGATAAGGAAAAGAGGGCTTTCTCTGTGCTGTTCCTGCAGTTTGGTTTCTGCTGCCTTCCACTGAAACTCTGTTCTTCACCATGTTACTTTCCATAGTCTGTCTCCTCACTGGATTTCTCACTAATTTACAGAGGACACTCATTTTAAAAAGCACATTCAAACCAGACCAAGCACATTTCAGTGATTAGCAGATCACTTTACCTCAGAGTCTGGGTCAACAATTACCATTGAAAGAAAGCAATGTTCTGAAAAATAGTGTCCTTCATTCATGGGCTCAGATCACAAGAGGCAAACTTAAACTCTGTATATCCATGCAGCTGTAATGTCTAAACAGCTCTAGTGAAGCAAATAAGATGTCTTTAATTGTGTCACTTATATTGTGCCACCAGGGACACATTTCCTGGCTTTTGGACTTTGAGGAGATAAATGCTTTAAAAGGATCCTTTTGATGGCATTAATAACCAAACCTTTGGCCTCTTACCATTAGATGAGGACAAGCAAAAGCCACCCATTCTTGAGACTCCTTTGACACCACTGATCAAGCTATCACCATTGATGGTAACATGGGACAGACTGGCACAGGCTTGAGGCAAAACAGACAATGGGCCATTGTTAGTCAGGAAACTTTGAGGGTCACCTAAGTCCATTCAGAGTGACAGTGATAGAAAGACACACAAAAAGAAAGAAGAGTAAGGAATTGTTCCCCCCCCCCCAACATCATTTACTTACCTTTTTGCCATGCCTGATCTGTATGAATTTCTTTCTTCTCTGTAGGTCCGTACAATCCAAGTGAATGGTGACCAAAACTTTGAAGATCCAAAAAGCATATAAAGGCAGCATAAAAGTAATCAATATGACTCCAGTGGTTTAATCCATGTCTTCTGAAGCGATCCAATCCATTTTGGCCGAGAACAGACCAAAATGTTACTAAATTTTCACTATAAATCTTGACATCTGCATCGTCTCATTGGCGATCATGATTTCAGGCTCAATTACACTTCTTAGTGGCATCTGGCGCTCTGTGCATGCACCAAGCACTAGGAAGTGTAATCAAGCTTGAAATCATTATCATTTAAAAATAAGTTACATTTTGGTTTGTTCTCACTCAAAATCTATTGGATTGCTTCAGAAGATATGGATTAAACCACTGAAGTCATATGGATTAATTTTATCCTGCTTTTTTTGCTTTTTGGAGCTTCAAAGTTTTGGTCACCATTCACTTGCATTGTATGGAGGTACAGAGCTGAGATATTCTTATTAAAATCTTTGTTTGTGTATACATCTGGAATGGCATAAGGGACAGTATATGATGAGAGAATTTCATTTTTGGGTGAACTAAGACAGTTCAAGGGAAAGGTCCCAAAGTATGAAACTTTCTTTTCCTGTTCTGAAGGTCTCTTCCTCCATAGGATATCCAGAGGTTTTCTTATGTTATAAAAAATAATTGATCCTTGAGGAACAACACTCATCATTAAATGGATCAATTTCAACAAAGTAGTAATCCCAAGTGGTGTAGTGCTATGCAAAGAGCCAAAACAAAAACAGATCCAACACTAAAAAGGAGCTTTTCCCAAAGACTAGAAAAATATCCCCTAAGAATCTCAAACAAAGCTGCTGAACTTGCCGACACACAAAGAGAGCTCAGTTCCTTCAATAGACTCACGTTTGACTATGACAAAGTGCTATAAAATTCCTGTTGGTTTTGAGAGACCCACCCCAACAACGTTACTCAACCAATGGTGCGAGTTGGGGGGTGGGACTATCTGACTGTTTGAACAAAAGTAGATGAAGTGCATGTTCAGAAAGCTGTTTTGAAAACATTGTTTATTTTTGCAGTTCCATTCAGTGGTGCTAGTGTCACAGGAATTACATACTTCAGCTTTAAGGTTTAAGGTTCTACTTGATCTAACCCTTTCAAATAACTTTTGTTGGTGTAACCTAATATAGTCAAGTTAATTAAGTTATATTAAATTATATTTAAGACTAATAAAATCAATTAATTTAGATGTTACTACATTAAGCACATTTTTTAGGTTTACCTGATAAAACCAAGCAAACTAAATGTAACTCATCGCTTGTCATGGCTGCTCAGGACAAAAAAACTGGACTTACATTGTAAGGCCACATCCACACTACTCCGTTTTCATCTGAAAACTCAAGTTTTCATTTTTCTTATGTCATCGTTTTCCAAAGTATGCAATAATGAAGAGTGTTTTTTTAAATGCTCCATTAGGCGAAAATTTATTAATGGGGACGTGGCATAAGTGCCATGCACAATTCTGCTAATTCCTCAAGTGAAATATAAATGTGTTAAGAAAGAAATACTGAGCTTGTGGTTTGCTTTACCATCTTTGCTGGCTAAAGCACTTTGGACTTCATGCCACAGAAGTGTGATTTCCTCATCTGTTGGAGTCTGGTCCAAACAGATACCGTTCTCTCCACATCTGCACCTCCAGTTGTTTGCAAGTGCATCTGGAGGGGAGATGGAATAGATGCCCTTGGACACAGTCTCATGTGTGTAGGTATAATGAGTTGCCGCTGGAGCAAAGAGAGCATCTTTATCTCTTTTAAGGATAGGCATTGTCTGGCTATCTGAATTGTCTTTGTACAGTGCCAGCTCAACTGGCAGACCTGGTTTGCTCTGTACACCATCATCACGGTAGGCTGCCTTGGGGTTGTACACTGGGGACTCGGCTAAGTCACACTCCATAACTTCTGGTTTTGGAGGGGGCCAAGGCACCAAGATCTTCCCCTGGGTCTTGGCCACATGTTGTGCTTCCCTGGCAGACTGTGGTCTGATGATAGTGCCCTTCCTAGCCCGGGACATAATGGGACCCAAGCTGACTCTGGCTGAGCGCACTCTCCGGGGAGTCCGAGGGCCCCCAACGTGAAGGCCTCCTCTTTGGTAAGTGGGCTCCCTTATATTCACTTGCATACGCCGTTCTTGGAGCCCTACATCTGCCCAGGCCTGTCTAGATGATTGGGGCTCACCAGGGCCAGTGAAGGTCTTATCAGAAATATTTTTGGTACCCCTATGAGTAAATTCACATAGTCTGAGTTGTGCAAACCCTGCTGCAGATCTGCTGAGGGGTGTTTATGTGTTTGTTGAGGCGGGTAAGTCTTTACACATTTTGCCCACATCCCCCCATCAACTCCATTTACCTCATCAAACCATCGCAGTTTCTTCTTAACGGTCCTATTTTTCTCTGGCTCATTGAGCTTTGCCCTGGCCAGCTCCACACTGTCCCTAATTAATATGGCCACTTCTTTGGTGAAAAGTAAATGTCTAGGGGTATATGTGAATTTGACATTTCCTGATTTGGTTTTTAAATGGTTTTTAAGAATCCTTTCAGGAATCTGACATTGCAGCTATTATGAGCATGATGGGTCACTGGCTCTGATGTTCTTTCTGGTTCCTCTTTATTTCTAGAAGACTTGGACATATAGGCCCTTGCCAATTTGGTGATATCTGTTTCATGTTTAGGATGTGTGGGATCTATTCTTATACTCTCCTCTGTGCTCAGAGATTTGGATTCTCTCTTGAGCCCTGTAGCATTGTCTACATCTGGTTTGTGTTTATGTGACTGTGAAGAACTCAGCGTCTCTATTGTTTTTATGTCTGAGTTCCGGGAACTTGGATCAGTCTGAAAGATTATGCTCAGACCAGCAAACTCTTTGCTGCAGAGTAGAAGGGGTTTGGCGATGAAAACAGGTTGTTGGACTGTCTCCGAGGCGATGACGTTTTTTTGGGGTCTTGGAGCTTAGGGGGATCCATGAGGGAGAACGAGGACTGGGCAGAGTTGGTGCTTTTGTGGGAACAACAAACCAGGTTAGAGCAGCTCACTGATTTAGTGCCATGGGTTTGCTGAGGGTCTCCATTCTCTAAGCTGTCCAGACTAGACAGGCTCTCTGTCTCACTATGTGGGATATCAAGATACTCCTAAAAATCAATATATATACTGTATATAAAAGAAACTTTAGACCACTTATGCTGTGATACTGGTTGACTGAGTGCTTTTAGGAGATCATGTTGCATACTTCGTTACTGAGGGATAGAAAATAAAAAATAGGAAGATACCCTTTAACGTTTGAAAGACAGTAATATAATTGTTCGTTCCTGCAACAACAGTATAATTAATAGGACACATCGAAATGTATTTTGAGTATATTATAGATGATCTCTAGGCATAGGGATAGTTCACCCTAAAATGAACATTCTGTTATCATTTACTCACCCTTGTGTTGTTCCAAACCTTTATGACCTCGGTGGAATACAAAAGATGTAAGGCAGAATATTAGAGATTGACAGCCTCAGTCCCCATTCACTTTAAAGTAATAGTTCGGCCAAAAATGAAAATTATTTCATCATTTACTCACCCTCATGCCATCCCAGATGTGTATGACTTTCTTTCTTCTGATGAACACAAATAAAGATTTTTAGAAGAATATGTCATCTCTGTAGGTCCATTCAATGCAAGTGAATGGTCGCCAGAACTTATGTGCTCCAAAAAGTACATAAATGCAGTGTAAAGGTAATCCATAGGACTCCAGTGGTTTACTCCATGTCTTCTGAAGTGATATGATAGGTGTGGGTGAGAAACAGGTCAATATTTAATTCAGTTTTTACTATTAATCTCCACTTTGACCAGCCCTCCTATGTGCGTTCACAAGAGGACGAAGTTCTTCTTCTGTTTTTTGACAATTTGGCAGGGAGGAGAAAGAAATAAAAGGGAGGGATAAAGTAAAGGAAAAGAATAAATAAATAATATTTGCCCAACTACTCAGTAGATGGCTATATGCACAAAGAATGTGAATTGCCAAAAACCCCAGAATACAACCTCTCGTAACTCGGATAGGAGGGAAGTTTTAAAGTAGATTAATGTAAAAAAAGGACTTAAATATTGATCTGTTTCTCACCAACACCTATCATATCACTTCAGAAGACATGGAGTAAACCACTGGAGTCCTACTGAATACTTTTATGCTCCCTTTATGTGCTTTTTGGACATTTAAAGTTCTGGCCACCATTCATTTGCATTGTATGGACCTACAGAGCTGAGATATTCTTCTAAAAATCTTTGTTTCTGTTCTGTAGAAGAAAGAAAGTCATACACATCTGGGATGCATGAGGGTGAGTAAATGATGAGAGAATTTTCATTTTTGGGAGAACTATTCCTTTAACTGTGTGGAAAAAAGAGTAGTGATGACATTCCTCAAAATATCTCCTCTTGTGTTCCACAGAAAAAAAAGTAATGTGGGTTTGGAACAACATAAGGGTGAGTAAATGATAACACAATTTTCATTTTTGTGTGAACCCTTTAAGGATCTGCCTTCTTGGATCTGCATGAAAAAGCTTTAGGATTAGGAATCTTAAATCTGCTTTACCGAGAATACATAAATAAGTAAATAAAGTCATACAATATGGTAGCATGCTGAACTTCCAAGATGAAAATTAAATGCAGACAGAGCACAATGGTCACATACATTACTTTGTAGGGCATTCAATTTCAAAAGTCTGACTACATTTGTGCATAGAATGTAACACTTTTCCAAGAATACCTATACCTAAAATATATCCTATAAATAGGATTATTACCTTCTGTGTCCTGTTCTGTTCAGAGTTCTATATATATATATATATACAAATTATATGTTGGCTCCAAGCCAGTGTAGGTAATATTCCAGTTCCATGTGTAAGAGGACATACTGTAACTGAGTGTGTGTGAGTGAAAAAAGATAAGTAGGAAGAGGAGGGAATGTGTGCATGCGTGTGTATCTGCGGTTTTAATTTGTGTATGCGTGATTAAAGCATCAGGATGAGCTCATCCTTAAAAAGATCTCAGTTTGTACAAAAGATGCATGTTGTGGCAGGTGGAGCCCTGGGCTAAAATTACAATGTGTGTGTGTTTTTTTTTTTTTTTCAACAGTTGGACTCATTTGGCTCTTAACACACTCACACACTTCTTATTCAGATTTACCAACAGCCTCTATTACAGGCCCTGTGAATCACTGTGACCTGTAACTTAGAAAAGGAAGTTGATCAAAACAACAAAATAATCACATTATTATGCCACATTGCAAAAAAAAAAAAAAACCTCGACCCAGAATAATACAAATTCTTGCAGAACACACAATAGACTATATTCATCTGTTACTGTACTGCACTGTAGGTTAACTAAAGTTAACCTATAAAAACCTGTTGTGTTACCAAAATATTCTTTATATGAGCTTTACCACAACTATGCTTCAGCATATCTTTATATATTTTATTTATATTAATCTTTAGGATGACCTGCTCTTTTTCTTTCAGAACTGTCTGTGTCCCATGCGTCTCATTGAGAAAGAGCAGCTGGTTGTTCTTGAAGTTACTCAGGTTCTTCTTCTGCATGAGTTTGGCGCAGGCCTCAGCTGCAGATCGGCAAATAAAGTATAAATATTTAGAATTAAGTAACAATATATATATATATTTATTAATTCAAAATCAGTTGGAAATCAGACATTTTGGTTTCACTTTATTAAAACTGTAATTAAAGGGATAGTTCACCCAAAAATGTAAATTCTCTCATAATTTACTCACTCTCATGCCATCCCAGGTGTGTATGACTTTCTTCTGCTGAACACAAATGAAGATTTTTAGAAGAATATTTTAGCGCTGTAGGTCCATACAATGCAAGTGAATGGTGGCCAGAGCTTTGAAGCTCCAAAAAGCAAATAAAGGCAACTTAAAATAATCCACAAGACTCCAGTGGTTAAATCCATGTCTTCAGAAGCGAATCAATATTTAAGCCCTTTTTTACTATAAATGGTCCTGACTGTTCAGTAGGTGGCGATATGCACTGTAAACAAAAGAACAAGAATTTGAAAGTGTAGATTGATAGTAAAAAAGTATTTAAATATGAATCTGTTTCTCACCCAAACCTATCATATCACTTCTGAAGATATGAATTTAACCACTGGAGTCTTATGGATTAATTTTACGCTGCCTTTATATGCTTTTTGGACCTTCAACATTTTGGTATCAGTTCATTTGCATTGTGATGACCAACAGAGCTGAAATATTCCTCTACAAAATTTAGTTTGTGTTCAGCAGAAAAAAGAAAGTCATACACATCTGGGATGGCATGAGGGTGAGTAAATGATGAGATAATTTTCATTTTTGGGTGAACTATTCCTTTGAAGCTGCACTAAAAAAGATGTTTTTGGTTCAAACTTAACACATTGCCATTATTGATTGAGTACATACACAATCAGTGTTTAAAACAATGTCCTTATGTTACCTCAACTCACTACGGTAAGCCTAAACAAATTATTTGTATTTTGAGCTGTCGGGTTGGATTTGGTGCAAAATCGCTGGCTTATGACTTTCATCCTTGCGTCATTACATTATGTCCGTAAACACAGAAAAGTAGTACCTGCTATCTCATGTTCCGGCTGGAGAAACTACATTCAGTTCAGTCAGCCACACTCACACAGTTCAAAACAGCATCGCAGCAATCTGGGTGGATGTATCTACGTATTAACCATTTGGCAAAGTTGTTTACCGGCTATAATGCTTGGATATGTTTTCTGATAGGGTAGTTGAAGCTAATATTGCTTGTCATACTTGTATGAATGGAACATTACTCGTGTGTTAACCGATCGTGATGTATCTATGTTATCGGGGGAAGTTACCGTGACGTTTACTAATATGCATGACTTCTGAAATTGACTTTTTGTAATTGTTATACTGCATATAAGCATATTATTTTCATGTTTAATAAAGTATGTTTTATCCCCATCATTATTGAATCCTCATTTTATGTTTTTAGTTTATGGTGTTATTGTGTACATTGCACAGACATACTATTGTAGTATTATGGATCACTTGCATTATCAACTGAGGCTGTACAATATAATATAAAAATAATAAAGTCTTCCATTCCATTCCAACTCGTATCAGCCATATCACGAGTTTCACCTCTTAAATTGATAAGTGTTGTACAATACAAACATTAATAGAAGATAAAACACTTGAATAATCATATTTAAATATACAGGTAACTGGTGGATATTGAGGTGATTGAGTCCCCTGTTCTCTATGTAAAAGTGCTTCGAGTGTAGTGTCAAAAAAGCGCCATAAGTGTAAAATTAATTAATTCAAAATGTAAATAGGTGTGCTTTTATCTTCATCAAAGTAAGTAATATTTCAATTTTAAATGTTTAATTGTATAACATAATATCAGCAGGAAAATAGCACATTATGACTTTGGCTCTGAATATCACAGAGTCATGATCAAACAGGCGATGCCCAGGTAAGCTCAAATCACGAGATTCATCCACCAGAAGAGCAGTACCGAAACAAGACTGACGTAAAGTGCTCTCTCTATATATACCTTAAATATTATATTACTGACTTATTAAGCTGCATTATATATCATCAACCAATAAAGAATTACTGCCATGTTTCTGTCATGGCAAAATAACCCACCTGCTTATGGTGGAAGCACTGGACAAAAATGGAGACTGATGAGCACATAAGTGTAGAGTGGCTTGAAAATGATGAAGTGCTTCGTCAAGGTTGGGTGTTCTTCTGTTAAAGGCTGTTGCAGATCCCAAATCACTTCATTTAAAATGATGGTTACAGCACATGACCTAATCACAATTGCTAACAGACAGTTCAAGAGATAAAGCATGCATATAGACACAGTGGTTATTGTGGGCCTGACTGCTTTATTGCCTTACCTGGTCTCTTCCTCTGGGAAAGAGGGAGATGAGCTCTTTGGAAGTTCTCTGTGGCATCATGGACCCTCTGTCTACGCTGTTGTCGAATGTTCTCTCTCAATCTCTGCTCCTGAACATCCCACTGTTTTCTTCTCTCCTCCAGAGCCCTGAAAGACCGCACAGCAAAAAGTCAAAGAGAAGCAGACAGAGGGTGAGAGAATACCTGACACAGAGAAGCAGAGTGATACAAATAGTGATGCATCCCAGTGCTGTTGGACTATATATCACACTCTTAAATGCCGCTTGTCCAATCAAGATTCGACTACAAAACTAACTATTGTATAATTAAGCAATATCACACCGGTAAAAGTTCTGTTGTACTGAATATGGTATGGAGTACCTTACATCCTACACACAATATGGTCAGTTATTTTATAAATATTTGCTCCATTGATGAAAATAGTTCCAAATGAAGCCTAGGCAGGATCAGTGGTTGCATGTTGCTGAGTAATGCACAGACGGTCAGCCTGTTTGGAATGCCACGAACACAGACAAGAGGAGTGATACAAACAGTGGTGCGTCCCAGTGCTGTTATACTAAATATCAGCACTCTTGAAATGCTGCTTACCCAAACACAGAGGACCAGAACTAACTGTTGTACAGTGGGTTATCATATGGACTTTGGCAACTGCATAAAACATATCAAATGCACCACTTGAATCAGAATGGAAATGAGACTTCAGCCTAATATCAGCTTTGCGCAGGCTTTCGTTATCTCAGATGTTTACTTTCCAGGATCAACAGAAACCTGAGTCTTCTCTAACAGATTGCATTTCAGCTAAATTAATTTGTTAATGGCACAGCAATTAACACATGCCTACACTGAGGAGACAATGAGCTGTAAAACAGAATTGCAACTAAAATCATGCAGATTATTTTAGGATGGTAAAGCAAGATGGTATCTGTTCATTTGAATCAAAACCATACATCACATCACTTGCATACACTGGTGTGCATACAAACAAAGACTCACTCAAGGAATTTCCTGGTACACTTGCTATCTTTCTCTTTCAGGAATTATTTAATCACAACAGAAATAGCTCCATATCAACTGAGCCGGATCTTTGTCTCAACCTTGTCTGAACTTGATGGGGGACACACTTGTCCTCATCACCATCATTGCCCTCTGTAAAGTAACTTTCCTTTGCTCTTGCTGATTAGATGTTCTATTTCAAGCTGGTAAATCCTAGCTAGCAAATAAAAGATTGTGAAACAGTATCTGTGCCCTGTATGGTAGCTTCACTTTCAATGTGCACAGGGATTGACCGGGTCAAAAACCCACACTGTGGCATTAACAGCACGGAGACAGTTCTTACAATATATGACACTCACTAGCTGTCTTTATAGTCTCATCGGCTCCTTTTTGTCAAATTCAGCAGCTGTGCACTGCTTCTCATCAACTCTATGGCACACTCAACCAGGAGTCTTTCAGTGTAGTTGCCTCCTCGGTGAATATTTCAAAGCTATATTTTTCTTGTTATTGCCACCTCATGTAATAACAAGTCCCTGGAGTGCAGCAGGCTAGAGAATTCCATCAGCTGTGTAGTGCTAAAAACTTTGTTGGTTTTCTAATCAGGTAATTAAAAGGATAGTTCACACAAAAATGAAAATTTTCTCATCATTTACTCACTTTCATGACATTCTAGATGAGTATGAATTTCTTTCTTCAGCAGAACACAAACAGTTTTTTTAGAAGAATATCTCAGCTTTGTAGGTCCTTTCAATGCAAGTGAATGGTGGCCAGAACTTTGAAGTTTCAAAAAGCACATACATGCAGCATAAAAGTAATCCATACGACTCCAGTGGTTTATTCCATGTCTTCTGAAGCGATGCAATCACTTTGGATGAGAAACAGATCAATATTTGAATTCTTTTTTTTCTTTTCTTTTTTTTTAACTACAAATCTCCACTTTCACTTAAATGTGAAAGTGGAGATTTACAGTAAAAAAAAAAAATAAAATAAAATACTTAAAAATGTATCTGTTTCTCACCCACACCTATTATGTCACTTCCAAGACATGGATTAAACCACTGGAGTCATATGGATTACTTTTTTGCTGCCTTTATCTGATTTTTGGAATCAGATCGGTCTGGTTACCATTCACTTGCATTGTATGGACCAACAGAGCTAAAATAATCGTTAAAAAAAATCTTTGTTTGTGTTCTGCAGAAGAAAGAAAGTCAAACAAATCTGGGATTGGGAACTATCCCTTTAAACCAGTGTAAATTCGGATTTATTTTTTAACACTTACTTTCGTCTGCAATTTGTTTCCAGGTAAAGTTTGCAAGCCCGAGCTCGACAGTACTGTTGTTGTTGTACCAACAGTTCTCTTTCATCTTCAGTCTGCCCACCTGCGATATTCCTAATGTGATGCAAAGTTAAAGAAATTATTATTTACTATTATTATAAAATAAAACATATTCTGGGAAAATGCACAGAACATATCAGTGAATGGAAAGAATATAACAGAATATATGATATTGAGAGTATATCGAAATATTTTATAAATCCTGATTTCACTTTGCAATTAGGCTACTCAGACTTCCATGCTGTCCAATCGGGCTAGTTCTGCAACAACACTGATTGAGTCTTGCACTAGTGATCGAAAGTAAAGAACAGCTTCTGTTCAATTGTAAAGCAATTACAACAACCCAAAAATAGACGCTCGTAATGCAGGTAAAAAACAAATATTAGAGAGAGAGAGAGAGAGAGAGAGAGAGAGAGAGAGAGAGAGAGAGAGAGAGGATACGAGTCAAGTGTGTCCTTCAGGGCTGGCATCCCGAATATCAGGTTGACAAGCTGATGACAGCTCTCAATATAGCCGAGTCCTCATCCAAACAAGGAAAGTCCTATTGCTGTTCTAACAGCCGCACAGTAACATAGCAGGCAAAATCAGATTTTGTATCTGCTGGAATAAAATATTCGTGCACCGAAGAAGGACAAAATAAGGTGAAGACTGGCCAGCCAATGCGAGCGTAGATCAGTACTAGCCTACCTATGACCATTGCTTTCTTTAGTCTGCTATTTCTATCTAAACCAAAACAGCGTCCGTGCTCTTAAAACACTGTTTTAAATGTTTAATCATCATTCGTTATAGCTGAAACAGTTCCGCCATGTTAGTAACCAGCGATGCGCTTCCTTGACAACAGACACAAACTCGCGGTGAGGGCGTGGTCACGCCTGTCAGAAGCGACTGACTTTCATCAATGTTTATGGTCGTGCAACAGTGCTGTCATCTGCTGGATATAAATGGAAACGCTTATGTTATGTCATAGGTGGCGCTACTGTTGCATGAATACACGAAGTGACGTGAACGCCTTCAGTGCAAGTACTCCTCGCTGATTCAGCAATGTTGTTGGTACATGGATATATCGCATTATATGTGTCTGTAAAGATTTCATTCATCCGTGTATCATGTCAGATTGAGTTCAAACTAATTTCTCTGTATTTGAAGATGTCTCGCACATGAAAGAGTCACTTTACTGTAGTTGTGAATCGCCTTCCCTCAATGGATCCTGTCAATTACAGCTGCTGTGAGAGTGTGAATTGGAGCGAAGCTACCGGGTTAGAGATGTTAGAACGGGAATGTAAGCAGGTGACAAGCCGTGTTGACCGAGTTCAGGTATGGTTGCTTCAGCATGCCAGAGCAGCCTATTCTGAGCTGCAACATTACAGATCTGTACAAGATCTGTACAAGGATGTCCTCCTGTCATAGGGCCTTTTCCTCAGATGCAGGTATGTAAATGAATCCTGTTCCTGGGCCATTCTATGAAATGAGTGCATTTCCTGTTTGAACAGGTGATTTTTGTACATTTCTGTACGATTTGATTGTGAGCATTATATCACACAAATAACAGGGTTAAGTGCTAAATTAAATTGTTCCATCTCAAGGTAAACCACTGGCGTAGCCAAGGGTGGGCTGGGGTGGGCCTGGGCCCTCCAAAATTAGACCCAGGCCCACCCAGAATATAAGAGATTATTCTTTGACTTCAAATATGTATTCATAAAATAGTTTACTACTGCATAAATTCAGATTTCTGAAAGAACTTTTTGAATGCACTGCTTCTCTGCTGTTAAGGAAAATTTGGTAAAAAAAAAAAATTGTGGGCAAAAACTTGGCCCATCCATATTTATTGAGGCCCACCCAAAAGTTATTTCCTGGCTACGCCCTTGAGGTAAACTAATAAATTGTGATATTTTGCCTCCAGAAATGCAACAGGGGTGACATGGTTGAGAATTGTACCTTTTGATCTTCTAAAATTTTACTTAACTGTTAATTATCTGTATGCTTGTTATGATTTGTATTGTGATAAATTGCAACTGGTTTGTTTATTTTGAGGCAAGTGGCTTATTTTGAGCTTGTTTTTCCAGACCATATTGCTTGCTTCTCTTGTGAGATCTGGCAACGCTGCAATTGGTATTTCATGCATCCCTTTACGTAGAGTACTGCCATTTTAAAAAGAACGTTATTAACCATTCTTTTATTTTGTTCTAACCGGTGACCATTTAGAAAGGAGGTTGCGGAACTTTTGAACCGGAATGGAAAAATACAGTTTTTGCTCAGAACGAACCAACATGAAAAACATTAATTTTTTGTCCCTGCTTTAAACCCTCCCAAAATTGGCCCCATTCACTTCCAATTCCAAGTGCCTCACTGTAACTTTTTTTTTTTTTTTACAGAAAAGGACAGATTAGTCACAATTATTTTATGTGTAAATCAACATTATACCACAAATACTGTCGACTGAGCTTAACTTGTATTTTTATAGAAAATTCCATTACTTTTAAAATATGGTGAAAAAGGTTGATACATAACCTTGGGACCCAATCTCATGTCTTTTTAATAATACGTGATGCCAACTAACATAAATGTAGGCCCTATTTAGAGATAGATATATACACTACCGGTCAAAAGTTTAGGGTCACTTACTTATTCTTTATTATTATTATTTTTCACATTTAAGGGTAATAGTAAAGTCATCAAAACTATGGAAGAACAGAAATGGAACTATAGGAATTGTGTTGTTTCTAAAACAAAATCCAAAATAAATAAAAACTATGTAATATTTTAGCATATTCAAAGTAGCCACCCTCTGCATAGAATTTTCAGAAATGTACTCTTGACATTTTCTCAACCAGCTTCTTGAGGTATCACCCTGGGATGCTTTTTAAACAGTTTTGAAGGAGTTCCAATCAATACTGGGCACTTATTAGCTGCTTTTCTTAATTATTCAGTCCAAGTCATCCATTTCAAAAACGTTTTATTTTTTATTTAAAACTATTTTTTTTTTTTAAATGTTAATTAATATGTTGGCACAATTATATTTTTGTCTACAAAACTAATTTCAAACATATGCCTTCAGATCAAAAGGTTTTTAAGATCATGAGAATCATTTCAGTCAAGTGACCCCAAACTTTTGAACGGCAGTGTAGAGACAGAGAATAAAGCCAAATGCTAGCTTTTATTCCCATATTTTGGTGTGTAATCAAAACGCTAATAATTGGAAACACATTGTCATTGGCCAAAAAAATCCTCATGACAAAAGAAAAAGAGGAAACACATTTTAGTTACTGATTTTTGTTCACATGTGTAGAAAAATGGCTATAACAACAAAAAGTAAAGGTTGGCATCAGCTATATGTATTGTAAAGTCATTTTTTACACTTATGTTTATGAGGGATACAAATGACATCTGTTTTGTAGAATGACACTCATCCAGTATGTTGGGGCATCTGCATAAATAAATACTTGAAAATGTAAAAAGAAATTAGAACATGCAAGTTAATAAATAAATAAATTAGTGAAAATGTACAATACAGGAGTAATATAATACAGTACAGTATGTGGCAATACAAACAGAAAACAAAAAAAGTCTAATTCTGCATGTGTATCTGTTTGTTCCTACAATAAAATAAGTTATTCATTCTAGTATTTAATTAAAAATGTTAATGTATTTAATTGCTCATCTCTCTATTTGTTTGTCAGGACAAGTCCTACATTTCAAGTTTGAAAAGTGCTTTTAAACTTTATAATAGAGTATGTCGATGCTTTATGCTGTTTAAGTCTCTGCCATCAGATAATGACATTAACATTAGGTGTATTATCTACATAAAAAGTCTATCTACAAATAAAGTAAATAATAATTGGATTAGTTTTGACTAATCTGTCAGATGCAGCTGAAGCTAGAAATAGTAAAACCGAAGTTCACAAGGTATATTTAACCATACACAGGACATCCTTTATTTGCTATACAGTTAATTGCCACAGTTAATCTGGTGTTTACAAGGGATCTTAAATGAATTAATATGATTTACACTGGCTTCCAGGTTCTTGTTGCTTCTATTTCCCTGTTGAACCAGCATTTGTACTAACCAAATAATGAACCTAGGCTAAGCATGTGGAGGACAAATGTAATCCAGATCTCTGTAATCCAGTTACTCTGAGACATCCTCTCTGATCCGGATTTACACTCACAATGAAACACTGAGGGTGTGAAATTTATGCTGCCACAGAAGTGCTCTTTCACACCACATAGGGCTTTAAAGCTGCTTGTACAATCCTGATATATTATATAGAACATATTAAAAATGGTGTAAGACATCAGGCAAAAAGCCCTTGAGATACCGGTCCCCTTTCATCTTTAGGGATTTCACTTTTATCATAAGAATTACTCTCTCAGTACACAGTTATTCACGTTCTTTTCATGCATGCACAGTAGATCACTTTGTCCAGTAAGAGACGATAATGCACCAATAATGCAAGTGAATTTGTTACCACTTTGTCTCTGCTCTAGAGGGCTCTGTTGCCCCTTGTTTGTTAAAACCTGTGGGTGGGTGAATGTGTGTGTGCATGCGTGTGGGAAAGAGAGTCTGGAGAGATGAGGCTCAGATAAATATTGATAGTACAACTGAGTTGAACTCTCATTGCAGGAGGAAAGTGCTTCAATAGCACAAAGAGTGTGACAATGAAAGCCAGCTTTTCTCCCTTTTAATTGTGACCCTCGGGGTAACACGAGTGATCATTTCTCCCTGAATGGTGGCTGATGTGTCACAAAAAGTGTCTCACAAGCCACATTGTCTAGGACTGATCGGCCATCTCTTTGCTCAGTAAAACATGAGGTAAATGGATTTTGTTTGGACTGTGTTTATCTGGTCTTGTAGAGGATGAATTTGTCTCAAAAAAAAGTACATGCGTTAAACTTGGTGCAGTACAAAATGTAAAATAACTGCTAATTTAAAGGAATAGGTCAGCCAAAAATGAAAAGTTCTGACATTATTTACTCCTAAACTCATATGCTGTGAATAATCATTATTTAGTTTTTGCATTATAATAACACTTCATAGTCACAATGGCTGTCAAGCTCCAAAAAGAACAAAAAACACCATTAAAGGTGCACTCAGTAACATTTGTTTTGTGTCATCTTGCACAAAGCAGCTTGGATGCAGCATCATTTAAAATCAATAGTTTTCAGTTCCAGATGCCATTGTAGAAATGTTATATTCACAGCCATAATTACTTTAATCAATGAGTGAAAGTGTCAAATAACAGGACAGTTACTGAGATTGAGTAGCATTCGGCTGGTCGTGTGATTCTAAAATGGCAGCCCCCATGTGTGGACTCTCTCCATGTAGAATAAAGCAGCTTTTATAAGGTTACTGATATGACTGGAGTCTTCATTTTAATGTGAGTGGTCATGATTTCCTATATACTTTATATTGCAAAATTACTATTCATGTCTTTAGGAGTTAAACTAAGTGCACCTTTAAGTAGGCTATTAAGTAGTCTATATGACTCATGGGCTATATTCCAAGTCTTCTGAAGACATACAAGGTATATGTGAGGAACAGACAAAAAGTTGTTGACCTTTCTTTTTGCAAATCCAGCAGAATCATACAGTACAGTACATGTCTAAGGTACAAGGTAATTTTACCATTCATTTATACAAGTGTGATTGAGAAAAGAAATCTTATTTCACAGTAGTTTTGGTCAAAATGTGTTCCTGCATTGTTTTGCTATTACTTTTATTTCCTTCCTATTCTATTGTGATTTGAAAAATTCTACAGAACTTCAGGTATATGAATGATAAATGGATGCTGAGGTATGTGTCATATGATGCTACAGCCAACTCTTAATTTCATGCCTGTGTCCTTCAAATAGCTCCTGCTCTTAGCCTATTACCCCCAGAGTCTGTGGCCAAATACAGTAAATGGTGTGAAATACCACTTATGCTTGCTAATGCATCATCTGCCTGCAATGTGCATTTCCCAATCCATTAATGTTGCTCGCTGTTTATACATGTGATTATTATAATGACTTTTTATAACACCAGAAAAAAGTTAAACTGTTGCACCATCCCATCAATAGGGTATCAGGCCAAATGTTTTGTTTTTGTTTTAAGCATAAACATAATTCAATTTACTACTAACATGTACCTTACTAAATTAACACTAAATGTATACTTAAAACAATAAACCAATTGGGGAAGACTTGCTTCTCAAGTTAATTATTTACAATATTAAAATGTAACATTAAAATTTAATTAAATGTTCTTGTTTTAAAGGTGTTTAGATTAGGGATGCCCAACCCAAACCCACTGTCCTACTTGAAAAACTGACCCGAACCCGGCCCCAAACCCGTCGGGTTCTCGGGTCCCGTTGGGCCCGGGACAGGTTGCAGACCTCTAACTGGAAGGAGATTGAGAACAAGGAGATGGCTACATCCACTTGTATGTGTTTCCTCACCGCAAAACAGATCTTTATCTGAAAATATTATGTCAAAATTAGGTCTTTCTAATCAAGTCTCACATGTGGTCAGAATTTTAAGCTGACTAGCATGCTTTACACTTCCTCAAAGTGTTTCTCTTTTCTTTAGTAATCATGTTTTTATCTTGCCTAAGGCACTAAGCAAGCCAGGACTGCCACTGGTGCCCCCTGACAAAAAATAGGTGCATGATGCCAGTGATTGCAGGGTTTATACGGGTGGGTTACTAAGGTTAATACCGAAAAGAGCATCACTTTCTTGACAGAGTATAGGGGGTAAGAGCATAGAAACACATTTCTCCCTGACAACAACAGGTTTAACAGTGTTTCACTGGCTTTTTTTGAAAAAAATATTGCATGAAGTTACTGTTCATGAGGCAGACATTCTCCCAGTAGACTAACTGCAATAACTGTGAGTTTGAAATGTTAAATGGGTTATTCAGTCTGTATCAGTCTTGAGAGAATGCACTGAGAGTATAAAATATTTGTCCTTTAAACATGTTGTTTCGCTCTTCAGTAGACCATTTTTAATGAGAGAGTTCACTGGTAAGTGTCATGGAAGTAATATTGTCATGGTAACAGAACATAATTCATAACAAAGACCCTTCATTTTTATTACATATGGTGAATGACATGGTATACAGAGCTAATTTTGAACTACACTAACAAACTGCTTAACTTTGCAGGTCATTTGTTCTTTTAGTGGCATTTTCTGTTGCTGTAGTTTCCATTGCTGCAGAGAACTTATTGATTTTGTGCAATTGAATTATTTACACTCATATACCCCAACACAAACCACGACTTTGTTATTGTTCCTATCATTCCTTTATAGTTAATTTTAAAAGAAAAGACATTCTCTATTTTACTGAGGTTTTTTTCAACTATGGGCACTTTTGGTTAGAAAATAAACTCTCTTAAAATATTCCTAAAACACTCTCAATAGTTTATTTAATTGGTCCTCTAACAATGTCCAATAGTGTATGTACATGCATACATTTTTCTTAGGGCTGTCAATCGATTTAAGTTTTAAATTGAATTAATTACATGTATATATATATATGTATATACATGGTATATTAAGTACACACACACATATATATATATATACAGGTGCATCTCAATAAATTAGTTCATTTATTTCAGTAATTCAACTCAAATTGTGAAAATCGTGTATTAAATAAATTCAGTGCACACAGACTGAAGTAGTATAAGTCTTTGGTTCTTTTAATTGTGATGATTTTGGCTCACATTTAACAAAAACCCACCAATTCACTATCTCAAAAAATTAGAATACATCATAAGACCAATAAAAAAAACATTTTTAGTGAATTGTTGGCCTTCTGGAAAGTATGTTCATTTACTGTATATGTACTCAATACTTGGTAGGGGCTCCTTTTGCTTTAATTACTGCCTCAATTCAGCGTGGCATGGAGGTGATCAGTTTGTGGCACTGCTGAGGTGGTATGGAAACCCAGGTTTCTTTGACAGTGGCCTTCAGCTCATCTGCATTTTTTGGCTCTTGTTTCTCATTTTCCTCTTGACAATACCCCATAGATTCTCTATGGGGTTCAGGTCTGGTGAGTTTGCTGGCCAGTCAAGCACACCAAGACCATGGTCATTTAACCAACTTTTGGTGCTTTTGGCAATGTGGGCAGGTGCCAAATCCTGCTGGAAAATGAAATCAGCATCTTTAAAAAGCTGGTCAGCAGAAGGAAGCATGAAGTGCTCCAAAATTTCTTGGTAAACGGGTGCAGTGACTTTGGTTTTCAAAAAACACAATGGACCAACACCAGCAGATGACATTGCACCCCAAATCATCACAGACTGTGGAAACTTAACACTGGACTTCAAGCAACTTGGGCTATGAGCTTCTCCACCCTTCCTCCAGACTCTAGGACCTTGGTTTCCAAATGAAATACAAAACTTGCTCTCATCTGAAAAGAGGACTTTGGACCACTGGGTAATAGTCCAGTTCTTCTTCTCCTTAGCCCAGGTAAGACGCCTCTGATGTTGTCTGTGGTTCAGGAGTGGCTTAACCAGAGGAATACGACAACTGTAGCCAAATTCCTTGACACGTCTGTGTGTGGTGGCTCTTGATCCCTTGACCCCAGCCTCAGTCCATTCCTTGTGAAGTTCACCCAAATTCTTGAATCGATTTTGCTTGACAATCCTCATAAGGCTGCGGTTCTTTCGGTTGGTTGTGCATCTTTTTCTTCTACACTTTTTCCTTCCACTCAACTTTCTGTTAACATGCTTGGATACAGCACTCTGTGAACAGCCAGCTTCTTTGGCAATGAATGTTTGTGGCTTACCCTCCTTGTGAAGGGTGTCAATGATTGTCTTCTGGACAACTGTCAGATCAGCAGTCTTCCCCATGATTGTGTAGCCTAGTGAACCAAACTGAGAGACCATTTTGAAGGCTCAAGAAACCTTTGCAGGTGTTTCGAGTTGATTAGCTGATTGGCATGTCACCATATTCTAATTTTTTGAGATAGTGAATTGGTGGGTTTTTGTTAAATGTGAGCCAAAATTATCACAATTAAAAGAACCAAAGACTTAAACTACTTCAGTCTGTGTGCACTGAATTTATTTAATACACGAGTTTCACAATTTGAGTTGAATTACTGAAATAAATGAACTTTTCCACGACATTCTAATTTATTGAGATGCACCTGTATATATACACTACCGGTCAAAAGTTTTGAAACACTCATTCTTTATTATAATTCTTTTTCTTCACATTTTAGAATAATAGTAAAGTCATCAAAACTATGGAATAACATAAACGGAATTATGTTGTGACTAAACAAAATCCAAAATAAATCAGAACTGTGTTATATTTTAACATCTTCAAAGTAGTCACCCTTTGCCTAGAATTTGCAGACATGTGCTCTTGACATTTTCTCAACCAACTTCTTGAGGTATCACCCTGGGATGCTTTTTAAACAGTACTGAAGGAGTTCCCATCTATGTTGGGCACTTATTGGCTGCTTTTCTTTATTATTTGTTCCAAGTCATCAGTTTCAAAAACTTTTTTAAAAATTTTAGTTTTATAATGAAATAAATTAATATGGTGGCACAATTATATTTTTGTCTACAAAACTAATTTCAAACATTTAAGCATATGCCTTCAGATCAAAAGATTTTTAAGATCATGAGAAACATTTCAGTCAAGTGTTTCAAAACTTTTGAACGGTAGTGTATAATGCAGAAAACAATGCTTTAGAATTGGTGTCATTACATAGTTTGTCCAGCAGAGCGCGCTCCGACTCCATTGTGTACAGAGCTGAGCTGACGTAGCTCTGCAGACAGGGCGGAGTTCAGCTGTGTCTCGGTAAGTTAATTAGTTTGTGAAATACATACTGGAAACTTAAACAATGACCCCATAATTTTCCCTTTTCAATATAACTAATATAATATTAACCTTGTCCCTGACAACCATGTCACTCATGTCTGTTTGCTGTTAGCCAGCTACAGTTTGTCAGTGCAGTAAGTAATGTAGATTGAAAGGTAAACATCAGAGCAACTTTTTACAGCTCAACAGACAATGGTGTGGTGGTGGATTGTGTCTGATGAGTGTTGATTTCATGCTGTGTTGTTACCTAGTTGGTGGGACACAATGCTGGAAAGTAAAATAAACAACGTCTGTCTTTTACTCTCCATGACAACGAGCTTATAGCTAACTAGCTAATCATGTAGCTACTTTCATTGTTGTCAGCTGAGTGGAAGCTAATGAGTAAACATGTATTCACCAAACTGTTTTGTGCAGGATTCACAGTTTGGTACCCCCTTCAACTGAACAATTCCAGTAGTTGCATTTATAAAATGTAATATTTAGAAGTATGGTTTTCCACCGTTGAAAGTTTCCCCTGAACTTGTGTTCATCTTGACTCGGCAGCATTAATATAGTCAGCATTTGACTGCTACTAAACAGTACTGATGTTTATTTAGCTATTTGTTTTATTTTTATTTATTCTTTATTTAAATGGTCAGCAGTTGACTTATACTAAACATACATTACTGATGTTTATTTAGCTATTTATTGTATTTTTATTCTTTATTTTCTCAGTGTTCATTTCTAGAATTTGTTGACAATGTATAATAATAATGTCAAATATTCTTTGATAAAAATATTTGTTTAAGAAAGCAGCCTTCTGAGTACCTTTGCATAGTCATATCGGTGCAAAATCGGTGAAAAATCAACATAGAAAAGGTTTTCATTCCAGCTCAAAAATTAAATATATCGGCAACTATATTGGTAATCGGTGAATTGTCCCTCTCTAAAATCAGTATTGGTATCGATCTCAAAAGTACCATATCGGTCGGGCTCTAATATATATATATATATATATATATATATATATATATATATATATAATTCAAATAAATGTAATACATTATTGTGGCAGACAAATAAAGCATTGATAAGGCAAAACAAAAATGGGCTTTAGAATCTAATATATTGTTTATTTCCATATTATTGAACATAAGCCTATTATTGGCCTACAGTTCACAGCAATCCATTTTGCAATTGAATTTGCCAATCTGTCTGAGGTTGACTTATTATAAGGGCTTTTAAAAGGACATGTCAATGTACACCTGCGTCAGATGGAAGCATTTGGACCATCTCACTTTGGTTAACATAATGTAAATATACCGTTTTTAGGTCGCTGTGTCAAGTTAAACTTTACCTAAACTTAGTAAAACATGTCTTGAGATACCTGCATTCGGATTTATGCTCCATCAAGGTGTTTAATCGCAAAAACATGTTCTTACCTTGTGCTGTCGGTGAGTGTAGTTTGTTCTCTGTATAAGCCGCGCGTTTTCTATACAGCTGTTTCCACTTACAGCCCCCTGGAGAAAACGGGTGGTACTTCAAGCCGTTAAAAGGAACAGGGCTGGAAATTGGGGGGGGGGGGGGATGCGTGGGAACGGAGCTCACGGAGTGAATTACGTGGGGGAAAGGCATTCCAGTTCAAACTGGCTACATTTATTAGGGGAATAAAGAGTATTTCTATCTTTTCTCCACTAAATAGCCTAAGAATGCTTCGCAGGTTCCACACATAAATTTGTGGGATTCTTCACCTGTGTTTGCGCAATATTGACTATGTGAGTAGCCTGAACACATTCATGCAACAGATCAACAGTTGCACACGGGAATCCACGGGCAACCGATCCATGCATGCATGCAACAGATCCACACGTGCTCAATTTAAGAATCCATGCACCAGAAGAATGCACAAATATATGGTTTTCTTTGCTCACAATACAATCCACAAGTACATAAGTGTATGTGTAATTTAATGCACAAATACTCATTTAATCCTATGATGCATATCATATTCGATACATGACTTACTAAAGCCTCTACATCATCAACATGATCAAAATTTTGCTGAAAAACTTGTGTTCAATGCAGTAGATTTCTACTGCCTCCTTGTGAAAGTTTCCATGCTCATGGAAGTAGATGACCTTGTAATATAATTTCCTAAATGGCTACCTTCATATTGTGATGCACTCATCTTTTTGATGTGAAATATTTGCTGATTTTGATAAAGTAAAATGAACAAAAATGTTTATATTGTTACTGATATTTCAAAATTTGTATTTATTGAATTGAAGCAACATGTGCTTATGTAAAATTTCATTATTTTATTGAAAAATTGGTTTACATAGGTTTAAAAAAAAAAATTATTTCACATGTTAGGCTTTATAGGATTAAAAAGAAAATTTGCCCTGGGGCCCTTGCTAGTCATAATCCATTTGTTGTAATAAAAATAAATCATTGGGACATTAAAGTGGCTGTAGTTAAAGAAACACGCACTGGTGCTTGCTGTTTTGTTGAAGTGAAAGACTGTGATAACTGTGATATCACTCTTTATGTGTAATCAGCATGCTCTGTCTGGGGCGTATTTGAGTGGTGACAGTCTGACCATGCTGATTCTCATTTTCTCTCCTGTTCAGCCTTGCTGTTCCTCTCTGCTTCTGCTGTCTGCAACACCCTAACATTAGAGGCAAAACCAGAGGGAGCAAAACGGCCTTATTGTGCTCAATGAGGGGTGACACATGAAGTGGGAACTAATGGCCCTTATCTCGGTGAGGATGAGTGTATGCAGAGTTTAACTCTGTATGACTGAAAATGAATTATAACTCAGGGCATGACTAGACCAAGACATTGATGATACCAATCCTAAAGGAGCCGTGTGGACAGTGATTAAAACTGGGGGAAAGGAACAAACGTGTGTGTGTATATATATATATATATATATAACCTTTGCATAAAATAAAATAAAAAATAGTACACAATTTGTAAAACAAATTTGAAAACACATCAGGGTTTCCCTTAAAGGGGTCATGACATTAAGAATACAATTTTCCTCAATCTTTTGACCTTTAAAGAGATCATTGTACTATAAAAACATACTGTAAGTTTCAGAACTCAAAACTTTCTCCTCACTGCAAAAAGAGCATTTGTTGAAACCAAGTTGCCAAAACGACTCATTCTCTTCTTCCTCCACAATGTGATGTAACACTGTGGTAGACATTTGCATCTGATTGCCTCCACAACAAACCTACTTTACAGTGAGATGGCAAGTAGAGAGAGCAGGTCAAGAGCAGAGAACCATTCATAGCAGTGGGTGTTTACTGTCAAGTCTTAAAGGAGAATCAGCACCAAAACCGCAAGTTTCTGACAGTGGGTCAAAATGAGGGTGAAAAATGATCATGTTTCACAATGAAGTGAACCTCAAGGAACAAATTAAAATAATAATAATAAAAAAAAGGCATGCCATAACCCCTTTAATTCAGATTTACTGTCTGATGTTTCTTTTCTGAAAGAAAGTTAAGTTGTTTGTTTGTTTCCATGGCAACAGGAGCGCAGAAGTTCAGGATATGTGCAACTGTTTTGCCACCAACCATGCAAGGACAACACTCTCTGTTGTCTGTAATGCTGGGTGCATAACATCAGCAATTTTCTTATACTACTAACTATCACAACCTTTACCCCAAGGATGTTGGCCTTTTACTTTATGATCAGCTCCTTTTATTTTGTTTTTGTAAATTAATAGTTATTGTAAAAGGGGGACCAATTCTTTAATCAATAGTAATTATTACTCAGCCACGGGCAAAGATGAAATTTGAATCACGACAGAAGGAATATTTATGCCATTCCTCCTAAGAGCAAATAAACACAAATTTATTCACCACTGGGGCTGTTGACTTAAATATTAAAAACGTCTTTTAGTAGATGACACTCGGCATGAACATAACACTAGAATCTCAAGTTGGAACACACAAACAGATTTTTTGGAAAAAATACACAATGTTTATCTGTTATTAAAGTTTAAAACAAGACATTTGAGGATGCCAAACACATCCAGTGAATTTTTGATAGGCCTATTACTTTATTACGTCACATATTACAGCATAGCTTTGATAATTTCAAAGTAACTCCTGAATCTCAGCTGTATTCGCTGCATTCTTATTTTTCTCTGAACAAAGCCATCTTAACATTCAGCAGTACACATCATACCACCTTCATAGCTGATCATGGGGGTCACATTGCCTCAGTGGAGTTGGGATGCAGAGCCGCATCTACCTTGATCTAATTACTAGGAGGATTCTGCAGGACCCTCTCTGAGTCTTTATTTCTTATTCCTTTTCATATTGTTCTTTATTCAAAGGACTTTTCAAATATAATGTCATCATTCCGTATGCACCCTGTGAAGGAGGGAGAACTCCCCTCAATACCGTATGACATGAAAGAGAGAATGCCCTCTACAATCATGGATCTTTTCAGAATGTGTGTCAGTTTGATTTCATCACTTTTAAACAGATCACCCTGGGTGCAGTCCAGAGCATGTGAGCGAAGCAGAGCGGTGTGACACTCCACTCAATAACCTGCTCCATGCGTGTGCGCTCCACTCAACCACTCACTGCCCAAGCAGACGCTCCGCTCAAGTATCGCTCATGCTCACCGGTAAAAAAGCGTTCGCTCAAATCCCACTCCGACATTAAATTTCTCTGTAGTATACTTGGTTCCAAGCACGTACACGGGGTAGCTACAGTGGCCCGAGCAACTGCCCCTGTGCCCACATGGGCTGAGGTGCCCCTCTGGGTGAAATATAGACTATAGGCCAACATTTATTAAATTATCAAATGCTTAGTAATGTACACATCTGAAATTATGTGGTTGTATTGTTGTGTTTTTGTATATAAATTCTCGCTGTTTTTTTTTTTTTGGACTGGTTTACAATGGCTGTTAGATAATTAGACGTTCCTTATTTGTAATCAGTCAAATATTTCTCTGTTCGCACATATGTCATTGAACATCTTCAAATAATGCCATAACATTTGTTTTCAGTTCTAATTACCTTTATTTACTTTAAACAAGTCATCAAACATGCCTAGACAAATGATAAAACATATATGCATTGGCACGGAAACTCACATATGCGCAAATTTGCGCTTTTCAGTTTAAACAGTTTTTTTTTTATGTTTCACTTATCATTAAGGTGTGGATTTGGCTTTGATAAACTGACCAGCAATGTGCCACTTTATCCTGAAGCAGAAATCGAAAGCAACAGGCTATTTCCGCTATGAAATTCTCTATGCGAGAGCGGACATTTTTACTAATCAAATGCTCAGTTTTACAATGGAGGAATGAAAGCAGAATGCTCCGCCTACAAATTAGGACATACTGATCTGCAAGGTCATACATGTTTATTGGTTTTGATGCAGGGATTTTTTGTGTGTGTTCGCCGGGATTCAAAGAAAAATGCTTTGCCAATATACAGTATTATTAAGCTTAGATATTCAATTGAGGTTGCTCTAACATTCGCAACCCTGCAGAACCGGTCCTGCATCAAGCTGGCAGCTGCACTGACATGATGGCAAAACAACAAGATACCTTACTTATCTATTCATTTATTATTGAATAGTAGTGTAGCCTACTAGCTCACCGTAGCACATCCTCATGCTCTCTGGCAATGTGACGCGTATGATTCCAAAAGGAATATTTGCTAATTCTCACGGTCTCTCCACACTCCCTTTCGATTTCCTCATTTTTAACTTTGATTTATACTTAGCATTTATTTAGGCTATAAGGTTTGCAACTTCACTAAAACAATGTTTGAGCTCCATAACCTCAGGCCTATTGCTTATTTCGCAGATTCCCAAACCAGCATATCACAAAGCGCATTCTGGGTTGAGCGAGCAGCACTGAGCGGCCCGAGAGAGTGGAGTGGAATCTTCAAAAAGGCACTCTCTGCTCAGGTGGAATTATCACTGCTCCACTCCACTCACATGCTCTGGTGCAGTCAGAGAAGAGTGTTTATACTTTCTTCACTGTACCTTTGTTTTAGAGCACAATACAAAATGAGTAGTATCAGCATAAAGACTATTGTATTGTATGTATTGCATAATTGTAATTATACAGTGTGGCAAATCAGGTTCTCAATGTGGAAAGGAGGAAGTGGGGAACAGGTGAACAATCCACATCAGACATTTAATGAACATTTTTCAGTGTATAACAAATGTAGTATATTCAGTGCAGAAGAACAAACAATTACTATGCAAAATGACTTGAATCCAGAACACCCAACCTTTTAACCCTGGAATTCCTCAAAGCCATAAAACTAAGAGACTGACAAAATGGCATGGCCCAGCTAAATGAGATGAACCACATCTGGCCAATAAAACGAACAAAAGAGACTTGTCCAAAGAACACACTCCCTGGAAATCCTAGGAAAAGCTAAGACACACTTTCTTTGTCCTTCGATATAAACCAATTTGCTACACTTAAACTATACTGATCAGGAGATCCCGAGACATCTGATCATTATTCTGCAAACAGCAGCTAAAAAAAGAAGACCCTTTGTTTCACTCATTTAGTAACACACGAACACTTAAAAATTAGACATTTCCTGTGTCACATGCTAAAAACCCATTACCAAGACACAGAGCTAAAGCAGACTTCCTTGTGAGATCCTCATGTTTACATGATTTTAATACTAAGACATCTCATCTTAATCAAGGAACATTTCACACCAAGTCACAGTACTTCACTGAGTTAACCCTCTAAATGCAAAGAATCTACATGCTTGGACCAAAATGTACACAATACCTAGCCTTGCTAGATACATTTGAAAATTATGTTATGACCTGTGATCACTTATAACTGACAAATTAATGATTATACCCTGATGTACCCTTTAAAATATGTGTAGTGATTTGTAATCACTTATAATTGACAAATCACTGATTATAATCTTTAATCTTGTGTTATTCATGTCATTTTACTAAGAATTATAACTATTCATGATAAAGCACATCATGTTTACTATCGTTGAGATTTTTAATTTTTGATAAATTCAGTTGTATCCAAGATGTAAAATGTATGGTTAAAACAGGTAATATTTAGAGTGGGAATTTTTAAGAATCCTTTACGCAAAGGATTGTAAATCAACTTTGAAAAGTACAGACATTTTACCATGTAACTCCGAAAAGTCACTTCTGATTGACTCAGGACACCTTTGGGGTGCGGCCAGTCTACAGTCAAGACTCTGGTACCAAGAGTTCTGTTCTCAGTTCTTCTCTATTCTCTTGCACAGCGCTCCACGCTTCCACTTCCTCTTCAGCTCTGCATCCTCTGCACTCTTGCCCTTGTGGCTTGCAGCCTCACCCCGTCGCCCCTCAAGTTCCATGCAATGTAGAAATCCAGAGGAATTCCTTTTCTTCTCTGCGCTACGACACACACACATGACGGGAGTCCCGAGTCTCCCTTGCGGAAGGCCTCGCTTCAAAGCCCCGCCTCATCATCCCAGCAACAAACTATCCACGATCTTATCAGAGGTCCAAAATATCGACGGCACCACCAGAACTTTCTACAACGAGCCAAAGAACAAAGAAACACAAGGAAATGCAAGTACATCTTTGGATTTTGCCGAAAGTGCTGGTGTCTCTTTTATTATTTTAAACTTTTTATTGGTATTTGGCAAGACAGTGCAAAAAGGTACACCAAATAAAAAAGGTAAACAGTAAAACATTGTCCAATTTTAATCCCTTCCATAATCCCCTCTGTCCCACTTACTTAAATAAACAAATGGAGAAAACTTCCAGTAGATGTTAATTGCTATGCATCATTGCCAGTTTCAGGTGAGTAGGGTAAGCCTTTGACATTGTCTCATTGAATGATTGGAGTGAGCCAGATAGTGAGCACCTTAACTTCTCAAGTCTGATACAATAAAAAATGTCCTGTATCCACCTGTCATGTGTCGGGGGTGTTGCATGTTTCCACCTAAGAAGGATAGCCCGTCTGGCCAAAATAGTGGTAAAAGCAATGACGGCGTTCCCAAGCTGTCAAGCCAGGTCTAGGGAAGATCCCAAAGAGGGCTGATAAGGGATCAGAGTCTATATCAGTGTTAAGAACATTTTTGAGTGTGCCACACACATTTGACCAAAAGACTGTCAGCTGTGGACACGTCCAAAACATATGCAGGTGGTTGGCAGGAGCTTGTTTGCAATGGTTACAAGCATCGCTTCTGTCTGGAAAAAAATTTACCAATTGGGCATTGGTTAAGTGAGCTCTGTGCAGTATTTTTCACTGCAATAAGCCATGCCTAGCACATATGGAGAAGGAGTGTACTTGGTTCAAGATGTAACGCCATTGATCATCTGTGATAGCGACCCCTAGGTCACGCTCCCAAGTATCTTTAAGAGCATCAGTGGGGTCTGCATTAATGGCATTTATTTATTAAATTATAAATGATAGAAATTAGACATTTATGATTGGCACTTAGAGTGAGAAAGTGGTCAATTGGTGTTTCGGGGGATGTTTAGGAAAGTGAGGGAACTGCTTCTGTATAAAGTGTCTGATCTGAAAGAACCGAAATAAATCAAGACTGGGTAAGTTGTACTTTTTAGATAGAAAGGAGAAAGAGGCAAAAATCCCCATCCTCGTAGAGGTCATTAATCCCTACAAGGCCATTGGATGACCAAATGTAGAAAGCAGAATCTGAGCTGGATGCCGGGAAAAAATAATTAAGATAGGCATGTGAATGGAGCCTCTATGTAAACCGTGATGCTTCCTAAATTGGACCCAAATTTTGAGGGAGCTAGTGACAACTAGATTATTTGAGACCTTGCTAACTGCTAAGGGAAGCTGAGAACAAGCAATAGAATACAGAGTGCATTTGGTGGACATAATTTCTGTATGAGCCCAAGATGGACAATTGTTGAAATCGGTATTGTAACGTTTGACGTAACATTAGGAAGGAAGTAACAAGAGCTGGATCTAAGTGTGGCTAAAAAGAGTTTAATGAAATGAAGTAAACAAAGTACAAAATAATGGGGTAAACACAGGAACAAAAGAAACATCCACAATGGGAAAACACAGGAACAAAGGAAACATTCACGAAGGGCACTGGTCATACAAAGGAGGTCATAACACATAACAACTGACAAGGACTAAGCAAACAACAGGACATTATATACACAATGGGTAATGAGTAAATGAAGGACAGGTGAAAACTATCGAAGACAGCTTCGAGGGTAGGGAATTATGGGAAGTGTGCTTCCGGGAGGAACAGATGACAGGGGAGAAACACAAGGCAAACAACAGTGAATCAAGCTGGTCAGGGAGGCAGGGCCAAGATGGAGCCAGAGACCAAGGATACCAAAGCAGAACAGGCCGGGAGACCAGGGAGACCAGAGCAGATCAGGTGGATGGCTGAGAGACCAAAGAGACCAGTGCAGATCAGGTGGACAGCCATGAGACCAGGGAGACCAGAGCAGATCGGGTGGACGGCCGAGAGACCAAGGAGACCAGAGCAGATCAGGCGGATGGCCAGGAGACCAGAGCAGATCAGACAGACGGCCAGGAGACCAAAGAGACCAGACCAGATCAGGCAAACAGTCAGGAGACCCAGAAGACCAGAGCAGATCAGGTGGATGGCCAGAAGACCCAGGAGACCAGAGTATATCAGGTGGACAGCCAGGAGACCCAGAAGACCAGAGCAGATCAGGTGGACGGCCAGAAGACCCAGGAGACCAGAGTATATCAGGCAGATGGCCAGGAGACCAAGGATACCAGAGCAGATCAGGTGGATGGCCAGAAGACCACCTCAGGGTAGGGACTGGATCAGGAGGCCTGGTTGGCGGCCACAGGGCTGAAACAGTATCAGGAGGTCTGAGTGTCAACCACAGGGTCGAGATAGGGTCAGGAGGCCTGGGAGGCGGCCACAGACTAGACTGTGGTGTGACTGGAGCCGTGGAAGACTCTGAGGGTGGAGCCGTGGAAGGCGTAGCTGTAGTAGGCTCGGGGGGCGAAGCCGTGGCAGGCGAAGCCGTGGGAGGCTTGAGGGGTGAAGCCATGGCAGGCGGAGCCATGGGAGGCTCGAGGGGCGAAGCCGTGGCAGGCTCGAGGGGTGAAGCCATGGAAGGCGGAGCCATGGGAGGCTCTAGGGGCAAAGTCGTAGAAGGCGGAGCCATGGCAGACTCGAAGGATGAAGCCGATATCAGTGGTGGATAATTCTACTTGAAGACAAGGGCTGTGAAGGGCTTGGAGCAATGAGTCGTGGAAGGCTGGACTGTGACATGGCGTGGAGCCGACTCAGACGTGGATGTGAATTTCCCCTGAAATTCCCTCAAAACCATTGTGGCTACGAAGCCAAATAGCTAGAGGCTCTATGACTAGATTAAAAAGTAATGGAGAGAGGGGGCAGCCCTGTCGTGTCTCACGATGAAGAAATATGCATGCCGTTGGTATGTACAGATGCCACTGGGGAAGAATAAAGAAGCTGAATCCAAGAAATGAAGTTAGAGTCAAACCCAAACTTTTCCAGTATAAAAAAACAGGTAACCCCACTCCACCCAATCGAATGCCTTCTCAGCATCTAGGGACACAATAATTTCAGGTGAGTCAGATGGGGGGGGGGGAGAAGAGAATGTTGAGATGCCTCCTAGTGTTGAAGAATGAATGTCTCCCTGGGGTGAAGCCTGTTTGATCATGGAAAATTAAAGTTGGTAATACTTGTTCAACTTGTTCAAACTAAATCCATTTACAAGATTGGAATCAGACCTAAAGCGATTAGTGATTAATCAGCCCCTCACTGGAAAATTCATAGAACATAAAACCATATATCTGAAGTGCGAACAGAACCTCTGCATATTCCGTCATTCCGACAGACAATGCTTGCGAACAAAAACTATATATGTACTGTATTTGTATATATGTGTGTATATAAACACATACACACACACACATACTGTCACGCATTGTGGTAGTGAAGCTGAAGTGGCGAGAGGCGATGGATCTATTTGCAGACTTTAAATGAAGATGATGGAGATATAGAACAATGTGGAGTGCCATAAACTAAATAAACAAACTATCACAAGCCTTACATAGATGAGAACTGACAAACAATGAACAAAACTGTAGGGTATTTATACACATAGAACTAATGAAGGAATGGAAGACAGGTGAGGATGATGAGGAACAGCTGGTAGTGATGAGGGTAGTGCACTGTGGGAGATGTAGTCCGGGAGGAAACTTGAAAATAAGAGTCCAAAGTAAACATGAGGGAGACAGAACGTGATATTACCCCCCCACCCCCCCTTTACAAGGTGACTCCTGGCACCTAAAGATGGAAAGGGGCAGGAGGAAACAAGTGACCAAAGGACAGGGTTGAAGTCAGGAGGTTTGGGGGGCGGCCTCAGGGCTGGGATTGGATCAGGAGACCTGGGGGGTGGCCTCAGGGCTGGGACAGATTCAGGAGGCCTGGGGGGGCGGCCTCAGGGCTGGGACAAATTCAGGAGGCCTGGGGGTGGCCACAGAGCAAGGACAGGATCAGGAGGCCTGGGAGGAGGGCACAAAGCAGAGACAGGATCAGTAGACCTGGGAGACTGAGTCATGAGAGGTGGAGCCAAGGCAGGTAGAGCCAGGGAAGGTGGAGCTGAGGAAAGAGGAGCCGTGGAAGACTCTGGGGGTGGAGCCATGGAAGGCAGAGCTGTGGAAGACTCTGGGGGCGGAGCCATGGAAGACTCAGAGGGTGGAGCCAAGGGAGGCGGAGCCAGGGAAGGCAGATTCGTGGAAGGTGGAGCCATGGAAGGCAGAGCTGTGAGTGGCTCGAGGGGCGGAACTGGGGATCGTAGTGCCTGGAGCATAGACGAAGGCTCGAAGGACCAGGGCGGAGCCGGAGGCTTGGCGGACCGAGGCAGCACCGAAGGCTCGGAGGACCGAAGCGGAGCCGGTGGGGCTGAGGACCAAGACAGAGCCGGAGGTAAGGAGGTCCCTGGTAGAGCCGAAGGTGGAGCCAGGTGGCCGACTGAGCAAGGCGGAGCTGGAGGGACAAAGGACTCTGGTGATGCTGACAGGCCGACGGCCCACGGTGGAGACGAGGGGACGTAGGGCCAAGGTGATGAAGAGGGATCGGAGGGCCAAGGTGGAGTCCAGGGTTCAGAGGGCCAAGGCGGAGTTGGAGGGTCGATGGGTACCCTTGTCTGCAGAGTCAACTGGGCCGATGGTCGAGCCAGTGACTTGAGGGGAACTGGCTGAAAAGAGGAAGGAGGAGGAGGATCCAAGGAAGGTGTCGAGGGGCTGAAGGGAGCCTGCGGAGATGGGGCCAAGGTATTGGATGACCTTGGCAGAGGAGGAGGGAGTGGGAGAATGGGCGGGAACGGCAGAGACAAGGAGACTTGGAAGCCAGGTGGGACTGGTGGAGACGAGGAGACTTGGAGATTGGATGGGAACAGTGGTGACTGGAGACTCATGGGACAGATGATTTTAAAAACATCAACTATTTTAGTAGGGACTGGGCTCAGCTCACCCTCAGTGGCGGGAGTATGGGCGGGGCTCCACTCAGTGCCCTCAAACTCCACTAATATGCCTTCTGGGATGGACGATGGTGTCGGCTCTCGCAACTGGTCAGACTCCGCGATGGGCTCGGGCTCTGAGTCTGTGGTAGGCTCTGGTGGCTGTTGGTCCGTTGCGGGCAAGGCTGATGGCTGGCTGGGCTCTGGGTCTGGAGTGGGGCTGGCGTTGTCCTCAGCAGGGCAGACGGTGAATGGTGAGTCACAGCTTACCAGCACCCACTCCACATATTTGGTGAAGTTCCCTCGAGGACCCTCCCCAGACAACTTGGCCTTAGTAACGATGTTGAGTCCGACATAGTAAAAAGTGCATTGGCAATCGTCTGGGTAGTGGGTTAGGTGAGCCAGATCTAAAAACTCACGAGTATGGTCCTTGAAGGAACGATCCTCCTGTGTGAGGAGAAGGCGAACTGCTGGTAGAACCATCTTGTAGGGTCAATTCTTCTGTCACGCATTTTGGTAGTGAAGATGAAGAGGCGAGAGGCAATGGATCTGTTTGCAGACTTTAATGAAGATGATGGAGATATAGAACAACATGGAGTGCCATAAACTAAATAAACAAACTATCACAAGCCTTACATAGATGAGAACTGACAAACAATGAACAAAACTGGAGGGTATTTATACACATAGAACTAACGAGGGAATGGAAGACAGGTGAGGATGATGAGGAACAGCTGGTAGTGATGAGGGTAGTGCATTGTGGGAGATGTAGTCTTTGTAAACTTCAAAATAAGAGTCCAAGGTAAACATGAGGGAGACAGAACGTGACACATACATACACACATACACATTTTTCTCCCCCTCTCCTCTTCTTCCTTAAAGAATATTCATACATGCTGCCGGCTGTAGATCAACAGAATGACGCCTGTGAGTCTTTGACTAAAACACCACTTGTCCAGATACCATTAAATATGATATGAGTGCAACCCAAAGGTTTCAATATTTTGATAGTTCTCCAAGTTGTATCCATTTAGCAGTAAGAAGAGGTGAATAGTGAAACTGGACCATTCTCTGCAGCTGGCAGGCTGTTCATTCGGATGCTTAGTGAGTAAACATTGGTTGTGTTATAACGCGCTCCATGTGGGCCGATGCCAAAAAAGTCCTCAGTCTCCGTCACCGAAGAGAACATCTTCTTACCTCCATCTTTGGTCCTGATGGAAAGCCTTGCAGGAAAAAGGTTAAAAGGAGTCCCAGGTTATACAGTTTTGCCATCACATACCAGTATTTAGCACGCTGAGTCGCCACTTCGGGTGCGAATTCCTCGTAAATGGCGACCGGGGTGCCTTGGTAGACCAGCTTGCCTATTTTGACTTGAGCCTCGCAGATAACCAGCTCTTTCTGCTATCGATGAAGCCGGATGTTGACTGGCCTCGGTTTCTTCCCAGCCACTGGTTTACTGATGAGAGCTCTATGTGCACGGTCAATCTCCAGTGGAGAGGGTAGAACATCTTCTCCCAGAATGTCTACAAGGAGCTGCGTGAAGAAAACTGAGGGATGGGGTCCTTCGATCGATTCTGGTAAGCCCATGATCCGAATGTTGTTACGATGGCTGCGTGACTCGAGAGCAATCACTTTATCTTGTAGCTTTGCGTTATTTTCAGTCAGAGTGGCGCAGGCCACCTCTAATGCAAGCACCTGTTGGTCCATTACATTGACGCATTATTCGAGTGAGGCAATCTTTTGTATGTGATCTGAGACTGTGGTCTATATGCAGTCTAACTTCTCCTCAAGTGTTGAGATGGTTGATATAAACTCAGCCGATAGTGCCAGGCGGTGTTGTTTTAAGAGCTTGGACATCATCGCCATGTTAAGCTCGCTGGTAGCTTCATCTGCAGAGTCCGTTTTTGTTTCTTTTTTATTTTGCTTAGCCGACTTAGAGGTCATGTTTAGACGAAACTGTGACATTCACGAATTCGACAATGGGCTTAAAATATATAGTAAAACTAAAAAAGGTGGGAGCGAGACACAAACATGTCAGCTCCATTAGCCCTATCTTCCGGAAGTCCCCTGGTGTCTCTTTAATATAATTTGAGTTTCCCGATTGCAAATCGAGTTGAACTGAGTTAAGTATCAATGGTCCTCAAGGCATTGTCTACAGACTCCATAAAGTAAATTTTTTCTGTATAGATAATTTCCAGTCAAGCTACTCTTTTCACTTTACTCACCAACCTGTTTCATGTTTGTATGTGTTAGATTAGTTTTATGCTTAGATTAGCAATAAAGTCTTGTTTGTATTTAAAGATAATTTGACTGTGGTATATTTTGATAAATAATCTTTTTTTAAAGATCTGGCCCTAAAGCTACACTTAAAATATTTGTGATATTATTTTTAATAAGCCATGATAATAATATTAATCATAATTCCCTTATTAAAGCTAATTCCTTACAATAGAAATTGTGAGCAGATACAACGAGATGTTGTATTATGATTTTAATGGTGGAGAATTTTATTCAGACAAATAATCTAATTATTTGTCCTTTATCTTTCTTATAATGGTTGTCGAACGCGACTAATTCCATTATAAATTTCCTTACATAATGGCGTAGACATGCGGACAGTTTAATTTAATTCCTAACACACATGCTGTTCGTACATTAATGGTGGAGGTATGCGGGCACTTTAATCCGTACCGTGTACATTTATACAACCAAAAATTCCTACATTAATGTTGTTGGAATGTGTGCAAAAATCTAAATGCATTAGTAGTTATAACATATACTATGTGTCAAAATGTCAAATTGATTGATTTATGACATGTGTTATGACCCCCCGTCACCCTTGATTGACAGGTATGTGTAACGTAATTTATGACCCCCTGTCACCCCTGATTGTCAGGCAGAAGATAGTCCGGACATGTTAAAAAAACATGTTTGGACATGACCTTCCAGGGATGTTTTGACCAGTTGTCGGATGTCAATGATTGTTTATGGTGTGTTTATGTTAATGATGTCTTACCTCTTACCATTGTTCCTTCCTGGTATGCTTTTCACACCTACATCACTACCTACATCCTGAATTTGTTGTTTAAATAATGGTTTAAGATTCCATAGTTAAAACACAGAAGACACTCTGCAACTTTCTGTTACAATGGCTGCTCCGAGAACTCCTAAATCCCCTAGAAGAGTGATGTGTATTTCACCAACAAGAGGACCTGTTGAAATGAGAGAGGAACTGACTTTTGCGCCAAGGAAAAAACAAAATGTTAGTTTGACAAAGTTTCTTCATGAAGATGTGGATTTTGCGAAACGTGATTTCTCATTGTCTGGTAATCGTGTAGGAAGATATGTGTTTGACAAGGTTGTCAAACACATATCTTCCTACACGACTGTGAAACTCTATGCTGTGGATATTGGAGATGATTTTACATCACAGGAACCCTGCCTGATTTTCCCTGCCAAAGACTGGTTTATGTTTTACAATTACATTTGGAGAGATTTGAATGACTGTGGCGATGAGCTACTGTACATCGGTGAGTGGGACGCCATGAGTCCTTATATTTTTTGCTGCAATGACAAGACAAAGCTCCGCAAATTGCATGGCCTATTCCTGAGTCTGAGCATCACATGTACTATGACATGAAATTTTTGTTTCAGCAGAAAGACGTTCGTATGCTTGACGACATTTTTACCTGTATTGACAAGATGATTAGATGGTGTGACATATGATCGCTACAGTTCTGTAAAGACGATATTGTTTCACCCTCAGCAGGGCGTCAACAACCCCGAAGACCGCCTCTTAAGTCCGCCCCCATATTACAGCCATTAAAAACGGCAGCAGTTTGGTAAATTCGCTACATACATTCACCATGTCTCAAGAATCTATGACTGTCTACTGCTACACCAACACTCCTGAGACTGCACCGGCGATGCCTGATAACACTGCAACACCGCTGAAGCCCCACCCACAAACTTGTGACAGCAACTGGTTGGATACATTTTGCAAGGATCTGGGGTATCACAACCTGACCTTCCTTACCACGCCATATGGCAACGCTGGAGCAATAGCTGGAGCTGCGGCCTATGCTGGGATTGATGACACAGACAGTTGTATCCGCTCTGACGGCTTCAAAATCATAAAAGCGACTGTCGTGGTCCTTCTGGAACATCTCATCTACAAAAAGCTGAAAGAACTCTGTTTGGGATGTGATGTGGACCATCCGAGTTAGATTAGACATTCCTATTTGTTTGAACCAGACGCCTATTTCTTTGACACGTACTTTGAGGAACTGTCACGTAATCTAGTTAAACCAGGACTTAAACACATCATAGCTCAAGCATTGAGCCGGTGTGGTTTGAGGATTCACCCCCAGAGGATTCAGGGGGCGGTGGACACTATTATGCATGAACTGCATGAAGAAGTTTACATTGTGGAAAAGCTTTGTGAAGTCAGAGAGAAAGTTGTGGATGTCAGCAGCGAACAGATTGTCTATGACGCCATGGACAGCTGGAAAGGCTCTGCACAAGTTGCCTGTGTGTGATACTGAAATGGGGAACACACGCTGTCCAACAGGACTGGCAAAGTGTCTACTTAAACATTGTATTATATGTGAGATGACCAACTTAATGTACAAAATCATTAATGACTGTGTTGATGTACCTGTTGCTGTAAACGAATGTGGTGTTGATCCCAAACGTTTAACAAACCTCAAGAAGCAAATGTCTGTTGTAAGAGGCATGTCAAATGAGTGGACAGATATGATGCGTATGTGTATTAATGCGGGTGATCCAACTATCAGAAAAATAATAGACCTGGTGACTGAATGTGGCAGTTGTATTAGAATTGCTGACATAATCTGTATGTGTACGTATGTGACTGATTTATGTGTAATCACAGTGTCAAGAAATGACCAGACTGATGTTTGTGAAATTATTGAAACACTAGTTGATTACATTCTTGAGAAAAACATTGTGATGTGTATAAAATTTCTACAGTACCTCGATGCTGTATGATGCCAATGTTCTCTTTTACTGAAATAAAAGCCCAAAACACTTAAACCATCTGAGTTATTCTTTTGTGGATACTGAAGTGACAATATGTCAGAAGAAATGAAAAATATTTATTACACACCTTCTAACCCGGGTTCTTTAGGAGGTAAAAAACGTTTAAGAGATGGTGTTTTAAAAGAAACGGGTGTTCGTTTAACCAATAAACAAGTTTCAGACTGGCTCGCCGGTGAGGATGCTTACACACTACAAAGAACTGCCCCTCTAAAATACAAAAGGAATCGGGTTTTTGTCTATGGTATTGATATGCAGTTCCAGGCCGATCTAGCTGATATGACTGCATATGCCAAGGAAAATGACAACAATAATTTTCTGTTGACATGCATAGATATGTTTAGTAAATATGCATGGACGCGTGTGTTAAAAAACAAGAGCGGTGCAGAGGTGACTAAAGCTTTTGAATCTATACTGAAAGAGGGACGTGTGCCACACAAATTAAAGACAGACAAAGGAGTTTTTTAACAAGCATTTTCAAAGCATGACATAAAAGTACAACATCACACATTTTGCACCCGCCACAGAATAAAAAGCCTGTGTCGTTGAACGGTTTAATAGAACCTTAAAAGGTAGGATGTGGAGGTATTTAACAGCTACAAACTCCAAATGCAACATCGATATACTTCAAGACGTCACGGTTGGACAACATCAGCTATCACAGAAGCATCAAGATGAGACCGGTTGATGTGAACAAAGAAAATGAATCTGTGGTGTTTCATAATCTACAGTATATGGGTCTAGTGGGGGTCGCGGTGTCACCCCAAAATTTAAATATAAAGTTGGTGACATTGTTAGAATTTCTAAAGTAAGAGGCCCATTCACAAAAGGGTACGAGGAAAACAATACGCAGGAGTTTTTCACTATAACAGTGTGCATCCCGCACGACCCACCTGTCTACAGATTGTGTGATTATGACGGCGATGTCATCGACAGCGTTTTTTTATGAGGAGGAATTACAAAAAATATTTGTGAACAAAAACAAGACATTTAAAGTGGAAAACGTTAGTGTTGGTTCGCTGGCTCGGATGGCCTACAAAATTCGCATCATGGATCGACCAGAAAGAATTGGTTGATGTACAGAAGCCATAAAAACAAAAGACCTACATAGGTAGCACACATTCATGTAAAAACCAACCATGACTGAGGGTGGATTTTATGTCACACTGCCCTGCAACGCCTCGTTATCTGTTTATCCGGAAAACCGCATATCTAGTTATACAACAAGGTTAGCGAGAACTATAAACCTAAAAGGAGAATGGCAAGTTGGATTGATCGAATTTGAATATCCTGTGTCATGGTATACATTTAATGAGGAAGATGCTGCGTTCATTCTCAACTATGGTGAAACAATGGCGACAGATAGTGAGAAACACATCACCGACAATCCTGTTGAAGGCAAAGAGATTTTCATCAGCAGCGATCAAAAGATATCAAATGTACCTTACAGGTTAAAGACCGGATATTATGATGACATCTTATTTTTTGATCAGGGAGATCAATGCAAACCTGCCATCGCGGGTGAGACTTGGTTATGACCATGTTAAAAACAAAGTGTTTCTGAAAGCCCCTCCGAAGACATCACTGACATTTTATGGAAAGTTGGCTAATATTTTAGGATTAAAACCAGGGGTTGCTATAGAAACTGGTAACCAAACTCATGAAAATCATAGTGTTGGGTGCAAGCCTGTGACGTATGCACCCTGTCAAGCAGACATAAATGGGGGTTCTACACCATGTATATCTACACGGATCTTATAGAAAATCAATCAGTTGGTGGTGAACATGTTCCGCTACTAAGGTGTGTACATATAGACGGTGAGAATAACAAGATTGTTAGTGTTAGATATGACAGACCGCATTACGTAGCAGTGAATAAATCGTCCATCACCGAGATAACCATACAAGTGAAAGACGATCAAAATCAAGATGTACGTTTCAGTTACGGGAAGGTGTGTGTTATGCTACATTTTTGACCTGTGAAACAATTTGTTTAAAATGGCATATTTCAACAATCACAATGCCGACCCCATGCGTTATGTGGCCTATTACCAGAATCAGGCCAGCAATGGACTCCCTGGCTATGCCGGGGGCAGGGTTATGTATGGAGCTGGTTTGGGGGGGATGTTTAGAGGACTCTTTAGAATGGCTATACCATTGCTAAAATGAGGATTTAGCATAGCCAAGCCACATCTTATATCAGCTGCAAAAAACATATTAAGTGATGTTGTTAGCAACACATTATCACAGTCTTTTAATAACAACAGTACTCAAGACGGATCCGGGCTAATGGTGATGGCTCGCAAAAGAGCATCTAGGCCACCAGGGGTGCGGAGGAGTGGCCAAACGCAGAAGAAAACAAAACATACACCAAAGAAAGCGTCAGTCGTAAAACGCAAGCGCAAGGAGACAACAAAACGTGCTACATCAAAAAGACAAAGAGCTCTGTTAAAACAATATTTTAGATCATGGCTTTACTACACAACATGTCAGAAGAGTGTTTAAAAACCGAACTGGATCTGTTCACAGTGCCATTGACTCAAACTGCTATTGAAAAAAATACTTATATAGAAGTACCAACATTATCAGCGATATCGGACTCATCACCTTTGGAGTTTTTTATCACGGGGACTGGAGAGGATTAAGTAGACCTAAACAACACTGGTGTTTTTGCGTCTCAAAATCACTAATGCTGATGGCACAGATATTGCAGATGGAGCCTCAGTGGGTCTTATTAACTATGCAGGGGCAACAATATTTTCACAAGTGTGTCGCTTGGAGACCGTCTTATATCACAGAGTTCTAGCACACATCCTTATCGTTGCATAATAGAATGTCTTACCAATTATGGTAAAGATGCCCTTGAAACGCTTTTCTCTGCAGGGCTCTTTTACAAAGACACAGCTGGACATATGGATGTGGCAGACACCGCTGGGGGTAATTGTGGTCTGACAAAGAGAGCGGCCTTTACCAATGGCAGTAATGTGGTTGAGCTACTCGCACCCGTTCACAGTGATATTTTCTTTCAAGAAAAACTGATGCTTAACGGGGTGGACATTAAAATTCGCATGATGCGAGGTAAAGATGAATTCTGCTTGATGAGGAGTGACGCTGTAGCCTATAAACTAAACATCCTGTCAGCCTCGCTATTTGTGAAAAAAGTGTCTGTATCACCAGCTGTGAGATTGGGGCATGCACATGCACTGCTCTCAACAACTGCCAAGTACCCTATCAACAGAGTGTGCCTGAAAAATTTCTCAATTCCTGCAGGTTCACGTGTCTGCAATCAAGAAAACTTATTCTTAGGAACTCTACCAAAATCTGTTGTTCTAGCGATGACTGATGATGCGTTTACAGGATCCTATAATAAAAATCCATTTGCATTTAAAAACTATGACCTAGAATTTTTGGCCATTTATCTGGATGGGCAACAGCACCCAGCAAAGCCTCTGCAGCCTGAATATGAAAGTGGTTCTGCAGTGCGGGTATTTTACCAGTTAGCACAGCTATACCCTCTACACATTCAATTTCACACCAGATGAGGAGTGCAGTCAGCACATATCGCTTATCAAGTCTGGAAATATTAGACTAGAAGCTCGTTTTAGACAATTGCTACCCCGAATGATCAACTTAATTGTTTATGTACTATCTACCAAAAGACCCTTTAAGAAAATTACCATCAATTGTTATAATCAACACACATCCTTCAGGACTCCCAGGTGAACACTGGTTAGCCATCTACATAAATGAGGATGGTGTGGGGTGTTTTTTTGACAGCTTTGGTAATAAACCAGATTATCCCCGTTTTCCATTGATTATCAAAAACTTTCTAAACCGCAATTCTAGTGTGGTACAGCATTCATCAGTGCAAGTCCAAGATTTTTCATCAGAGACTTGTGGTCAGCATTGTGTGTTCTTTCTCTACCACATGGCAAATGGGTATGATTATGCTTATGTGCTGAAGCTGTATACCAATGTATTATTATAAATGACAAAAAGGTGTCAACTTTTGTGAAAAAACTAAAACTAAAACAATCTCATTGTAATGAAAATGTTTTCTAGTGTGTTCTATGTGTTCAGATAGGTGAAATGTTTATGTCTTATGCTTAATATTTTCAATAAACAACTAAAGAACAGAAATTTCTTCTTTTGACTCTATTATACATACATCACATTCAACAATACAGATAATAACAAGATCAAAACATGAGAACACAGAACATACAAAACTCTGAGATTAAAATCTTAGCCACTGACTCTGGTCAAGAGTGGGTGACTTGAATACATGGCCATCTTAATAATTTGAATGTGTTGATGGCGAACTCAGGTGCACTTTCTGTTTTTTACTCTTCTTAGAGGAGCTGGTTATAGACGGTGTCGATTTGGTTTTGAAAGAGTTAATTGCGTGTCTGACATAATGATTTGGTATCATTGAGTATGGTATGTTTAAAGTAGCAAAAGCATCCAGAAACTCATTCCATCCAACAGGTCTCCGTGCATCAGCAATCTTTTGTGGAGCCGTGATACCTTTAACTAAATCGAGCATGTGTGAACCAGGGATTGTTCTACCTTTAAACACAAACTTGCCCGACTCAGCCCAAGAAGTGACATCTTTAGTTTTAGACATTTTATCTAAAATGTAACAAACGTTTTTTACACTCGTGGTCAGGCTGTGGAAGGGTTAATGTTAATGTGTTGGTTTCCCTGTCCCCTTGTCTAGCAAGTGTTAAAAATCGCTGTAAAGTATTTGTGTACAGTTTTGCCTTTTCATAATTGTCCAAATCAGATCTGTGCAAAATACTTCTTATGGTCATGTCCAAATCATTCTCCACAACCTGTTGAATAGACTCGCGGGGGGTACCAGTCTTTAGTTTATCCATTTGATGCTGTGGAACTAAAAACATCTTCTCTGCATACTCCAACCCCAAAGTTATCTAGAAGCAACCAAGCTGGAGATAAAAGAGATTGTGACGCTTAAGAGGGGAAGAAGAAATCCACCCTGTTGGTTTATCAGCCGTCTCTTTCTTTTAACACCAGTCTTCTTATCTGCAACAAATTTGATCTCGCTTTTCCTCCTTCTTAGCTTCTGGTATTGTTGTGATGTGAGTGGTATATTGCCGTAGAGAACATTAAGAGCTACTTCACACAATGTCACAATGAGCTTGTCTGTGGCAGACTGTAAAATAACCCGTCTCTGTCTGGGTGTTGCTTTTAATAATAATTTTAAGAGGAATGTTTCTACAAAGTCTAGCTGACATTTTCACCGTCCAACAGTTTTTCCACTACCTTCTTTTCTGGAGGTATACTACAGGATGTAGTGAAAGTAAATCTGTTCTGAGCCGATAGTGTTTGGGTGTTTTTGTTTTATAATCAATCATCAGGTAACCGAAAGTTTTCTTGGTTGCATCTTGATAACATTCCATAAAAAAATGTGTATTCCCGGGATACATTTGCCTTCCTAGTACATTGACCTGATTGGTGTCTGTGGGGTTTTTAAACAACATCAGATAATTTGTGTTTAAGCTGATGGTTCTGCTGGATTTACCCTGGCAAAATAAATTCTGTTCAATATAAATAGCACTAAGATTTCTGTGGTGAACACCTTCTCCACCTCATTGCTCCCACTGGCTTCTTTCATCAGGTCAACAAGGATCAGCAAATTAGTTTTGCTGATGGGGAATAAATCATCATCATTCAGAGTCTGTGGTAGTCCTTCAACAAATTTAATTTTGTACATTTTCAACAATTCGTCATACAATGGTTGCCAACAATCATAAATATACACAATATTTTACATTTTTTTTTAGAAATCAACCGTACAGAATTTTGCAACAACATTTTTACAAAATATGACTTTCCCGAGTTTGAAGGGCTGCTTATCACACATGAAAATGTATGCTGTAATCTGAAATCAAAACCATCTGTGTCTCGCACACCCCTATGTCCAAAAAGATTGTCAGAATCCATATGGGAGTGTGGTGAAATCAGGGAGCAGCACATGTTTGTTGTACAACACCTTACATTTTTTAACGACTGACCTGTTGTGTAGTGTGAAGTGTTTTTTATTTCTCACGATAGTGTTGGTGTATGCCAGTATATGCCGACTATTATCTTCCCCCACAACAGAGTGATCAACAAGTCCAATCAGAGTGTCAAACCTAATGGCTTTTGTGTTTACAGCATTGAGAGTTATTCCCTTGGCTTTCATGCAGACCTTACCCAGAGCGGTAGCCGTATGTTTTCGGGCCCCCTTGAACAAAACTCTACAATGTGATCCCCATCCCCAACCTCATCAGTCAGATTACCGAGGTAAGGCCCCAACGGAGGCTCCCAGGCACCGTCTCTATAAGTAAAGATGAAGCTGTCTGTGTCACTGTACAACAGTCTATCCCCCAACTTATCCATTAGTTCATACAGCTTTAGACACGCATGTGCAGTTGTAAACGCACCAAGAAAGACATTAATGTCACAGGTCTGACCGCCTTTCCCATCCGCGTAACACCACTGAATTAGTGCAACAGTGTCTGACACGAGCGAGAAGTGTTTAATGTCATAACCATCGCCAAATATGTGTTGGGCAAACTGTTCAGGGTCTGAAAGTAGTTCTGTACACGGCAAATCTTTGCACATAGAGAACTGCCCCCAAAGTGAGTTCAGCAGAAGTTTATTAATAGACCAGCGTGCAGGGTTAAGACTTATCTTGTCAAGATTCAGCTTAATCCCCTCTTTCTCAAAGTAATCATCGATGTAAGATTCTTTGTCTGCATCTGTCACAACGTGCGTGGGGAATCCACTGGCCTCTTATCTGTACTGTAAAAATGTTTTAACATAATCACAAAACAAAGTTTCTGATCGTTGAGGGAAATGCCATACCTCGTCACCATAACCCTTCTCCACTGCCTTTAACAGTTCAATACTGACCCAACAGCCTGAAATAACCCTTTCCTCATCAATGTGTCTACATGGGATGGTCTGATTCTGCTGATCCACACATGTACAGCAGAGCGGAAACATAAGCTTGCCACCAGTCCTATAGGGAAGGATGGGGTGAAGCAGTTTTCATGGGGGCAGTACTGTGGCTTTGACAAATCCATAATAATTTTGAAGAGGTTCAAAATCCTTGAAAATTATTTGGGGGTGTCCTATAGGGTAGCATTTCTTGGCCTGGCAAAAGGGGTACAAACTTGTAAAGTTGGCATAGCATATTTTTTCACCATTGTCAGCTTTATGATACAGCTTGTACGCTTTAGTACGACCACCAAATAGAGCATTACGTGGTTTCATTCTTTCAGGATGTGTGTAAGTGGACATAAATGCCATCACATCAACATCAGTCTGTTTAGCAGTGTTTCAAGCACACTCCCACATCACTTCTACCTCCAACCCATATGCACGCTCTAAAATTTCAACCTTGTCATCAAACTGTCTTCTGAGTGTACCATAGGGCAGTTTTGATAACGGGTGTAAATGGTTAGGATTATAACGACATTCATGCCCATGAAACATACAGCTGTTGAATTAATTTGAGAGCCTTTTTTACACCATCCTTTTCATAATAACCATCGAGATGGTATTTTCCAATCACCATCTCGCTGTGGTTTTAACGCATGCTGAATGTCTACGCCGTGTGTTGTTTTAACATATTCAAGCCATTCAATGGAAATGTTTGAGTATGTCTTGTTCTGAATGGTGTACGTGTTGTTATGGGTCAGAGCTAGGGTGTCTTTTGGTAGGAAGTGGATTTTATACACTGCCATACAACATGCTGCTAAAGTGGTGCATCTAAATAGATCAAGTTTGGTACACTGTATGAATTCATCGCGGTACTTCATGCAAGCCTCCCTGAGCAAAACGACATCATTCTTGCCATACATAGCAAGTTCTTTTTTAAAATCAAACACTCTACCTGATACTGTAACATACCACTCGTCAAACAGAGCCCTCTCTTTGTCAGACATTGTCTCATAGCCGTAGAAATGCCTGTCCGGGTATGGTCCTATGTAATTCTCATTTTCTAATCTGTTGAAATTGTGCGGAAAATAACCTTTCTCTGCGCAGGTTAGATTTAATGCAACGGATGTCATGGCCAAATGCATAGGGATGAATGAATAACTGTCAATAAAGCGCTGCTTGAATGGGTTGTCATACATTAAAATTATCCGACATCCTTGCATAGTGATTTTAAGTGTGAGCCCTGCTTTTGTGAAATATTCCAAAAGTATGAAGTTATCAAAACCGGAAGCATTGTGGGCAATCCATGCGAAATTCTGATAACATGGATGTCTAAACCTTTTAACAAGTCGTTCTATACAGTCTGGACCAACGGCTGTGAACTCCTCCCCTTTAAATGTAATGGCGCAAACAAAGTTTGCAACGTGTTTACCATTTACGTATTGCGTCTCAAAATCATAGAATATGTACTTGTCGCTTGGTGCCTCGAGCTTTATTGGTTGTATAAAGCATTGATGTACACTGTCATTAATCAATTCCTCACCACAATGGATACACCGTTCGGCTGCACACTTGTGTGGTTTGGGGTTGGTAGCACTGACATGATAACGTCTATTACATTTTTGGCAGTATTTTGTAACAGCACACTGTGCAAACTGTTGACCTAATGGTGGTTGCTTGTGCGTGTCATAACAATAGTCAGATTTGCAGTACCGCAAACAGTCGCTGCATTGCTTTGTTTTGATGGGGTACTTATAAAAATCAGGACCATTGCAGATATCGCAGACATATTTGCAATGATGATCTCTACGGTTAGTAAAACCCTGGTAGCAGTAGTCACACACATATGGAGTGCCTATGAACGCATTCAACTTCTTAATCATAAAATAGTGGCCATTGTGCAGGTACAAGAACACTGTTTTGTGATGTTGTGCGTCATTGGACGTATACTTCTCCAACACACCAGTGCATGACCTTTGGAAGACCACTATTTTAATGTGTAACATCCATTCCGTGTGATATCATTAAACCCTATCTTATGCTGTTCTGAATACCCCGCCATCTTCTGCATCGCTGCTGCTATAGGTTCTAGATCTGTGTGTGGTTAGAAAATGTGCCAAGCAGATTACAAAACACAGATTATTTGAAGTGTTGATGGGGCAAAACAGATTCATCCTGTTTCTGGTGATCACTTCGTTATGGGCAAGATCACGTATCTTTCGATACACACCCCTTTGTTTACACCTAGCTATAGTCACATTTAGATCCAAACTATCATCAGCTCTCACATCAGAGTTACTTTGCATTATCTTTTCAATCTCATTTGTGAAGACATCCATATTGTAATCATTGCAAGGTGACAAGACAGTGTTAACATCAGTGGTTAGACTAGGCCCTCTCAATGTTATGTTAATTAACCCGCCATCCCCAGCCAACAGTCTGGAAAACGACACTATTTCGGACAAAATATCATGCAAAAATATAGCGTAGGATATCACACGCAGATTTATACACCGACGTATCTCCAAACTATTGAATCTGAGTCTCAGGACCACAGTATAACCACCAATATCACCACCTTCTCTTACAAGCATGTCAATATCAGTGGGGGTTAATCCCATGTTTGGTGCTGTAGGATCAAATGAATGATACGGATGATTATCTGCACCCTCACCCACCTGGTGAGAATTTAAAACACTGTCTAATGCTGAGTTTGGATCTGGTTCTGGTTGATCTCACAATTTTTAATAATTCTAGCAATGTACCAGTTGTATACTCAGATCTATTCATCTCCTCCATTGTCTGAATTAAATAGAGCAATGTTTCTGTGATGCTGCACTGTTCAAGGGGGATCTCGCTGTCGTTGCATCGTCTAAACCTAGCTGCTGGCCCCTGATCACAACCATCCGACTCCCGACAACGTTTTGCCATTTTAACTCTGATCTTTTTTTTATTTAAGCCACACATAGTGGTGTACACTTAAAATAACAATAAAGGAAATAAAACTAGCCCCATACATTAAAAACAAAAACAGTACTGAAACATCAACTATTACAACCAAACTAAAATGACATACAGTGGGAATAAATGTTGAAACAATAGATGGTATAAAAAATACACAGTTAAAAAATAACTTTTTTACAACTCACCCGAGTTTCTTTTTAAGCATGAGTACGACCTGCTTTAACAAGTCCGTTGTCAGATTTTGATTGTGGACTGCTCGTTGGCTCGCCCCACCATACAAACGCTGTGTTGCTATCACTTGTTTAATCCAGATACCTTGTTGTTGTAGTGTGGCTGTCACAGACTGTTTATAATAATAATCCTGCTTCTTCTCAAAGGTATCCAAGCGCTCCTCAATGATGTTAAAGCGCCTCTCAATGGCGTTAAAATGTCCCTCAATGGTCTATAAACCGTCCTGTATCAGTCCAATTATGTGATGATTGTCTATAACGGGATGTGATCCCCGTCTGTAAGCCTCCTGATTTGAAGGCAGAGCCTCAGGGTCGGAATCTGCTGCAGACACCACGCGTTCGTTGGATTGATCATCCCGTTGTGTTTCTTTAGGTACCTGGGAAAATGCACAGGCCTCCCATGATTCTATCAGTTCATCACCCCAGCTCCAAACATCATTTACATCGGGTACTGCATGGACATCCACAACCAACTCTGTGGAAAAAAAAAAATGGTTAGGGATGATATATGAATTAGGAAAAAGATACAATTATGTTTTTTTAACATTTATTTATGTAGGCTTTGAGAAGTCGTATTTAATTCATAAAGTCATTTAGTCTAAAGTGTTGTCACAGTCTGTCTCCCTCATGTTTTTCAAGGACTCAAATCTTGAAGTGTTACATTTATTGTTTTGTTCCACTCCAGCGTTTGTTCCACTCCAGCTATTATTCTTAAAAGACTTAAAGTATCTACTCCCAGTGTCTCCTCTCTTCCTCTCCAAGTATGTTACAAGTGTTGTGTCTGTTATGCGCCAGTTTGTTGTCATGACAGCAAGAAAGAAAGAGCTCGTATTTACCCCCTGTTATGAGCTAAAGGCTGATCACCACCTTCAGTGCTCACGAAAAGAGCACAGAAATTGAATTGAACTATCTGATGAAAAAACCCAGACACACTTTATGAAATAAAGTTCCAGTTAAATTAAAACTCCATGAAAGGAGTTTGAAATTTCCCCCTGCCAGGACGAGAATTCTCCTCACAGTATGGTAATTTAATAGCTAGATTGATGACATTCAACTAGTCTATCTTAACTGAATGTGGTTTAATCATTGAAGTAGATGTTCGCATTTTTGTGCCTGCTCGCTGAGTGAATTTGAAAATAACTTGTGTTACAATGTGCATCATTGTCCAAGTGTAATTTTGAACGGGAGTGTAAATGTTTGATAATGCTAGAGATTTGCAGTAAATCTAAATGCCTTCAGTGGATAGACCATGTTCCGTATCCAGTATCTGACAAGAAAATCTGGTCTGATCAAATTACATTGTTGTTGAAACAGCCGCAGTGAACCTGCCGCTTAAATATAGCTTAATCTCACGCTGGACGAGTTGAAAGTATAAGCGCCACTCTGTAAAACAATTACAGGTTACACTTTATAATAATGGTCCGTCATTAATAGGTAATTATGCAGGAAATAAAACAGGACAAATGAGTAGAACTCCATTAACACTTCAGTTACTACTATTAACTAATATGGGAAAAAAAAAATGTATCCCCTTTTTCTCCCAATATGGAATGCCCAATTCCCACTACTTAGTAGGTCCTCATGGTGGCACGGTTACTCACCTCAATCTGGGTGGTGGAGGACAAGTCTCAGTTGCCTCCGCTTCTGAGAACATCAGTCTGCACATTTTATAACGTGGCTCATTGTGCATGACACCACAGAGACTCTGCATGTGGAGGCTCCTGCTACTCTCCGTGATCCACGAACAAACTTACTACGCACCCCATTGAGAGTGAGAACCACTAATCATGACCACGAGGTGATTACCCCATGTGACTCTACCCTCCCTAGCAAACAGACCAATTGGTTGCTTAGGAGACCTGGCTGGAGTCACTCAGCACACCCTGGATTCGAACTCGCGACACTAGGGGTGGTAGTCAGCATCAATACTCACTGACCTACTCAGGCTCCAATATGGAAACATGATTAACCAATCAGTAAGTAATAGCGAACTGATGACTGAGGTAGTTCACTGTTAGGTAATCAATAATTACTGAATTTGATCTGCCTCATTGAGAACTATTAACTAACTACGGTAATTCAAATAACTACTAATTAATTACTAATCAAAACATTAATGTGTCTAAAATGTGAATGATTATGTTTTTATTGTGAACAAGATCATGCATGGGTTCTTTGTGGGAATTAATTTATGAATGTAACGGGTCGCTAAATCAAGGATACAGTATCATAGTCAAGGATGTAACCACATATTCAAGATTGGGGACCAAATTTAATAATGTAATAATCAACCATGGAAAAAAAAACCATATCAGTAGACCAATATTATTAATTTTGTGGGGGTCTGTGTTGGTTACAGCCACGATCATAGTCAGCTTACCTTACAGAAATATAGGGATGTACAGGTGCATCTCAATAAATTAGAATGTCGTGGAAAAGTTAATTTATTTCAGTAATTCAACTCAAATTGTGAAACTCGTGTATTAAATAAATTCAGTGCACACAGACTGAAGTAGTTTAAGTCTTTGGTTCTTTTAATTGTGATGATTTTGGCTCACATTTAACAAAAACCCACCAATTCACATTCTGTGTTTATTGAGACATTCTAATTTATTGAGAAGCACCTGTATGTGTCCAGTCTGTGTATTCCTTGGGATATCTCTTCTGTTCATTAAAACATTATTAACTTTTGCATGTTTGATATTGCTGAAGGTCTTTTTTAAATAATTCTGGTAACCCATAAGTAATGAGTCAGGTGTTACCACATACAGTTGAAGTCAGAAGTTTACATACACCTTAGCCAAATACATTTAAACTCAGTTTTTCACAATTCCTGACATTTAAACAAAGAAAACATTCCCTGTCTTAGGTCAGTTAGGATCACTACTTTATTTTAAGAGAATAATTAATTTCAGCTGTTATTTCTTTCATCACATTCCCAGTGAGTCAGAAGTGTACATATACTTTGTTAGTATGTGGTAGAATTGCCTTTAAATTGTTTAGCTTGGGTCAAACGTTTTGGGTAGCCTTCCACAAGCTTCTCACAATAAGATGCTGGAATTTTGGCCCATTCCTCCAGACAAAACTGGTGTAACTGAGTCAGGTTTTTAGGCCTCCTTGCTCACATCGGATTGAGGTCAGGGCTTTGTGATGGCCATTCCAATACCTTGACTTTGTTGTCCTTAAGCCATTTTGCCACAACTTTGGAGGTATGCTTGGGGTCATTGTCCAATTGGAAGACCCATTTGCGACCAAGCTTTAAATTCCTGGCTGATGTCTTGCGATGTTGCTTCAATATATCCACATAATTTTCCTTCCTTATGATGCCATCTATTTTGTGAAGTGCACCAGTCCCTCTTGCAGCAAAGCTACATGCTACCATCCCCATGCTTCACAGTTGGGATGATGTTCTTCAGCTTGCAAGCCTCACCCTTTTTCCTCCAAACATAATGATGGTCATTATGGACAACAGTTCAAATTTTGTTTCATTAGACCAGAGGACATTTCTCCAAAAAGTAAGATCTTTTTCCTCATGTGCACTTGCAAACTGTAGTCTGGCTTTTTTTATGGTGGTTCTGGAGCAGTGGCTTCTTCCTTGCTGAGCAGCCTTTCAGGTCAATATAGGATTCATTTTACCATGGATATAGATACTTGTCTACCTGTTTCCTCCAGCATCTTCACAAGGTCATTTGCTGTTGTTCTGGGATTGATTTGCACTTTTCACACCAAACTACATTCATCTCTAGGAGACAGAATGCGTCACCTTCCTGAGCGGTATGATGGCTGCGTGGCCCCATGGTGTTTATACTTGCGTACTATTGTTTGTACATTTGAACATGGTACCTTCAGGTGTTTGGAAATTGCTCCAAAGGATGAACCAGACTTACATTTACATTTTACATTTTAAATTTATTCATTTGGCAGACGCTTTTATCCAAAGCGACTTACAAAAGAGGAAAACATAAGCGAATCATCTTAAGGAGACAGTGGTATGAAAAGTGCTGTATTACAAAGTTTCACTAGCATCATAATAGTATTCAAAACAGAATAAAGTGCAACAGGATTTTTTTTTATTTTTTATGACTGGTTAAGTGCTCATGGAAAATATGTGTTTTTAGTCATTTTTTGAAGACAGAGAGTGAGTCAGTTTCACAGATGGAGTTGGGAAGGTCGTTCCACCAACGTGGTACGATGAAGCTGAAAGTCCGGGAAAGTGTTTTGGTGCCTCTTTTTGTTGGTACAACAAGGCGACATTCCTTAGCCGACCGCAGGCTTCTAGTGGGCGCGTAGCTCTGCATAAATGATTTTAGGTATGCTGGAGCAGACCCAGTGACTGTTCTGTATGCCAGCATCAGAGCCTTGAATCTGATACGGGCATCAACCGGCAGCCAGTAGAGAGAGACAAGGTGTTGTGTAACGTACTTTCTTTGGTTCATTAAAGACCAGACGTGCTGCTGCATTCTGGATCATTTGCAGAGGTCTAATTGCACATGCAGGGAGGCCTGCAATGAGAGCATTACAGTAGTCCAGTCTAGTTATGACAAGTGACTGGACAAGCAGTTGTGTGGCATGTTCAGAGAGGAGGGGTATTATCTTCCTGATATTGTAGAGTGTAAATCTACATGATCTTGCGGTCTTTGAGATGTGGTCTGTGAAATTTAGTCTGTTGTTGATGGTTACCCCTAAATTTCTGACTGATTTGGAAGGCGTTACTGTAGTTACACCCAGCTGCACGGTGATGTTGTGTTCAACAGCAGGGTTGGCTGGAAAGACAAGGAGTTCAGTCTTGGCTGGGTTGAGTTGCAGGTGGTGTTCCTTCATCCAGGCCAAGATGTCTGCCAGGCAGGCAGAAATTCGAGCAGTGACTGTGGTGTCGTTGGGTTGGAAAGACAAGTAGAGTTACGTGTCATCAGCGTAGCAGTGGTAAGAGAAACCATGTGCCTGAATGATGGGTCCCAGTGATGTTGTGTATATAGAGAAGAGAAGTGGCCCAAGCACTGATCCCTGAGGTACCCCAGTAAGTTGCTGATGTGGCTTGGATACCTCACCTCTCCAGGCTACCTTGAAGGACCTACCTGAGAGATAGGAATTAAACCAGTCAAGCACACTTCCTGTGATGCCCAGCGAGGAGAGGGTAGAGAGTAAGATCTGATGGTTGACTGTGTCAAAGGCTGCAAAAATGTCCAGCAGAATCAGGACGGATGATCTGGATTCAGCTTTCGCACGTCTCAGCGACTCAGTGACAGACAGCAGGGCAGTCTTGGTGGAGTGTCCACTTTTGAAGCCTGACTGATTGTCATCCAGCAGCTTGTTCTGTGAGAGATAGGCAGAGATTTGATTGAAAACTGCCCTTTCAAGTGTTTTTGCCATGAATGGGACGAGAGAGACTGTCTGTAGTGTTCTATTTGTGTGGGATTAAGTGCGGGTTTCTTCAGCAGCGGGGTTACTCGAGCCTGCTTAAATGTAGCGGGAAAAGTGTTAATTAAATGAGAGATGTGTTAATTATGTGTGTGAGTGCAGGTAGGATGGACGGAGAAATGGCCTGGAGAAGGTGAGAAGGAATGGCGTTAAGGGAACAGGTGGTGGGGTGGTTGGAGAGGAGGAGTTTAGAGACCTCAGTGTCAGTCAGAGGAGAGAACATAGAGACAGAAGAGTTGCATACAGGAGACAGGTGTTTGACAGGGTGTGGTGCTGATAATGTATTGCTGATGGTTGTAACATTATTAGTAAAAAATTTGGCGAAGACATCTGCTGTCAGTGATGTGTCTGGTAGTGGAGGGGAAGGGCAGAGAAGTGTGTTGAATGTTCTAAACATGCTGCGAGTGTCTGTGGTGCTGTTGATCTTGTTCTGGTAATAGGAGGTTTTTGCAGATTTAACGTTATCTGAAAAAGTTGCAAGCAGAGTCTGATATTTACCTAGATCTGCTAGATCTTTAGATTTCTGCCATCTCCTCTCAGCTGCCCTGAGGTCAGTCCGATGTTCACAAAGGACGTCAGACAGCCAGGGGCTGGGTGGTGTAGCACGTGCTGGCCTAGAGGAGATAGGACAGATGTTGTCTAGACAGGTTGTTAAAGTAGAGCTTAGTGTGTCTGTGGCAGTGTATACATCAAGCGTGGTAAATACATTTAGTGTGGGAAAAGAGGTAGAGACAGCAGTGGAAAGGCATGAGGGTGAAAGAGAACAGAAGTTATGGTGAAAGGAAACCAAAGGTGGAGACTGTTTTAATGTAGATGGGAGGGTCATGTTGAATTGAACAAAGTCGTGATCAGAGACATGTAAAGGAGTAACAAAAATATTTGAGGTACAGTTACGTGTAAAAATGAGGTCCAGCTGGTTGCCCGATCTGTGAATTGCTGTGGTGTATAGTTTTTCCAAGTCAAATGAGGCCAGGAGAGTATTCAGTTCAGTGGCCTGGGGCTTGTCTTGGTGTATGTTGAAATCACCAAGAACCACAAGTGGCCTACCATCCTCCGGCAAGGAGGACAACAGGACATCCAACTCCTCAAGAAAGTTTGTCAGCTGACCTGGAGGGCGATAAATGACAACAACATGTATTTTTGTGGGTTGCATTGTAGTAATAGCATGGAATTCAAAACTAGTATTGTTACATAATGAAGAGTGTGGTGAAAAAATCCAGTTGTTATGAATGAGCAAACCTGTTCCCCCACCCCTACCGGTGTGTCGAGGGGTGTGAGAGAAGGAGAAGTTGTTGGAGAGAGCAGCAGGTGTTGCTGTATCCTCTGGACGTATCTATGTTTCTGTCAGTGCCAGGATGCTGAGGGTGGACTGCGTGGCAAAGGCTGGAATGAAGTCAGCTTTGTTCACAGCTGACTGGCAATTCCAGAGTCCCACTGAGAAAGAGAGCGGAGCAGGTGCTGAAGTGCAAAGTGGCCGTAGGTTGTGTGGGTTGCGTTTGACTTGTGGAGGTCCACAATTTTTTTCTGAGTTCTTGGCCGATTTCTTTTGTTTTTACCATGATGTCAAGCAAAGAGGCACTAGGTTTGATGGTAGGCCTTAAAATACATTCACAGGTACACCTCCAATTCAGTACACCTCCTGTCAGAAGCTAACTGGTTAATTGTCTAAAGGCGTGACATAATTTTCTGGAATTTTCCAAGCTGCTTAAAGGCACAGTTAACTTAGTGTATGTAAACTTCTGACCAACTAAAATTGTGATATAGTCTATTAAAAGTGAAACAATCTGTCTGTAAACAGTTGTTGGAAAAATTACTCATGTCATGCACAAAATAGATGTACTAAACGACTTGCCAACACTATACTTATATTAAATCTGTGGTGTGGAGTTTTAATGACTTCAGCCTAAGTGTATGTAAACCTCTGACTTCAACTGTAAGTATGAAGGAATTACTAAAAATCTGGACCATTATTTTAAAGTGAGGGTCATGGTAACGCATTATTAATTAATGAGATCTTACTGTTTCCTTCTGTGGGAGTTAAAAATTCTCTGGACCATTACTCCAAAGTGAAAACACATTATAAACCATTAATAGTAACTGAGGTGTTACTTGTCAGTTAGTAATGGATACTCAAGTGTTTGTTCCTACAATTTATTCATTTAATCAAACAGATAGTTAACAAACATTCACAGACATTAAAAAAATTTTCTGGCATTAAATTATGAATTGTTGAAATAATTGAACATAATCGCATAGGCTACAAACCTTTAGCAGGATAATGCTTTTAATCGCTGGTGCTCAAGGTTACTACATATTTTAAAAGTCTTATCTCTTGACATAAAGTAAAATAATACAATTATGTGTTTAAAGGACAAATGTGTTGATCTCCACAAGACTTCAGCAGAAAATGGAGAGAAAATCGGTGTGCAGCATGAGGCCGATTCCACCTGTGTACTTCTGCCCTAGACAGTCCACTCTGTAAATACGTACAGTATTTATCAAATTAATTAGACATGTTTCCTCATTTGCCTGTGTTCGGTCTGAACATAACAGAATGTATGTTAAATTTTACACATGCAGGCGGATCGACGGGAAGGCGGAGCAAAATCGCACTCGCTCTTCTTTCAGTTTCAGCGCAAGCATTGAATATGGTGAACCCTGATTGGATTAGAAGCTTGATGGACCAGACACTCATTCTTTTTTTCATTGGATCCATTGTTACTCAGCAAAAAAAGCACTTCACATAAATTTAAACAGTTCTTGTAAGATTAACCTACAGTATCTTTGAATAAAATATTCATTTTCAAAATGTTTTGTAAACACTTTTTTTTGTGTATTCATTAATTAATAATGCGTTACCATGAAACTCACTTTAAAATAATTAGTAATTCCTTCATGTTTATGTGGTAACACTTGACTCATTACTTATGGGTTACCAAAATTATTTTAAAAAGACCTCCAGCAATTTCAAACCTGCCGAAGTTAATAATTTGTAATGAACAGAAGAGATATCCCAAAGAATACACGTTGGGCACATACATCTGTAAGCTGACTATGATACTCTACCAGACACTGTAGCCATGTGTCATGTATATTTTGTTAATTCATGTTTTCATGTCTTTTATTTTGAAAAGTTTATTTCTAGTTCCTGTTTTATGTCACGTGTTCCCTAGTCATGTGATTTTATGTTCCCTGTCTGTCACTCACTCGATGTTGTGTCGATGTAGTGACACTAGGGGTTCGATCTTGAGAGCCCCAATCACCTTTGCTTAAAATAGAAAAGGCCAATGAAAATTGGCGAGTGGAATTTGCATGCCATTCTCCGCCCCGGACATACGGGTATAAAAGGAGATGGCGTGTATCACTCATTCCGATTTTTTCTTCAGAGCCGAATGCATGTGTGTTCGTCCTCTCACTCTTTGCTACGCTGCTGGATTCTTACGCCGCATATCAGCGGTCACCCTCACATGGTTGAGTGCTGTGTTTCCCCTGGGCGCTTCGGCAGCCTGAGTCTGCAGGTGCTAAAAGAGCTCGCGCAAATGCTTGGTGTCTTTTTAAAGATGTCCTTTCGCGTTTGCGCTACTGGATGTGGCTGTTATCTCTCCCCTCCGGATACCCATGAAATCTGCCTCGAGTGTCTGGGGCAGAGGCACACCGAGGCGGCTTTCGTGGAAGGGTTATGTTCTCACTGCGAGAACATGCCCATGAGAACGTTGCGGTCGCGGCTCACTTCCTTCTTCATGAAGCAAGGAGCCACTGTGGCTCAGCCGGCCAGATTGGCAAGCACCGCGGGCGATCTGGATGTGGACATGGGAGCGTTTCTGCCGGCTCAGCCCCCACGGATCTCCCATCCCCCAGCATGCTTGTTCTGTCTGGACGAGCTGTCGAGCAATGCAGGCGGTCTGCCTCAGGGTGGGTTTAATGTGTTGTTTGCATCTGGCGATGAGGATGAGCTTTTGGTCGCGGCATCGGAGGGTGGTCTTCTGCTATCGGAAGCGGATGAATCTTCTGAGCTCCCACCCATGGGTGGTAGAGCACAGGATGAGTCGGATGGCAGCTGTGCTTGCCTGGGCGGCTGCGAACATCGGGCTGAAGTGGAACCGTCCACCCTGCCCTGAGCATTCTCGGCTGGATGATTGGTTTCTGGGCTCGGAGTGCGACTCACGGCCATGCCCCGCCCCGGTGCCTTTCTTCCCGGAAGTGCACGAGGAGCTAACAAAGTCATGGAAGGCCCGTACTTGCTTCGTGGGCTCGTCCACTCTGACTACCCTCGACGGTGGAGTGGCTAAGATCTATGTCGAGCTTCCCCAGGTAGAGCGTGCCGTAGCGGTGCATTTATGCCCGCAGGGCGCAGCCACCTGGCGTGACCGATCAAGGCTCCCTTCCAAGGCCTGTAAGTTCTCTTCCTCTTTAATGATGAAGGCTTACAAGGCCGCGGGTCAGGCCGCTTCCGCCCTGCACTTCATGGCCATCCTGCAGGTTCACCAGGCCAAGGCGCTAAAAGATCTGCAAAGGGGTCGGGCGCACTCCACTAGAGGTGTTGCGTCCTCCTGGGCACTGGCAAGGGGGACCTCTCTAGCAGACATATGCAGAGCTGTGGGCCAGCATCCCACATCATGGTCGATGAGCCAGAGTTTCACGTCATGGCCGCCGAGCCAGAGTTTCACGTCATGGCCGCCGAGCCAGAATTTCACGTCATGGCCGCCGAGCCAGAGTTTCACGATCATGGTCGCTGAGCTAGCATCATCTTTTGTCCTGGATCCTCAGCCTGCTCCATGCCATGTCACAGCAACACCTCAGCCTGCTCCATACCATGTCACAGCCACGCATCAGCCTGCTCCATGCCACGTTACAGCCACGCATCAGCCTGCTCCATGCCACGTCACAGCCATGCCTGAGCCTGCTCCATGCCACGTCACAGCCACGCCTGAGCCTGCTCCATGCCACATCACAGCCACGCCTGAGCCTGCTCCATGCCACGTCACAGCCAAGCCTGAGCCTGCTCCATGTCACGTCACAGCCACGCCTGAGTCTGTTCCACGCCATGTCATGGCTACATCTGAGCAGTTGGACCTGGAGATGGTTCCCACCCTTGTACCCACCTTTAGTTCTCCTGAGCAGGCAAGGGGAACTTTCAATCCTCCGATCCCGCCTGGACCCTCCGAGCCCTGGACTCAGCCTTGGCCTGTCGGTCCCTCGACATTGCCTCAGCTTTGCGTTCCCTTGGCTCCACTTTGGTCCTTCAGCCTGTTGGCTTTACCGGGATCCCTCGTCTCTCCGGCTCCTCCTTGGTCTGTCAGTCACCTGGCTCCACCTTGGCTCTCCAATCCTCTGGCTGCACCTCGTCCCTCTGATCCATCAGCTCCACTGGGGACCTCCTTCCACCTTGGTCCTCAGTCTCACCGGCTCTGCTTCAGTCTTCCGATCCCCCAGCTCTGCCTTGCTTCTCCGAGCCGCCGGCGCTGCCTTGGTCCTCCCTGCCTCAGGCTCCACCCCGGCCCTTCGAGTCTTTGGCTACTCTCCGGGTATCCAGTTCTCCATGGCTCCGCCCCTCGAGCCTCTCACGGCTCCACCTTCCATGGCTCCGCCCCTCGAGCCTCTCATGACTCCACCCCCTATGGGCTCCGCCCTGATCCCATGCTCCACGCCCTGCCAAGCCATGCCTCAAGACCACCCCCCAGGTGGGGGGGGGGGGGGAGATATGTCATGTGTATTTTGTTAATTCATGTTTTTCATGTTTTTCATTAATAGTTACCTATTAATAACGGACCATTATTATAAAGTGTTACCCAATTATGTGAGTTGTCTGTAACTTGCATTGCTTAAGAATTGCTCTTTAAAAGAACTAGAGTGATAAATACCATGCTGCAAATGGTTATTTTAATTGTTAAATTGTTATTTTATTTGTGCATTAACCCTCAGGGGTCGACGGACGCGCCGGCGTGTCCTGCTGGATTTTTTCCTCATAACAACAGAAACAACTTAAAATACTTAAAATAATGGGCATACAGATAAGTGTAAGACAACGCCCCCAACTGTGCCTTAAAAAACATCAAGTTCATTCACTTTTCTGCGTGTTTGGAAGATGGCACGCTACACTGGTGAGGAAGCTCCTGGATAGTGACAAAGAGTTCATATTTTCCTCAGAAGGAGAGTGGGAATCTGACGAGGAACGTTTGCATTTTGAAGAGCGACTTGATCCAGCCGACGATACAATTTCAGATGAGTAAGTCATTTAGTTTTACTTACATATTAGTTGACATGCTATTTTATATAAACATGGACATATTTTACTAGTTGGACTATTTCCAGACTTGCCAGCCAGTATTCAGAGTATTGAAATTTGAAATATGTCCTAATAGGCAAGTTTTATTTACATTTAAATGTTGTTTCGGCTAAAGCAGGTATTTAAATTGTATGCTGTGTGATATCAATATGATATGTAATATGATATAAAAATAATAAGAATGTTTAGATTATATTTTAACTAGTGTTTATGCTGCCTCATTATCATCAACGAAGCTTGTGCTTGCAAATATCTGTTCAGGTGTAAATGTGTAAAATGTGCTGTAAATATGCCCATATTAGAAAATCAGCATATTAGAATGATTTCTGAAGGATCATGTGACACTGAAGACTGCAGTAATGATGCTGAAAATTCAGCTTTACATCACAGGAATAAATTGCATTTTACAAAATATTCAAATAGAAAACAGTTATTTTAAATTATAAAAATATTTCATAATATCACTGTTTTTGCTGTATTTTGGATCAAATAAATGCAGCCTTGGTGAGCAGAAGAGACTTCTTTTAAAAACATTAACAAATCTTACAGATCTAATACTTTTAAACGGTAGTGTAGGTCTAAAGTTTTTAAGTAAAGTCTTTAAGTAAAGAAACTGTATAGTCAGATTACTTCTTTTAACTTCTCATAACTCACTGGTGTTGGTTGCTATGACGACGAACGTTCATGTGAAGTCGTAAGAGACTCTTCCGGGGCAACTCACCGTGCATGCGCAACCTGCCGACGCCATATTATCAACATAGCACAGCATAGCTAAGCTAATAATTTAGCACAGCATAGCTAAGCTAATAACATAGCACAGCATAGTCAACATAGCACAGCATAGCTAAGAAATAAGTTAGCGGTCTTGCATTTAAAGCCGACACTAAAACCATTGCATAAAAGCTAGCGGTTTGCATCCTGTGGCCTGTTACAGTTAAATACGTCTTGTGTTTGAACAAACTTGAAGCGATTTAACCCTTTAACTTCTCAAAATTTAAACACACATTTGTCTCTCTCTCTTTTAAATTACTGTCTCTCAATGAGCAATTGAGTTAAGTTTAATTTAAGCTGAGTGTGGAGAGCTGATTAAAATTGATCTTTTATTCACATTTCCTTTTACCACTTTTATCAATTTCTTATCAAAGCTGAACTACTAGACAATAATAAGTCTGAAGCAGTGTAAGTTTACAGAAAACTTATGCCTCTCATTCTTATTATTACCTACAACCCACCAGTTTCCATCTTATTTTTAATTACTTGTTGGCTGTTTGATTTTATTTAACTTTTGTGTGTTGGGCATTGTGGTGATTCATTCACGTGGAGGGCCCCCATGAGAGCCGAATCAACTCAACCCCCAGGCCCACAGTATAAGACTCTATCAGCTTCCCTACTGTGGAATTTTAAATTGACAAAATCCCTCCAATACATTTTTCTGTTACACAATCACAGTCAGCGAGCACCGAGCCTAAATCAGAATCCCTGATATTGCTATTAAGCATAACAACAAAACATTTATTGGTGGATTTTGTTCATTATAGTTGTGACACAGCCTCTGAACTGGGATTAAGATCCATGTGCAGTTTTATTAAAAAAGGTGCAAATCATAAACAGACAGGCAGGGTTAAATCTCCAGCAGTAGAGCAGTGTAGACAGATGAAAGTCATGGTCATAAACGGGCAAGGTTCAGGGCATCAGCAAACAATCAAAGTATAAATCCAGATAAACCAGACGTGATCAAAAGGCAGGCAGCAGAGAATCAGAATGACAGGTAAACAGGCAGGAGTCAAACATAGGCAGGCAATATAAACAGTATAAATGCTCGGACATGTTAGCCGTGGCAGAACAAGACTTCGCACTGAGCCTAATATGCTTAGTGCTAAAATAGTCCTTGGAATAGGGAAAAGGTGTGAGCATAATCAGTCCAGGTAGGCATGCTGGGAACTGTAGTTCAGAATGCTACTAGTATTGTCCCTGAGTTCATGACAATAGTCTTGTTTATTTTCCATTTTATTTTAAATTCTCTGTCTCCCTCTGACTTTTCTCTCCTTACTGTTTACAGTCTAGAGACAAAGCCTGTTGAACCACAGATAATTCTGGGTAAAATATTTGTCATCAACAAGAGTCATTAACCAAATTTTGTGTGTTCTCCCTAATCTAACCTCACGCCACTACTCTCTTTATTGTTTATCAATGCAATCCAAATTCCAGCATCCAAACACAGCCACATCCGGAAATAAATTGCAGAGAGAAGCACCAGGTAGCCGTCACCATCCCCCGAGCATGCCATTGAGGCATCTGTGATAAGCAATTCGACTGTACTGCATAAACAGGTGTATGGTGTCAGTCCTGCCAGATTGAAAAAAAAAAATAGTTACACTTCACTAGTTGCTTACATTAACTGAAAATAACACTTGGCTGTTACTACCCTTCATTCGTGTCCCCACACATTGAAGCCAACACCCAGCTGTAACACAACACCTAGGCCCTTAACCCTTTGCAGATCTGTCAGCTTTCTCCCTAGTCTTCCACTACAGTGTGCCAACATGTCCCTTAAGACTGACCCCATAGCCCACTGGAAAGACCTAAAGGCAATACTGAGTGACATGCTGGAAAAAAAATCAACAACTACCTGGCCCCCAACCTCCTAGGCCAGATGAAACTGAGTGACAAGAACGCCACCTATCTGACACAGTGTAAAAAAGAAAAAAAAAAGGGAATCTCTCTAAATAATTTTCATATCCGTTCCGGAGCGGAACTTCAATAAATTGCCCTTGAAGGTCTCTGCGTTGTTCTGTCTTTTCTGAGTGCTGAAGTAAATCAATTATTGTTAATTCACACATTTAATTCCGTTATTCATTTTATCTGACTCCAATTTTATATTAATCTGACTCCAATTTTAAGTTGACCTCTAATTTATATTTAAGCTCAAATTAATTTCTGATCATTCTTTTAATTTAACATTTTTAGGTTATTGATTACTCTAAATCCTCTTCTATTCATTGTCCTTTTGATCTTTGGAGACTTACGCCGGCCGTTATTAAATTACGTAAACCTCCCGAATTAGCCAGTTCCGTTCTTAGTCAGCGGTTGTAGGGTTAACTAATATCGTCTGGTTTGGCTTTTCTCATAACCAGACGATATTGCCGCTTAGTCACGTACATACAACTTGCTAAGATGGGCGGTGAGCAGTGACAGAGTCTTTAAATGGCTTTCTCCTACCCGGTTGTCCTGAGTGGTTTCTCCTATATTAAAGCTCCAGTATGGTCTGCCCTGGTCTATTGAAATTCAAATCCTACCCGGCTGTCCTAGGTGGTTGTCCTACCTGGTTGTCCTGAGTGGTTTAAATTCAAACTGAGAGTCTTTAAATGGCTTCCTCCTATATTAAAGCTCCAGTAATGATTTCAGAGGAATTCAGAATAAATCAAATAATAACAATTTATTTGTCAGGTAGGATACAAAACATTGTTGCAGAAATTCAAATCAAAGCCAATTTCACATGATCAGAATAAACAAGCATTACTAAAAATAAAAGACAAGTCAAAGAAACATACCTGACAAAACTACATGCAGCGGTACAGCATGGGAGATCTGTATACAGATTCCCAGAACTTCATGCCAACTTTCCTTAAATATCCAGACAGAATAAACATTGTGTACCAAATTGTATTATCCTTTGAACAATGAGGATTTGGGGGTGAATGGGTTCTTGACTTCCTGGGGTTTAACCTTGTTAACATACAGGAGATAATTTCAATTGTAGGTCAAGGAGGGGGAGCCACCTCCAGAATTATGCAATATTTGGCAAAGACCTTATAACTTTGTTACCATTAGTTTTATCAACATGGGAAAGAGACCACTATACCAGTCGCACAGAGACCTCTTAAATGATATCAAACACATACAGTTGCATTCTTTGTTTTCATGGTATTTGTTATATTTTTTACATATAAATCTTATGTCTTTGTGTTGGTCCAGAGCTGTTGAAGGAGAGAAGGGGGGGCAGCAAGGTGATTTGCAATTTATCACACTGTGGTGATATTCAGGTGTATATTTCAGCTTTTGTGAGAGAGTTCTATGACGTTGATTCTCGCAGAGTTCTTTGACTTTTACCAGAAATGGCACCTTTTGGTTGTAGACGTTCTGGTGCCAGCCTTACAACAGGAAGTAAATGACCTAAAGCTGCAGTCCACAAAGACCCAAAAGGTGCTAACGCATGCCATGTGCTGCATAGACCAGCTAGAAACTGAAGCCCAAGATTGACACAAGAGGTCCAAACAACTAGAACAAGCGTCAACGAGAAATTGAACAGCTCCAGGAAGCAAGGACACCTGCCAAGCACAGAGAGCATCAGGCTAAAGCCGCCTAAGAGGACCTGGAAAAGAAACTCCAGCACACAGAAGCACAACTGGGACTCTCGAAACAAGGCCTTGGAAGGTCATCTGTAAATGTCCAGAACTGAAGTTGAAACCCTGACCCAACAACTTGACCTCACCAAAGATGAGCTTGACAGGGTCAGAGATGAACTGAAACTTACGAGTTAAGGCGAGAGCATAAATGAACAGGCATCCCATGGCAGCAACCCTGGTCGACAAAGCAGCATCCGACAACCAAAAGCTGCCACATGATGAGAGACACAAGGACCCTCAGCACAAAACCTCACTGGCCCTCTTCCAAGAACCCCTCTCCAATGGCAGTGAAAGGGTAAACATCCCATCAAATCCTGGAGCAGCACCTGGAATGGATTTTAAAGACCTCGACAAGCTGGCAAGGAACATTGAAAAGTTCACACCAAATCCTGCTGAGGGTAATCCATGCTTAAATATGTGACATAGACTTCCACATGAATATTAGGCCTCAGATGACTAACAGAGACACTTTATGCCTACTATGGATAACATCCAGCCATGAGGTACAAAGTTTTCTTGACAGAGAGTCAAACCACACAAAGTCTGACTACCAACTTCTGAGGGTGGCCCTGATTAAAGAATTTTCAGACCCAGGGTCTGAGCAAGAACTGTTTACCACCCTGAACACCAAACAGGGATGGAAAAAGACAATACAAGCCTACTACTGTCGACTACAGCAAGACTACTTCAAGTCCCGGAACGAACCTGAGATGGAAGAAGAATTGGAAGAAAACTTCAAAACCATTTTCCTCCGAAACCTGCATCCCACGGTGAGCAATCATTTAGGAGTCACAGCCTGCCCTCGCATGATGACAGCTCAACAACTGCATGACTTGGCACATAAGGCTTATGTTAAACAAAAAATTGCCTCAAGAAAGGCCCACAAAACATTGTCAGTCTCAAGCCTTGCCTCTCAAAACCAAGGGCTGGCATCAGAAGATATGTGGCATCACAGCAAATCCAGGTTCTTCAGCATAGAGCGGAGTAAACCCCATGGTGATCAAGAGTGTGACCCCCACATCAGTGCCAGACCCATATGCATGTCCAACCACTGGGAGAAACTGTGAAACCAACTACATCCATCAAGGAATCCAAAAGTAAGGATGACATGGGAACCCAGATGGACTCTTAAAGGCAACCGAAAATGAAAGCCATTGCAACATTGTGCAGACAGACCCAGAACTGAGCTTGCACATGAACACAAAACTAAGCCTGCACACAAACAGATAAGCCACCTGCAGAAGACTCACCAGAACTGCTGGAGCTACTCACAGCAGACTTCAAGCAGAATCCACCCAAGGCTGACCATTAAGACATTTCATACTCCTCCTGTCTCGACCAATGACAGGAATACAGGTGCCAGGCACAACAGTGACCGACACGGCACAGGCTTATGGACAGAAAACTCAGCCATTAGCCTTAACCTCAACCACATCCTAATTCACATCATGACACAAACTCAGTCATACAGCAGCTCATGACAAATTGTGTGAAAGACTTCTATGAACTGTAGCTCCATCAGCACAGACAGTCACCTAGAGGATACAGATTAGCCAAGAACAAAGCGTCAATCTTCAAATGGGTCCACCGAAACCAACGACAGAAAAGAGCTCCAAGACCAGAAAAGGGGGGAGCTCAAAACAGTCTGACACAGTTTAAAACAGTCTCACATACACCCTTGAAACATTCTGACATAGTTCGAACTATTCTTACAACACACCTTTAACACACCCAACCAGTATAGGAAAATATCCAGCTGTTTTCCTCATAGATAAAGCACCCAACATTACTTTAAGGTTCTTCAAAACACTAGCCACCCTACATTAAGTTCATACAAGTACACACTAACCACTCAACACCGGTTATGTTAACTTACACCCACATTATGATAGGAAACACTCAATAGGCAAAATGCTAAAGCTAATCCAATTAGCCAGCAAGAAAGTCAGTGGCAATGTATCAGGATTGACTCCTTATGCTTTTCGCTCATGATCCACCATGAGTTCATTGAGCATTCAGAAAGCCTCCTGCGAATAAGACATTGTGGCAGCGGGGGCGTGGTCAAGCATCTCTCCGGAGAGAGAGAAAGCGGTAAGGGCGCATACACCTGAGCTAAATTATGTCTAACACCTTTCTCTAATTTCAGTGAGCATGGGGAGAGTGGCATAAAAAGAGCCACACCGCAAGTAGACGGGAGCTATTTTGAAGCTATTGAGAGTGAATTATTGAATGGAGTGAAAACCCTGAAAGAGTGTATCTGCTGCAGTGAAGAGAATAAAATGCCTACCTGAACCAGGAAATCTGCTTCTCGCCTCCTCCTTTCATTGAAAAGTGTTACACTGGTGCCGAAACCCGGGAAAAGGTTTGAAGATGGACGGAAGTCACCCCGTAGAGTCCTCCCAGTTGGCTGAGATCCTCCAAGCCCTCGCTGGCTTACATCGGAGCCACCAGCAATCCCTGCTTGAGCTCCGGCAAGATCAAGACCGCCAGATTGTGGAGCTCATGTGCGCTCAAGCAGAGGACTGACAGGCGATCCGGAGCCTCCTCATCCAGGAGGCATCCCCAGCCGCGACCCCGGACACCCACACGCCATTACCCCCACCTGCGTTACAGAAGATGGGGGTGGCGGACGACCCAGAGGCGTTCCTGGATCTGTTCGAACGCACCGCCGAGATCTGGGGCTGGCCGCTCGGCCAGTGGGCGGCCCGACTCATCCCGCTACTGTCTGGGGAAGCCCAGCTCGCAGCTCAACAACTGCCAGCGATGAGCCTTCTGGCTTACGGAGACTTAATGAAAGCCATCCTGCAACGGGTTGGTCCGGAAGAAAGTCATCAACTCTCCCGGAGCCTGAAGCTGGAGTGCTCCGACCGCCTGTTTGCCTTCGCCCAACGGCTCCACGACGCCTGCCGAAGATGGTTGCTAGTTGGGAACCGCGGCGTCGATGCGATCATCGACCAGGTGGTACTGGAGCAATTAATACATCGACTGCTAAAGGGGACGGCGGAGTGGGTCCAATGCCACCGCCCGGCGTCGCTGGAGGAAGCCGTCCGACTTGCAGAGGACCACATTGCGGCGATCCCGAGGGCGGAAGAGCCCTCCCACTCTCTCTCTCTTCCCCCTGTCTCATTCCCCTCCCCTTTCTCCTCTCGTTCTGCTCTCTCTCCAGGTCCCGTTCTTGCCCCACGCAGACGAGGAGGACTTCAACCACTGAGACCAGTTCCCCGGGTGTGGGAGGCGACACCTTCCTCTATCCTGATGCCCCGCCGCTCTCACTCTCAGGGGGGGCGCCCGCTGACGCAAGTGCGGGCGTAGCGCCTGGGCCAGCCTGCTGGAGGTGCAGGGACCCGGACCACTTCCGGGATCAGTGCCCTCTGATGGAGCTGGGGACGGTGGTGCGGGTCTCTGACCTCCCACAGGCTGCCCCCGACCGGGCCGGAGTGTACTGGATACCGGTAAGTGTCAAGGGGGGTACTCACCAAGCATTGGTGGACACCGGGTGCAATCAAACCACTATCCACCAACACTTGGTTCAACCAGAGGCATTGGGCACAACTAAAACAGTGAGGGTGAAATGTGTGCACGGGGATATTCACAAGTATCCGGTGGTGACCCTGATGATTAAATTCTGCGGATAAAGCATAGAGTGGAGGCCGCGGTTAGTTCCCGCCTCACCCATCCGCTGACTTTGGGGACTGATTTGCCTGATTTTAGAGTTTTATTAAAGAGAATTTGTGCGGATGGGTCCTGTATGAAGTTAGGGAGATGTGCAATGTGCGATGCTCTGGCAGGTGAGGCGGAGCCAGGGCCGTCCTCGACAGCTCCACGTCATAATGACGAGAGAGGGGGAGAGGCTGCGGCCCCTCCCCTTCTCAGGGACTTCCCTGTGGGGGATTTCCCTTTGGAGCAGTCACAAGACGAAACCCTCAAACACGCCTTCGACCAAGTGAGAGTCATCGATGGTCAACGACTCCAGCCGGACATCGCCCTTTCATACCCCTATTTTGCGATTATAAATGAGCGGTTGTATAGAGTGACACAGGACGCCCAGATTAAAGGGGATACAACCCAACTTTTGATTCCACGGAGCCGTAGGGAAATGGTATTCCAGGCGGCTCATTATAATCCCATGGTGGGTCACTTAGGAGAAAGGAAAACATTGAACCATCTAATAGCCCGTTTCTATTGGCCAGGCATTGGCGGCAATGTCCGCAGATGGTGTGCGGTATGCCGCAAATGCCAGCTGGTTAATCCACTGGCCACCCCAAAAGCGCCATTGCGCCCTCTTCCGTTGATCGAGGTCCCCTTTGAGAGGATTGGAATGGACCTCATCGGGCCATTAGAACGGTAAGCACGCGGACATCACTTTGTATTGGTCCTAGTGGACTATGCAACGCGATATCCGGAAGCAGTGCCTCTTCGCAACATCTCAGCACACAGTGTTGCGGAGGCACTCTTCAAAATAATTTCCCGGGTGGGGATTCCGAAAGAAATCCTCACTGATCGGGGCACAACGTTTATGTCACGGACACTACGCGAGCTGTACGAGTTGTTGAGTATTAAATGAATTTGCACCAGCGTGTACCATCCTCAAACGGATGGCCTGGTAGAATGATTTAATAAAACCCTCAAAAACATGATTCGTAAGTTCGTGCATGACGATGCTAGAAATTGGGATAAATGGCTCGACCCCCTGTTATTTGCAGTATGAGAGGTCCCGCAAGCATCCACTGGCTTCTCCCCATTCGAGCTGCTGTATGGGCGATGCCCACACGGTGTGCTTGATGTATTGCGAGAGGCCTGGGAGGAGGGACCTTCAAACAGTAAAAATGAAATTCAATACGTTCTTGATCTTAGAGCAAAACTCCACACTTTGGGGCAGCTAACACAGGAGAATTTGCTCCAAGCTCAAGAACGACAGCGCCGACTGTATGACGGGAACTCAGCTAAGGGAATTTGCACCGGGAGATAAAGTGCTTGTATTGCTTCCCACATCGAGCTCTAAATTACTCGCCAATTCGCAAGGACCCTTTGAGGTCACACGACGAGTGGGAGATCTTGATTATGAGGATAAACGAACGGATAGAGGGGGCGCACGTCAAATATACCACCTCAATCTCCTGAAATTGTGGAGGGAGGCGGTCCCTGTGACGCTGGCTACGGTAGTTCCCGAGAAGGCGGAGCTCGGACCGGAGGTGAGTTCAAAACATAAACAGTTCACCCCGGTCACTTGCGGAGACCACCTCTCACCGAGTCAACTTGTGGAGGTTGCTAGGTTGCAACAGGAGTTTGCGGATGTGTTCTCCCCTCTACCGGGACGTACAAACCTCATCCACCACCACATCGAGACCGAGCTGGGGGTCGTGGTACGTAGCCGCCCCTACCGATTACCCGAACACAAGAAGAAAATCGTTCAGGAAGAATTGGATGCAATGCTCGATATGGGGGTAATATAAGAATCCCACAGCGATTGGCCCAGCCCAGTTGTTCTAGTTCCTAAGAGCGACGGGTCTGTACGGTTCTGTGTGGATTATAGGAAAGTCAACGCGGTGTCTAAATTTGATGCATATCCAATGCCTCGCGTTGATGAGTTGCTCAATCGGTTGGGCACTGCTCGATTTTATTCGACATTGGATTTGACGAAGGGTTATTGGCAGATCCCCTTGACACCAATTTCCCGTGAAAAACTGCCTTCTCCACACCGTTTGGATTACACCAATTTGTGACACTTCCGTTCGGTTTGTTTGGAGCCCCAACTACGTTTCAGCGTCTCATGGACCGAATCCTCAGACCAGATTCAGCTTACACCGCTGCCTATTTAGATGACATCATCATTTACAGCAATGATTGGCAGTGGCACATGCAACATCTGAGGGCGGTTCTGAGATCGCTGCGCTGAGCGGGACTCACAGCAAACCCAAAGAAGTGCATGATTGGGCGGGTGGAGGTGTGGTATCTGGGGTTCCACTTGGGCCATGTGCAGATGCGTCCCCAAATTGACAAGACAGCGGTGATTGTGACCTGCCCGAGGCCCAAGACCAAAAAGGGGATGAGACTGTTCCTGGGGCTGGCTGGCTATTATAGAAGGTTCGTGCCTAATTATTCGGACGTCACCAGCCCGCTGACTGATCTCACTAAAAAGGGAGCTCCAGACCTGGTCCAGTGGATGGAGCAGTGTCAGCGGGCGTTCACGCAAGTTAAAGCCGCACTTTGCGGGGGGCCGCTTTTACATTCACCTGACTTCTCTCTCCCTTTTGTTTTACAGACAGATGCTTTAGACAGGGGGCTGGGGGCCGTACTCTTGCAGGTGGTGGAGGGGGAGGAGCTCCCGGTGCTGTACATTAGCCGTAAGCTCTCGTTGAGGGAAACTAAGTACAGCACCGTGGAAAAGGAGTGTCTCGCCATCAAGTGGGCAGTCCTCACTCTCCAATACTACCTGTTGGGGCAGGCCTTCACCCTCTGTTCCGATCACGCCCCACGCCAGTGGCTCCATCGCATGAAAGATACCAATGCCCAGATCACCCGTTGGTATCTGGCTCTTCAGCCGTTCCACAGACCGGGAGCGCAGATGGCTGTCACTGACTTCCTTTCCAGGAATGGGGGGGAGTGGTAGGCAGGCCGGATGCCTCCCCGGCCTGAGTCGGGTGGTGGGGATATGTGGCAGTGGGGGTGTGGTCAAGCATCTCTCCGGAGAGAGAGAAAGCGGTAAGGGAGATTACACCTGAGCTAAATTATGTCTAACTGTCTCTAATTTCAGTGAGCACAGGGAGAGCGGCATAAAAAGAGCCACACCGCAAGTAGACGGGAGAGAGAGAAACAAGTGTGCAGCATTGTCAAACTGTTTCCATTTCATGTTGAAGCTATTGAGAGTGAATTATTGAATGGAGTGAAAACCCTGAAAGAGTGTATCTGCTGCAGTGAAGAGAATAAAACACCTACCTGAACCAGGAAATCTGCTTCTTGCCTCCTCCTTTCATTGAGAAGTGTTACAGACATTTATCCGTGCTATGCCATGATATTGTGGACAAGAAACAGTCCCAACTTAATTGAAGGAACTTACTGTGTTACGCTACACATTTGAACCATGCGGATCAATTTCCATAAGAACACAATCCTTCATGTTTATGACTTAGCCTTCGGTATTTCCCGAGTGAAGAGTGTCAAATGAAGCTCAGTCCTTCTGGTTTTAAATGGGTACTCCATCACCCTTGGTTCTGAATTGCGACAGAAATGAGGCGGAAGGAATTCACCTAACGGAACTGACTCTGATTCAATTTCACAAACGATCACTCGTATTCACAACAATTCACCCCTATCAAATCCAAATTACCCTTTACTGATTTCCGAACCACTAAGGATAATTAAAGATGACTCTAAAACAGGAACAATCGTAGAAGAGTCCAAGTAGTACCAAACATCCCAAGAATCCTCTGAACGTTAGAACACTGAATAATTCATTATTCTGTACCAGTGCTTTAGCTTTGATGGAGGTGTTGTCTTATTGTTTGTTTGTGTTTGTCTTCCAGCGATTGCAGATGTTTGCTTCCACTTCAAACTTCCACAATCGAAAGGGGGGATGTTGTATATTTGTTGCAGAAGAAAAGCAATTGCTATGCAAAATTACTTGAATCCAGAAAACCCAACCTTTTAATCCTGGAATTTCTCAAAGCCATAAAACAAAGAGACTGACAAAATGGCACCCTCTGGCACAACATCTGGCCAATAAAACGAACAAAAGGGACTTGTCCAGAGAACACATTCCCTGGAAACCCCAGGAAAAGCTAAGACTCATTCCTTTTGTCCTTTGATATAAACCAATTCACTACACTTAAAATAAACTGATCAGGAGATCCCTAGACATCTGATCATTATTCTGCAAACAGCAGCTTAAAAAGAAGTCCCTTTGTTTCATTCCTTTAGTAACACATGAACACTTAAAAATGAGACATTTCCTGTATCACATGCTAAAAAAACTCATTACCAAGACACAGAGCTAAAGCAGACTTCCTTGTGAGACCCTTGTTTTTGCACGATTCTAATGCTAAGACGTCTCATCTTAATCCAGGAACATTTCACACCAAGTCACAGTACTTCGCTGAGTTAACCCTCTAAATGCACAGAATCTACATGCTTGGACCAAAATGTACACAATACCTAGCCTTGCTAGATAATTCTGAAAATGATGTTATGACCTGTGATCACTTATAACTGACAAATTAATGTTTATACCCTGATGTACCCTTTAAAATATGTGTAGTGATTTGTAATCACTTATAATTGACAAATCAATGATTATAATCTTTAATCTTGTGTTATTCATGTCATTTTACTAGGAATGGTATTAATGATAAAGCACATCATGTTTACTATCATTAAGATTCTTTCTGCATTTCAGGAATGTTTATGTTAATTCATTTTTGATATATTCAGTTGTATCCAAGATATAAAATGTATGGTTAAAACATGTACTATTACGAGCGAGAATTTTTTAAGAATCCTTTACGCAAAGGATTGTAAATCAACTTTGAAGAGGACAGACAAATTACCATGTGGCTCTGAAAAGTTATTTCTGATTGGCTCAGGACACCTTTGGGGTGTGGCCAGTCTACACTCAAGACTCTGGTAGCAAGGAGTTCTGTTCTCAGTTCTAATCTCTTTTCTAGCTCCATGCTTCCACTTCCTCTTCAGCTCTGCATCCTCCACGCTCTTGCCCTCATGGCTTGCAGCCTCACCCCTTAAGTTCTGTGTAATGTAGAAGTCCAGGAAGGCTTGGAGTAAAGCTCTGAGGAAACCCTTCTCTTCTCTGCTCTGACACACACATGTGATGAGAGTCACAAGTCTTCCTTGTGGAAGGCCTCACTTCAAAGCCCCACCTCATCATCCCAGCAACAAACTATCCACGATCTAAAAAGAGGTCCAAAATATCGACGGCACCACCAGAACTTTCTACAATGAGCCAAAGAACCAAGCAACGCAAGGAAATGCAAGTACATCTCCAGACTTTGCTAAAAGTGCTGGTGTCTCTTTAATATAATTAGAGTTATCCTATTGCAAATCGAGTTAGACTGAATTAAGTATCAGTGGTTCTCAAGGCATTGTCTACAGGCTCCATAATGTTCATTTTCTCTGTATAGATCATTTCCAGTCAAGCTACTCTGTTCACTTTACTCACCAACCTGTTTCATGTTTGTATGTGTTAGATTAGTTTTATGTTTAGATTAGCAATAAATTCTTGTTTGTATTCAAAGATTATTTGACTGATAAATTTATATTTTGATAAATAATCTTGTCACTTGATTTTTCAAAGATCCGGCCCTAAAGCTATACCTAAAATTTTTGTGATATTATTTTCAATAAGCCATGAGAATAATATTATTCCAATAAGTGCATTAATCATAATTCCCTTATTAAAGCTAATTCCTTACAATAGAAATTGTGATTGGATACTCGCAAGTAAGAGTCAGTTACAGTCAGTTAATTCTAATTGCTTTGCACTGGCTTCCCTTCAAAAGTACAGAATTGACTATAAATTTTTACTGTTTGTTTACAAAGCACTACATAATTTGGCCCCTAAATATCTGTCAGACTTGCTTCAGCCATTTACACCGTTTAGAACTCTGAGATCTTCAGATTTTGGTTTACTCTCTTAGATCTAGACTGAAAAAATTTGGTGATCGAGCATTTGTAATCGCTGGACCGAAACTTTAGAATAGTCTACCTCTACATATTAGATTAGCTCCCTCAATTTCAACCTTCAATTCTACTCTAAAGACATATTTATTCTCTTTGGCTTTCAATACTCTTTAATTATTGTGACCTGTTTTATCTTAATATTATTTTATTTTTATCTACTTTGTATGTTTTATTTTCCTGTAATAACCATTTTACCTTGTACAGCACTTTGGTCAACCATGGTTGCTTTTAAATGTGCTTTATAAATAAATATTGACTGATTGATTGATACAATGAGACATTGTATTACGATTTTAATGGTGGAGAATTGTATTCCTTTATCTTTCTTCTAATGGTTGTCGAACATGTCTAATTCCATTATAAATTTTCTTACATAATGGCGAAGACATGTGGACAGCTTAATTTAATTCCTAACACATATACTGTTCCTACATTAATGTTGGAGGTACATGGGCACTTTAATCCATGCACATTTATACAACCAAAAGTTCCTACACAAATCAAAAAGACACTTTTCAGCCAGCTATGTATAAACATAAAGACAGACAGGCATCTCTCCACCTAATCCCTATACCGGCTGATTGCAATTATTCTCCTCCAGCTGTCCCTCATCGCTCTAAATACTCAAACTAGCCCGTCTGGCACCAACAATCATCCATGCGATTATCTAATCAGCCAATCATGTGGCAGCAGTGCATAAAATCATGGAGATACGGGTCAGGAGCTTCAGTAAATATTCACATCAACCATCAGAATGGGGAAAAAATGTGATCTCAGTGATTTTGGCCGTGGCATGATTGTTGGTGCCAGGGAGGCTAGTTTGAGTATTTCTGTAACTGCTGATCTCCTGGGATTTTCACACACAACCGTCTCTAAAGTTTACTCAGAATGGTGCCAAAAGCAAAAAACAACCAGTGAGGGGTAGTTCTGTGGACGGAAATGTCTTGTTGATGAGAGAGGTCAACAGAGAATGGCCAGACTGGTTCGAACTGACAAAGTCTACGGTAACTCAGGTAACCGCTCTGTACATTGTGGTGAGAAGAATAGCATCTCAGGTTGGAGCTGATACACAATATTAGACAGGTGGTTTTAATGTTGTGGCTGATCGGTGTGTATATATATATATATATATATATATATATATATATATATATATATATATATATATATATATAACACAGTACAAGTCTATCTATCTATCTGTATTTTAGATAGATAGCTGTCAGAATTAATTTTTCTTAATCATGATCAACGAATTTATCTTTAATACAGCATAAACTACTGGTTGGAAGAGTGGAAACTTTGCGATGTATCGGCCAGGAGTCATTACAGTGACGCACACTTCACAACACACACACGCCAGCGTTTCCGTGTGTCATAAAATTATGGAGAAAAGACCTCTTAACGTTATTTGATGTACAAATCAAGACCAGATGGGAGTTGTGATAGAAATCAAGGATTTTTCAGGCTATGTCAGGTGCATTTTAATTACCACAGAAGCAAGCCAAGTCTAAACTATCACCAAAATGCAGAATGCAAACTTTACATGTGGAGTTCAAAGCAGCGCTTGACGCTGACACCCTAACGCGAATCGTGAACGCAGCTTCACGATTACTGTAACAAAGTGGAGAGGCACAGTCTTCTATCTATAGTCTGGTGCCCTGCAGTTAGACACTGTCGTTCCAGGAATTAAATTGGTCTGTGGATAGCTGTTTGGATCTTTACCTACTTTTACCTGTTTGAAATAATAACAGGTGTTAAAATTATACCAAATCGAACCATATCAGAAATGGATTTTAAGTGTATTTAATGCATATACAGGTGCATCTCAATAAATTAGAATGTCGTGGAAAAGTTCATTTATTTCAGTAATTCAACTCAAATTGTGAAACTCGTGTATTAAATAAATTCAGTGCACACAGACTGAAGTAGTTTAAGTCTTTGGTTCTTTTAATTGTGATGATTTTGACTCATATTTAACAAAAACCCACTAATTCACTATCTCAAAAAATTAGAATACATCATAAGACCAATAAAAAAAACATTTTTAGTGAATTGTTGGCCTTCTGGAAATTATGTTCATTTACTGTATATGTACTCAATACTTAGTAGGGGCTCCTTTTGCTTTAATTACTGCCTCAATTCGGCGTGGCATGGAGGTGATCAGTTTGTGGCACTGCTGAGGTGGTATGGAAGCCCAGGTTTCTTTGACAGTGGCCTTCAGCTCATCTGCATTTCTTGGTCTCTTGTTTCTCATTTTCCTCTTGACAATACCCATAGATTCTCTATGGGGTTCAGGTCTAGTGAGTTTGCTGGCCAGTCAAGCACACCAACACCATGGTCATTTAACCAACTTTTGGTGCTTTTGGCAGTGTGGGCAGGTGCCAAATCTTGCTGGAAAATGAAATCAGCATCTTTAAAAAGCTGGTCAGCAGAAGGAAGCATAAAGTGCTCCAAAATTTCTTGGTAAATGGGTGCAGTGACTTTGGTTTTCAAAAAACACAATTGGACCAACACCAGCAGATGACATTGCACCCCAAATCATCACAGACTGTGGAAACTTAACACTGGACTTCAAGCAACTTGGGCTATGAGCTTCTCCACCCTTCCTCCAGACTCTAGGACCTTGGTTTCCAAATGAAATACAAAACTTGCTCTCATCTGAAAAGAGGACTTTGGACCACTGGGCAACAGTCCAGTTCTTCTTCTCCTTAGCCCAGGTAAGACGCCTCTGACGTTGTCTGTGGTTCAGGAGTGGCTTAACAAGAGGAATACGACAACTGTAGCCAAATTCCTTGACACGTCTGTGTGTGGTGGCTCTTAATGCCTTGACCCCAGCCTCAGTCCATTCCTTGTGAAGTTCACCCAAATTCTTGAATCGATTTTGCTTGACAATTCTCATAAGGCTGCGGTTCTCTCGGTTGGTTGTGCATCTTTTTCTTCCACACTTTTTCCTTCCACTCAACTTTCTGTTAACATGCTTGGATACAGCACTCTGTGAACAGCCAGCTTCTTTGGCAATGAATGTTTGTGGCTTACCCTCCTTGTGAAGGGTGTCAATGATTGTCTTCTGGACAACTGTCAGATCAGCAGTCTTCCCCATGATTGTGTAGCCTAGTGAACCAAACTGAGAGACCATTTTGAAGGCTCAGGAAACCTTTGCAGGTGTTTTGAGTTGATTAGCTGATTGGCATGTCACCATATTCTAATTTTTTGAGATAGTGAATTGGTGGGTTTTTGTTAAATGTGAGCCAAAATCATCACAATTAAAAGAACCAAAGACTTAAACTACTTCAGTCTGTGTGCATTGAATTTATTTAATACACGAGTTTCACAATTTGAGTTGAATTACTGAAATAAATGAACTTTTCCACGACATTCTAATTTATTGAGATGCACCTGTATATCATTTAATATGATGTTTGTTGTGTGAAAGAAAGATTTATATTGCAAATATTTTGTGTTCAGAATGGCAACCATGCATTAATATTTAATCAAGAGAAAAATGCTTTTTATGGATATAAAGTATATGTGTCCTTTGAACACAGATCAATCTAGATAAAGAAATTTCCCTCTTTTGATGGTGTTAAAATGGCTCAAATCTTCTTGCCATGCATGCATTCCCTCAATCACGAGTGGGTTTATATAGCCATGTTGAACTAAGATGGTGGTTTTTCTATGTAACCCCTGCCGCTCTTTGTCCCTTCTCTGAAGGGTATACATCTATTGAATACATTATTTAACATCAAACCCCAAATATCTGATTAAACCACTGTATGCCTCAACCCACATTCATGACACTGAATGACAGAGCAGGCATCTGTGACTCCCACAAATAGTAACAAAAGTCTATGTACTGTATATCAGCAATCCATCCTCAGGAAGGATGTGCTTTCAAGGTAATCCATGCTAATACTTAATCCTTTTCTCGACTTGACATGCCCAGGCTATCTTGACAGCCTTTGATACATTTCTAATGCACTCCAAATAATTTTATAGTATCTCTCACCATTCAATGACAATTTTTATCAGAGCACATTACAGTGTACCAAATATAGGCTCAGAATAGTTGATCAGAATCTTCAATATTCCATAGGTTACTTCTCAACATGCATACATGCATATTTGCTAAAAAGTTGTATAGCTAAGAAATTATATCTTAATATTGTGGTGCCGGTGGTTACCCAGCATGTATTGTGGCTGGGTAAGGACTGACTGAGTTTGGACTGAATAACTCAGCCATTCGGTAAAAGTGTGCAAAACGGGTTTGAGGTAGTGTTTATAGTTAACTGTACTATCGAAGTATGCTGTATTTACATTCTCTTGTGTCTTACCATTGTGTAAAGTCAGGGGCGGACTGTGAAGAGAAACCCGTTTCGCATCCGGCCCACCGGGAAAAATCCCAGTTCTCCCTATGGCCAGTTCGCCCCTGTGTAAAGTTGTATTTCTCAGATGGTAGTACTGTAGATTAGGGGGTGCAACAACTAATCAATAAAATAGATTATTATCGATAACAGAAATCAACGACAAAGAATTTCATTTTCGGTTAGTTGGATATATGCTGTGAGCATGGAGAAGCTCCGTCAGTGATGCCACTTTACAGCCTGGTGGAAAATGTGTTGCATGATGATACTAATAAATGTTTTTTTTTTTTTTTAAAACACAGACAAGCTGAAGTGGGAAAAACACGACCCAAGTTGTCCAGAGCATGAGAACACTTTATAAACACTTCAAATTAGATCATAATAAGCATAAAGTTTAATGTGGAGCAGTCGCTGCATCGGGTGTGTTGAAAGAGCGATTGTGCCGTTTGATGTGCTTAAGAGTTGTTTCTCTCCAGCACATGACTTACATTTTACTGCTATTTTCAGTTTTATACGTTATGAATTAAAAATCAGGCATGTATTTCTGGGTATTTCGCAAGACTGTTTGTCTTTACCACATGCGAGTCTCCGTTAAACTTCACTAAGCAAGTGAATGCGCGCATCCACGTCAATCAAACCAATCGCAATGGAGGAAGGGAGCGCAATCAGTCTGATTAAACTCATGCAAAATCATACCGCGCTTTCAGTTTGTGTAATCAATCGTGCAGCTTTCACTGATGTCACGCTGTTGTCTCAGAGGTCAAAGTGTGTGGTTTAAAGTGTTATAGATAATTTCTCATGTAAGCGCATGTTATACAATGATCACCGGGGTGAGATTTTTCAATGCAAGAGTGAATCCGCACTGCATCTCCAGATGATTGTACTATATTAAACTGTATAAAATGCTGAATATAATTTATAATAATGCTAAGGTTCCTGATATTTGATCATTCTGATAATGCAAAAAAGTTTGAAAAGAATAGTTTAGAAAAATGTTATCAGTGACAATATTATTTTAAAACCTACAATATTAATTTAATATACTTAAAATGTATGTAATCAGTGACAGTGTACAAGCATATGTATCTAACATAATTATGAATTTTTTTCATAATTATTGCCCTCTGCTGGGCTGATGTTTTGTCCCACTCCATCCACGAACAGTACTTTTTGTTCTACAAAGTTTTACAAGTAATGAAAGGAACTGTTTTGCATATGTACTGAAAGTAATAATAATAATAATAAATTCAAACTTAACTTTTCATGATTCAGGCTTTGTTCAAAGTTTTGTGAGAGTATAGAATCATGAATTCAGTAATGTAAATCAAACCAAATCCTTATGCCCTTTATCATTTCTGTTTAAAAAAAATATTTTAATAAAATTCAGGAAATAATTTTTTTATACGATTAATTGATTAATCGAACAAATAATCGAAGATTAATCGATTATCAAAATAATCGTTAGTTGCAGTCCTACTGTAGATATGAAATTGTTATGTATGTGTGGATGGGGGTCAGTATCTGCCAATTATCCCATTTTAAGTGACGTCAATTTAGGAGACTTTGTTGAAACCTGAAGTCTGTGTTACGTTGCAATATTTTTTCCACCTTTTGACAATATTTAATATACCAGTATGTCTTAATATTTATGCATATGATCGAAAATTATTTAAAATTGTGATTTTGTTTTAATTAGATCAATCATCATTTTACCATCAGTAGCCATTGTTGCTAATGAAACAATAAGAAATCAAACAACAGTTTGATTTCATATTTACTAATGTGGAAAGGAAAATGAAAGAAGTGTAAATGGATACTTAATACACTTAGTACACCTGATTTACTAAGATCTCAAATAACTGGTGCTAATTTGCTTGTGCAGTCTTTGAAATTGCGTGTGCATGGGTGTTTTGTGGGTGATTTACTAAGAAAAATCGTGCAAATAACTACATGTGCAAATATGTTGGACACACCCTCCAAAAGGAGATTTTTGTGTGTGGTACTTGCACCAACTGCTATTACTGTATAGCTCTCACTAAACACCATTTTATTTTTATTCAATATGACATTTATATGTTTATTTATAGGATTGTATGATATCATCATAAATGTGATCAATAAAAGTGTAAGAGTAGTTGATGAGAATGCACATGACACTCTTCACTTGAAATGTTTATAATTTACAAAGAAAATACAATATTATGTACACATTAAGCCATCGCATCATTTATGTATACTTAAATGAAATCCGAATTTCAAACCACTATTATCTTGACCATGGCAAAATAAGCTGCGCACAAGAGAGACACGGGAAGCTGCATGGTACAAAACTTGTGCTTCCTGTTCATTTTACGGGATCAAGATGAAACCTGTTTGGCATACATGTGCATATTGAACTGCCTACTGGAAAGAACCAATATTACAATATATACAAATATATACAAAGCAATATTTCAGCAGTTAGAAACAATTTTTAAAACATTAATTTAAAACATAATTTGGGCATAAATTGTTTGTAGGCTTATGATGTTATCAGTTATGATATCAAGTTTTAAAATAATCTAATAAAATAGTTTTTTCATGAGTATTAATTTAATTTCACATTAATGTGGCTCAATAAAGGGTGTTCTCTGTATTATCTGTTCTCAAAGTCTCCTTTTTGCCACAATGACAGCAAGATGCACAGTGCAAATCAGATTAATACCTGCCTCTCATTCGTATTAATTTGCTCTCTAGTTTCCGATTCTGAAATGACCTTCAGGCTTGATAAATCACTTTGCGTATGCAATTTTCATTAGCATCTAAACCGCCCTTTATTATGCGCTTTTGGAGGCACGCCTCTAAATTACCTTTTTTAGTGTGCTATCAAGTTTACACATGTTTTTATACACTCAAACCTTTAGTAAATCTGTGCCTTGAATTAGATTTATCAACACATGCAGTCCACAAGTAATCAGATTAGATTACATAAAAAGCATAATTTAAAAGATTGTTACTGATTAAAATTTTAGATGTGTAATTTGTAATCAGTACCAGATTACATTTCAGAAGTAATCTATCCAACACTGCTGATGATGCAAATGAATCATTTAATCAGACTTGGGAAAATTTTCACTGAAACAATAATCAATTTGACCAACTCTAATGGCTTTTTTGCTACCCAAATTTAAATCAGAGACACTATTAAAACATATCTGTTTTAAAGGTATTTAAAATCTATTTTTTTCCTAATTAAAAAACTTTATTTTTTAAAGTAAATTTATTTTACAGTCTCTAGAGTTTACTCAGAATGGTGCAAAAAAACAAAAAAATATCCAGTGAGGGCCAGTTCTGTGGATGGAAACACCTTGTTGATGAGAGAGGTCAATGGAGAATGCTTCGAGCTGACTGAAGGTTAGGTTTAAGGATGGGGTTGGGTTAGGGGATCAAAAATATGAATGTGTCATGTCACGTCATTTTTATGGTTTCCCCAAGGACTCTTATTTTGAAAAGATTCTTTAGTTTGAAGTTTTGTATCTTCCTCTTATGTCTGTCTTAATGTTCTTTGCCCTAATTGTATCCTAGGTGTTCCTCCTCCCCTTGTTATCCCTTGTTATACCCTCTTGTTCTATGCATTTTAAGTCCATTTAGCTCAATTGTAAGTGCTATTAGCAGCTTCAAATTCTAGGTTCTGCTCATTTACTTTCAATTAACTTTAAAATAAAATGACCTGAAGAAATAACAGACAACTGGTGAATGTCAAAGGTTTTTATTGTTTACAAATGTACAACCTAACATAGATATTCATGCTCTCCTAGAACCAAAATACGTTCTCAAATACAAAAATAGTAACAAAATCATGAAGATAAAAACAAGTGGGCTATGCAATGACAAAGAATTTCAGTAAATCTAAATAAACGCAATTCAAAATGCATTTTAACAGACTGCACATTGCAGAAATATAAGCAGGTAGGAGCAAACTCTGTGAACTAATACTGTAACAAAAACACCAGAAACAGTTTGTATTTATAAATTAAACTATTCATTCAAAAGATCTTTTCAACTTGGCCAGACCTTGCCATTACCAAGATACAACACCATTTACTGTATGACCTCAAAAAAAAAAAAAAAAAAGAAAGAAAATGTGTCAGCTTGTTTGGGTAGCTAATGTGAAGGGCATAAAGTAGCCCAAAAAGTCAGTGCACTGACCCCAGCTCATTTTCAAGGACAATCAATACATCCAGTTGGTTGAAAGGCAACTTTCGCTCTTCCTGTTCCAAAGCATTGATGGCATCTGCTCCATTCTGTGCTTGGTCAAGCTCCTCTTCCTAAATGTATAGAAATAATCTTTGTCAAAATGTATATTAACAGTTTCCAATGTAATTACTGATTTTGAGGATATTTAATTGTGCAAATAAATATAGCGTAAAAAGAAAAGTGATGCTTAAAAGGGGTAGTTCACCCAAAAATAAAAAATCTACTTTACTCACCACCATTCCATCCCAGATGTGTAGGACTTCTGTTGAACACAAAGATTTTTTGAAGAATATCTCAGCTCTGTTGGTACATTCAATGCAAGTGAATGGTGGTCAAAAAGCACATTAAGGTGGCAGAAAGTAATCCATATGACTCCAGTGGTTGAATCCATGTCTTCAGAAGTGATATGATAAGTGTGGTTGAGAAACAGATAAATATTTAAATACTTTTTTACTATCAATCTCCACTTTCACTTTCATATTTGTCTTCTCTTGTTTTTGGGGATTCACATTCTTTGTGTATTTCACCACCTACTGGGCAGGGAGGAAAATTCATATTAAAAATGACTTAAATATTGATCTGTTTCTCACCCACACCTATAATTTTGCTTCTGAAGACATGGATTAAACCACTGGAGTCGTATTCATACCTTTAATGCTACCTTTATGTGCTTTTTGTACTTTCAAAGTTCTGGTCACCATTCACTTGCATTGTATGGACCTACAGAGCTGAAATATTCTTCTAAAAACCTTAGTTTGTGTTCAGCAGAAGAAAGTAAGTCACACACATCTGGATTGGCATGAGGGTGAATAAACGATGCGAGAATTTTCATTTGAAGCACACAGCTATTCAACCACTGTACCAAATGCATACATTTATATGAATGTCAGTGGATATGTTAAAATGGTGCTATATAAATATGGATAATATCATCCAAATGTGTTTCCTACTTTTTTTTTTTTTTTTTTTTGCATTGAATAATCTTCTTTCAGTTATAGCTGTAGACCTGCCAGGACTATAATTTAAATGACCCTATCCTGTTAGACAAAAAAATAAATAAAAAAAATAAAATTATAATTGTAACTGACAAGATAAGCAACATGTATGGCTAGTTTACATTTAAGATTCATGACGAGACAATTTTCAACCACTGTAAACCCTGCTACATATTACAACAGTATTATACTTACAGTGTGACTCTTTTTTACAAACCAACTTAAACATGTTGATAACAGGGTGTCTCCTTGAGGCAAACCAAAAATGATAATTCTCTCATCATTTATGCAGTCTTATACCATGTCAAACTCATTTGACTTTATTCAGGGGAACACAAAGGTTTTTGATGGACATATCATGTGTGTTTGTCCATATAATGGAAGTCAGTGAGGTTAAAAACTTTCAAGATCCATAAAGGCAGCATCAATTTAATCCATATGACTTGAGTGGAAATTTTGGTTTGTGTTCCACAGAAGACAGAAAGTCATATGAGTTTGAGAAGGCATAAGGGGTGAGAAGGCCAAATGACAAGAGACATAGCATTTTTGGGTGAACTACTAAAATCATTTGATTAAGCTGAAAAGTAAACATAAACCAACACTCAGCAAATGTAAGCTAATTTTATTTTAAGATGAAGGGGTTCAATGAGACATTTGCATTGAAACATGTAGAAAAGCGATTTACTTGTTGAAGTTACCTGTTGCCTGCTGAGTTTCTGCCGCGTGAGTGACGCCTGAGCAGCAGCTGACGATTAACTGTCTCTCCGGTGAAAAATCCACGAGAATTCTTCGCCACTGCCCGACAATGAGAAAGCGCAGTATTTTCCCATGAGAAAAGTATGGTGTAAGCGCCACATACAGGATATTAATTATTGTCATTGACAACCTCAATGTCGTTTAAGGCAAGCGGCAATCACAACAGTGAAACTCATTACAGAGACCGGAATTTATGCTTCACATGATATTGATGTATTTATTCATGTCGTCTCAAACACTAACTTAACGCTAAAACTATAGATGCAATTGATGAAGCTGAATATAAACCAACACTCAGAAAATGTCAGCTGGTTTCAAGATGTACAATTTGAAGTTTGCATTAAACATTTTAAATTGGTGTAGAAATGAGATTAATTTACTGGAATTACCTGTTGTTTGCGGAGTTTCTGCAATGCGAGTGAGGAGTTGTAGGTGAAGGCTCTGAGCAGCGGTTGAAGATGAAGAGTATCTGCCTGGTGAAAAAAATGCGTGGGCTCCTTTGTGTTTGTTTGACTATAAAAATGTCCACATCTAATTAGCCTCATGCACATAAACGTTTAATATACTGTAGATTTGCAAATGAAACGTAACATAAGTTAACAACTTCTTTAAGCGAATAGAAATTTGAATACACAGAAAATTGATAGCAACAACAACAAATACCTCTACTGATTTCACACTATGTTTAAAGTAATTTACCTTTCACAGTCTGCATTACGTGGTTTTTTTTAGAATCTTAAAAAATTAGGCTGGATTTACTAAACTTCAGATTATTGTCACGTCACTCAAAATAATTAGCAAAGTTTCTTTATTATTATGAGTACAGCAAAATCTCAATATCTTTTGTCACACATATAGCATATAATTAAGGAAAGCTGACAGCATTACGTATTCAGTAAAATCTGTTTATTTTAATGAGCAATATTTGCTGAAGCAAGGAATAATTTTTTTAAGCGTATATTAAACACGTGATAAATCCGAAGATTGCCGAGCCAGTGACGGAATTGTCCGAACTGAGGTGAGAACGGCATTACAATGACATTTTGATGATGCAGACAAAAAGTCGGTATGGCAAAGTTTTGGTCATGAAACTGCTCTGTTTTATTCAGAAGTGATCACCCTGGTAGCATTCAGGCGTGAAATTCCTGGAACACAACTGCAAATTCACTGTTATTCCTCCTTCAAAATGTAAAAATTCAAGCCAGCGTGTCCGTAACCAAGGTGATTTGGGGTATGGAACAAAGTCTTGAGAGGAAACGAGCCGAAAACACACCTCTCACCAAATTACGCATTTGATTAAAGATTACGAGGACAAAAAAATAATTATAAATAAATAAAAAAATAAAATAAAAAAGAAATATGCATAAATGAATTGTTCACAATGCATTAACATGCATTAAGAAAACAAATACGGTCAATTTAGATTTTTAATGTTAATTATCCCATGTCTCCTTGTTATCCCATGTGAATATATACCCTCTTGTTCTTTGCTCCGTGTCGGTTCTTGTTTGTATGTAGTGCGTTAGTAGCCAGCATACTGCTGTTATGTTTGTGTTACCTTCTTCATATGATTCCTTCATTGTATCCCCTTATTTTGTTTATAATTAAAGTTATGCGTTTGGATCCTCTCTCTCTCTCGCCTCTTCTCTACACAAACCCTGACAATATGATTGTATAATGTAACTAAACCTACACTACCGGTCAAAACTTTTGAAACACTTGACTAAAATGTTTCTCATGATCATAAAAATCTTTTGATCTGAAGGCGTATGCTTAAATATTTGAAATGAGTTTTGTAGACAAAAATATAATTGTGCCACCATATTAATTTATTTCATTACAAAACTAAAATTTAATTAAAAAAACAAACAAAAAAAAAAAAAAAAAAAAAAAATGTTTTTTGACTTGGACCAAATAATAAAGAAAAGCAGCCAATAAGTGCCCAACATAGATGGGAACTCCTTCAATACTGTTTAAAAAGCATCCCAGGGTGATACCTCAAGAAGTTGGTTAAGAAAATGTCAAGAGTACATATCTGCAAATTCTAGGCAAAGGGTGACTATGTCATGAATCCCGCCTTTGTTGTTCCTCCCACTCACCACCAGAGGACTCCATCACCTGGGGATTGACTTTAACTCTCTGGACTCCATTTCCCATAATCCCCGTACCTGGCAATGATTACCTGTTCACCTGTTTCCAATCTATTTAGCTATTTAAATCTCATACTCACTCTCTGTCATGGCGAAGTCTTGTTTTGCCCAGGCTGACATTTCTGAGTGTTATCTAAGTTTACTGCCATACCTGTGTATGATTCTGGACTGTTTACCCTGTTTTGACCCATTGCTGCCTGCCTACTGTTACTGTTTTGTTTACCTGGATATAACCTGTGATTGTCTGCCACATGCCCTGACCTCTTGCCTGTTTAATGACTACCTCTCTGGATTGCCTTGGATATTACTATTGCTGGTGATTGACCCCTACCTGTCTGTATTACGTTTATTGTTATTAAAGCTGCACATGGATCTCAACTCCGTTGACTCATCATTACAGACTACTTTGAAGATGCTAAAATATAACATAGTTTTTATTTATTTTGGATTTTGTTTAGTCACAACATAATTCCCATAGTTCCATTTATGTTATTCCATAGTTTTGATGACTTTACTATTATTCTAAAATGTGAAGAAAAAAAATCTAATAAAGAATAAGTGTTTCAAAACTTTTGACCGGTAGTGTATATTAAACAGGTGATAAATCCAAAGATTGCCGAGTCAGTGACAGAATTGTTCGAAATGAGGTGAGAACGGCATTACAATGACAAAAAGTCGGTATGGCAAAGTTTTGGTCATGAGACTGCTGTTTTACTCAGAAGTGATCACCCTGGAAGCATTCAGGTATGAAAATCCTGGAACACTACTGCAAATTCACTGTTATCCCTTCTTCAAAATGTAAAAATTCAAGCCAGCGTATCCGTAACCAAGGTGGTTTGGGGTATGGAACAGGGTCTTGGGAGGGAAACAGCCGAAAACACACCTCTTTACCAATTATGCGTTTGATTAAAGATTACGAGGACAAAAAATAAAAAAATTATATAAACAAAAATATATGCATGGATGAATTGTTCACAAAGCATTAACATGCATTAAGTGAACAAATACAGTCAATTTGGATTTTTAATGTTAATTTTAATGTAGAATGAATTGAATTTAATTATGGATGAATAATGTTCATACGTACATCTGTTTGCATTTCTGTGACAGCTGAATGGCGTTTGCCCCTAAGGAGTCACTGTAATGGAGAAACGTGTTGCTGAGTGTATGGCTTGCATGTGACAATGAACCAGGACAAAGTATAGATATTATTTTTAATTCGTTGAACGGAAAAACGTCTTGGTTACTGATGTAAACTCTGTTCCCTGATGGAGGGAATGAGATGTTGTGTCGATGTAGTGACACTAGGGGCTCGATCTTGAGAGCCCCAATCACCTTTGCTTAAAATAGAAAAGGCCAATGAGAATTGGTGAGTGGAATTTGCATGCCACTCTCTGCCCCCGGACATACGGGTATAAAAGGAGATGGCGTGCACCACTCATTCAGATTTATGCTGAGGAGCCGATAGAGTGTCCCGGCCATGTCAGCGGCCGGTTCAGCGCCGCGGCAGGAGGGACACAACGTCTCGTTCCCTCCATCAGGGAACAGAGGTTACATCAGTAACCAAGACGTTCCCTGTCTGTCACTCGATGTGGTGACACTAGGGGTTCGATGTGGTGACACTAGGGGTTCCTATAGGAAATGGCACAGGCACTGAACCGTGTCACAAGGTACAGAAGAGTGGACACGGGCAAGCTGCTGCGTGCCTCGCAGCGAGTGCTCAACCACGTAATGACCTTCCAGCAAGTTAGGTAAGGTGTCTCCCTAGTCCCGTTAAGGGGGGGAGGAGGCACTTACCCAAGTAGGCTACCGGCGGTGCCTTTCCTGATTTGCTGTTAAGCAATTTCCCGCCGAGCACTTTCTAGAATAGCGCTGGGAAGTGCTCTTCCCTCTCCAGGAAGGAGAGAACTACGGAAACCACATCCTACCGGAGGGAGGTTAACATGTGGAGAATACCTCACATGGACTTAACAACTGGGAAGTTCACATATGGAATGATACCACTGGAGGACCCTGTCTACAGAGAGGGTACACAGCTACAGTGGTTGAGGCAGAGAAAGCTCTGGCGAGGGGAAACACAGGGTTCACCTAAGGGGAAACCGGACAGTGGAAATTCATCATACGGGATTACCAAGGGGGAATCACCACGCATGGAGCACTGATCCCTAGCACACGGGCTCACCTGAAAAGGGGCATACTACGAGTACTGGGCCTGGTGTCATTACTTCTCCGCCGGGTTCGTCACCGAACAGTGCTTAAGAATTAAAGAGGTGTCTGGGGTTCACCGGATACTAGGAACTGTTGTGGACAAAAAGGCACACATTATCACCTTTGAAAAAAGGGGAAAGGCACAATGCAAGTGGTACACCCAACCGGCCGCCCGGTCGACCTGCTGTTACCGCGTAACACTCAGGTCGAAACTGGGTCTATGCGTAGATTATAAAACCTCGCAAAGTTATTGGGTGTAGCCCAACCCGCAGCTCTGCATATGTCTGCTAGAGAGGCCCCCCTTGTCAGTGCCCAGGAGGATGCAACACCTCTAGTGGAGTGCGCCCGGACTCCCAAGGGGCACGGCAAGTCCTGAGATTGGTATGCAAGAGAAATGGCATCCACAATCCAATGGGCTAGCCTCTGCTTGGAGACGGTGGCCAGTGACTGGGGTGGGCGAGCGACCCCAGAGACCAGCACACTTACCTGTTCGCTGGCTGTCTCTCGACAGACAATGAGGGAACGGGTGGTACTTGCGTTCGCCTGATTGACCAGAAATACTTCCAGCGCCTGGCCGTCGCGAGTGCACTGACCCAGGGAATGAGGAAACTGCTGTTTTACCGACCATGTGGGCGCAGAGGCCCAGAAGGCACACAGCGATATAATACTTACCATGCGCTGGCCCAGGGGCGATGGTGGGGCTAGAGAGTTCACCCGGGCCAGACCGGTTGGAGTCGGTCACCTCATCCCCGGGTTACCCGTGCCAGGGCCGCCTCGAAGCCCGTCCAGGGTTCTTGGGGGCCGGCTGACGGGCAGGTGGAGCTGACTTCCCGCGGGAGGATCTTCTTCTCTGAGGCCAGCATATGGGCTCCGATGGTATGGGAGCCAGGATCGGCACTGCAGGGGAACGGCTCTGGCGGGCAGCAAAGGGGGCGCGGGACTTCGGAGGCCTGAAGGCGGCTGAGTCACGCCATGGCAAGATGTGCTTAATCGCTTCTGTCTGCTTCCTCACCGTTGAGAACTGATGGGCGAAATCCTCGACGGTGTCGCAAAAAAGCCCCCCTTGGCAGATGGGTGCACCGAGAAAGCAGACTTTTCCGAGACTTATCTCCCAAGGGGGGTTTTTTGACGTCACGCATCTCCGCAAGGTTGAGCCACAGGTGCCGCTCTTGGACCACAAGAGTGGACATCGTCCGGCCCAGGGCGTGCGCCTTGACTTTCAGCGCCCGTAAGGCGAGGTCGGTTGCAGTTTGCAGTTCCTGCATCAGCCCTGGGTTGGTTCTACCCTCGAGCAGATCTTTCAGCGCCTTGGCCTGGTGGATGGCCATGGCACGCAGGGCGGAAATGGCTTGACCTGCAGCCTTGTAAGCCTTTGTCATTAATGAGGAAGAGAACTTACAGGCCTTGGAAGGGAGCCTTGGTCAGTCGCGCCAGGTGGCTTCACCCTGCGGGCATAAATGCACCGCTATGGTGTGCTCCACCTGGGGGAGCTCGACATATCCCTTGAATAATACCTGCTCTGCCGTCGAGGGTAGTTTGGATGGACGAGCCTGTGAAGCGTGTATGGGCAGCTTTTTTTTTTTTCAAAAAGGTGCCTTCCACAAATTCGTTAGCTCCTCGTGCACTTCCGGGAAGAAAGGCAGTGAGTCGCGCTCCGAGCCCAGAAACCAATCATCCAGCCACGAACGCTCAGGGAAGGGTGAAGTGTTCCACTTTAGCCTGATATTCGCAGCCACCCGGGCAAGCACGGCTGCCATCTCAGCGTCCGCCTCATCCTGTGGGCGGGAGCTCAGATGATTCATCCACTTCCGATAGCAGAAGCCCACCCTCTGATGCTGTGACTGAAAGCTCATCCTCATCACGAGCCACGAACGACACATTAAATCCGCCCTGAGGTGGACCACCTGTATTGCTAGACAGCTCTTCCGGATAGAACGAGCGTGCTGGGGGATGGGAGGTCCGCGGGGGTTGAACCGGCGAAAATGCTCCCATATCCACATCCAGGTCACCCGCGGTGCTTGCCAACCCGGCCGGCTGAGCATCAACCCAGGACAGAGCAGGTTGGGGAGCAGCCGTGGTGGCTCCTTGCTTCATGAAGAAGGAAGTGAGCCATGACCGCAACGTTCTGATGGGCATGTTCTCGCAATGAGAACATAACCCCTCCACGAAAGCTGCCTCAGCGTGCTGGCGCCCCAAGCACTCGAGACAGATTTCATGGCTGTCTGGAGGGGAGAGATAACAGCCACATCCAGTAGCGCAAACGCGGAAGGACATTTTTAAAAAGACGTCAAGCGTTTGCGCGAGCTCTTTTAGAAGGAAATATACTCTTTTGAATATACTCTTTTAGCACCCGCGGACTCAGCCGCCGAAGCACCCAGGGGAAGCACAACACTCGACCGTACGAGGGTGACTGCTGATATGTGCCGTAAAATCCAGCAGCGTAAGCGAAAGGTGAGAGGACGAACGCAATACATGCATTTGGCTCCGAAGAAAAAATCTGAATGAGTGGTGCACGCCATCTCCTTTTTTACCCGTATGTCCGGGGGCAGAGAGTGGCATGCAAATTCCATGTCAATTCTCATTGGCCTTTTCTATTTTAAGCAAAGGTGATTGGGGCTCTCAAGATCTAAGCCCTAGTGTCACTACATCGTCACAACGTCGAGTGAGTGACAGACAGGGAACAAAAACTTTTCTGTGAAAAGTTTTTTAGTAAGATTTTTAGTAACTTACCCAACACTAATGGTGACTGAGGCGAACATTCTGCCTAAGATCTACTTTTGTGTACTTTTGTATATTTATGGTTATTAGGGTATTGCGTAGTTCCTCGCATCACCTGCATCTAAATCAATTAAATCAAGTCTCCTGTGCACTTTGCATGAGGACCGCTATTTATTCGATGCCAATTGTAGTTGCTGCCTATGTTGAGCATTCTAAATCAATCACTTATGAGGTACCATGACCGTTTGGATGCTGCGTTAGAAGTAGGCAGAGAGGCAGCTCACCAGATTGTGAAAAAGAGCTAAATTGTGCATACGTGTGTGAGTGGGTCTGTACTGTTGTGGTCTTTTCTAGGTCTTGGTTTTCCACACTCCATTACCCTTTTTCATCTGCATTCTCAGCTCTAATGACCAACAAATAGGTCCCAGTCAAACCCCATTTTGCATCTACTCCCCCAGATCTGCTGTCCAGGAAGGATTAATAGGAGATATCCCACAGGAACCCACCTGTTACAGTGCACACACTCAAAACTTTTATGGAATGTTAAAGTCTGATGCCATAACCCAGCAGCTTTTGGTGATCAAAGAGTGGATTGATTTCCCTTTCACATTCAAACCACAGAGGGTGACAACCTGGTTGGGTTGGTGAAATGTTTATGTACAGCCAGTCTGAGTCTCTCATTTATTATTTTGTGCTCTTCACTACAGACTATGTTGTTCGTGGAAGCACCCCAGAGGCCAGAGACTAACCTCAGAGATATCTTCATGCTGTAACTTCTACTTGAGGTTACAGTCTATGACTTCACACTTGAAGTTACACAAGCAGGTTAGACTGATATATGCATGTTTATGCTGTGTATGCTGATATATTAATATCTTTTCTATAGTGAGGTAGTACAATTAATATAACTGTACAAGTATAATTAAAGTGAAAGTTTAATTCATTAAATCGTTTTTTTAAATCATTATTATTATTATTATTTTTAATGTAAAGTGATAATGTACTTTGAACAGCGGTGTGACTTTAAATATTCAGAATCTAGCAAAGAGTAAAATTGTGTCTCAAATGATCTTAGGGCTAAGTGTAAAACGTATGCCTTTAAAACAGCTTTAGCCTGAATGCATCTGAGTATTTACTCCTAAAAGATTCACACTGATATTCCTATCTGGTTGGTAATTAGATGCATGTTTCTCACGGTAGAAGCATTTGGTGAAGCATTTCTTCAGCACGGCTGTAAACAGAAGCAAGACTATTTCTGAAAACTGGTTTAAATAGACATTCAAAGTTACATTATAATTTTTCATTGGACCTCTTTTAACAATGCAAATGCTTTTGGCAATCGTTCGGCCACAGCAATGTGTTAGGAGAGATACATACAGGATTTTCATTTACCTTTATACATTATGATGTTTACCATGAATAAAGTGCTAGATGTAATCATACTTTGGTTATTGATCAGGGATGGGTATTGATACAGATTTCTCAGTTTGATTCTGATTCACATGTGGAATTTGCATGCCACTCCCCTGGACATATGGGTATAAAAGTAGCTGGCTTGCAACCACTCATTCAGATTTTTTCTTCTGAGCTGAGCAGTTGTGTTCAGCGAGCTGAATCCTCTGCCGTTCCATTCACCTCTAAAAAAAACTGTTTGAGTTTACAGCGGTTTCTCCCCCTTGTGCACCGGTGGAATGCAGAGAACGCTCCTGGGTGCTTCACAGTCTAAAAGAGTATATATTCTTGCAATAAAAGAGTATATTTTCCCTACTAAAAGAGTGCCACTGATGGAGAGCGTCTTTTTAAAGATGCCTTTCCGTCTGTGTTAAATTCCTGGTTACGATCATTACCTCTCCACTTCCGATGGCCACGATCGCTGTCTTACGTGCTTTGGTGCTGCCCACACGGAGACAGCAATCGTGGACAGGTCATTTTATTACTGTGAGAACATGACTATGGCAACATTGTGGTCACGGCTTTCCTTCGTTAGAGGGAAAGCCACCCTAGCGGCTCCCTGCCTCAATCCTTCTACCTATGGGTTTGAGGCCACGTCGGTTAGCACTGGGGGCAATTTGGGGACCCCAATGGGAGCCACTCCGCCGGGTAACCCCCCACGGACCTTCCATTCCCCAGCACGCTCGTTCGCCCCGGTCGAGTTCTGGGATGAGACCGCCGGCTCGTCTCAAGGCGAGTTCACGATCTCATTCGGCGCTCGCGAAGTGGATGAGCTCTCAATCACAGCATCGGAGAGCAGGCTGGTCCAGTCTCTCCAGTCTCGATTGGGCTCCCACCTTCGGGTGCAGTGGGCTCGGAGCGCCGCTCACGGCCACGCTCCACCCCGGTCCTTTCTTCCCAGAAGTGCATGAGGATCTCACGAGGTCGTGGCGGGCACCTTTCACTGCCTGGACCTGGTCTCTGAGCCCCTCTGGTCTCACTACCCTTGGCGGTGGGGCTGCCAGGGGGTACTCAGCAATTCCCCAGGTGGATAAGGCAGTTGCAGTGCACCTGTACCCGCAAAACGTCGCCACCTGGTGGAACCACCCGTGACTCCCGTCCAGCACCTGTAGGTTTATGGTCTCTGGCAACTAAAGCCTACAGTGCCACTGGACAGGCCACCTCCGCCCTGCCGCCATGGCTCTATTGCAGGTGCACCAAGCCAAGGCACTAAGAGAACTGCAAGAGGGTAGTTCTGACCCAGGATTGATGCAGGAGCTGCGCTCGGTGACCAATCTCGCACTCCGGGTGATGAAGGTCACGGCGCGGACTCTCGGGCAGGCGATGTCCACCCTGGTGGTCCAGGAGCGCCACCTATGGCTCAACTTGGTCGAGATGAGGGAGGCTGACAAGGTATGGTTCCTTGACGCCCCCGTCTCCCACCGAGGACCGTGCCCAGCAGTTCTCGTGGTTAAGAAGCAGACGGAGGTTATTCAGCATCTCCTGCCCTGGCGCGGATCAAGATCCGGCACCCCATCTGCTTGTTGCCAGGAGCGTTGCCCTGCGGTGATGACATAGGCACCAGGGGCCCGGCCCTGGCATAGAGCCACCCGCAGGAAGCAGACACCCCCTTCTCACGGCCCACCGCCAAGAACCCAAGGAAGGCTTCGAGCCGCCCCTGAACTGCCTGAAGATGTTCAGGCGGAGCACGGCGGTCCCACTGAAGCATTTTCAGAGGCTCCTGGGGCATATGGCATCCTCGACGGTGGTCACGCCGCTCGGGTCGATGCATATGAGACTGCTTCAGCACTGGCTTCAGACTTGAGTTGCGAGATGGGCATGGCGCTGCGGCACACAATTTGTGGTCACCACGCCGATCTGCCACTGCCTGTTCAGCCCTTGGACAGGCCTTGCATTCCTGCGGGCAGGAGTCCCCTTAGTGCAAGTACCCCAGGCACATCGTGGTTACGACAGACGCCTCCGAGCATGGCTGGGGCGCCATGTGCAATGGACACGCAGCCGTGGGCTCCTGGATAGGGCCACGACTGCGTTGGCATATCAACTGCCTTGAGTTGCTGGCAGTGTTGCTCGCTCTGCAGAGGCAATGGCCATTGATCCAGGGCAAGCATATGTTGGTCCGGACGGACAACAAGGCGATGGTAGCATGCACATGTCGCAACTTGCCTGCCGCCACCTCCTCTGGAGTCAACAACGTCTCAAGTCATTGCGAGCCACTCACATACCGGGCGCCCTCGACAGTATGGCAGACGCACTGTCACGACAGGTCATGCTCAGGGGAGAGTGGAGACTCCACCCCCAGGTGGTCCAGCTGGTTTGGAGCCGATTCGGTCAAGCGCAGGTAAGCCTGTTCGCTTCCCGGGAATCCTCCCACTGCCCGCTATGGTACACACTGACCGAGGCTTCCCTCGGCACAGATGTGCTGGCACACAGCTGGCCCCGGGGGCCACGCTAGTATGCATTCCCCCCCAGTGAACCTACTTGCACAGACCCTGTGCAAGGTCAGGGAGGACGAGGAGCAGGTCATCCTAGTGGCACCCTACTGGCCCACCCAGGCTTGGGTCTCGGACCTCACACTCCTTGCGACAGCCCCTCCCTGGCGAATTCCCCTGAGGAGGGTTCTCCTCTCTCAGGGACAGGGCACCATCTGGCACCCACGACCAGACCTCTGGAATGTTCGTGTCTGGCCCTTGGACGGGACATGGAAGACCTAAGTGGCCTACCACCCGCGGTGGTAGACATGATCATTCAGGCTAGGGCTCCCTCTATGAGGCGCCTGTATGCCTGGCAGTGGCGTCTGTTCACTAAGTGGTGTTCTTCCCGATGCAAAGACCCCCAGAGATGTGCAGTCGGGTCGGTGCTTTCCTTCCTGTAGGAGGCAGTTGATGGTAAGTATGTAGGGAAGCACAACCTGATCATCAGATTCCTTAGAGGCACGAGGAGGTTGAATCTTCCCAGACCACGCCTCATTCCCTCATGGGATCTCTCCTTGGTCCTGCGGGGAGCCCCGTTTGGGCCCTGGAGTCAGTTGAGCTAAAGGCAGTCTCTTGAAGACTGCCCTCCTGACTGAGCTCACGTCCATCAAGAGGGTAGGGGACATGAAGGCGTTCTCTGTCAGTGACACGTGCCTGGAGTTCGGTCTGGAATACTCTCACGTAGTCCTGAGGCCCTGACCGAGCTATATGCCCAAGGTTCCCATGACCCCGTTTAGGTGGTGAACCTGCAAGCGAAGCTGCCCCAGGAGGAGGCAGACTCAGCCTTTTCATTGCTGTGTCCGGTGTGTGCTTTGCGCATCTACTTGGAATGCATGCAGAGCTTTAGAGGCTCTGAGCAGCTCTTTGTCTGCTTCGGAGGACAGCGGAATGGGAGTGCTGTCTCCAAACAGAGGATCGCCCACTGGGTCGTTGACACCATCACTTTGGCATACCACGCCCAGGACGTGCCGCCCCCCCCTTGGGGCTTCGGGCACACTCCACCAGGGCCCTGACCAATGGCACCTCTTTGGCAGTCATCAATAGAGCAGCGGGCTGGGCAACACCCAATACCTTCGTGAGGTTCTTCAATATCCGGGTTGAGCCGATTTGTCCCGTGTGTTGTCAGGAACGATGAGGTAAGTTGGCAGGACAACTGGCTGGGTGTACCACTTGTGTATAGCACCTTTCCCCTCCTGGAGGGGGAGACGTGCGCTTGTTACCCCAGTCGTGTTCACAAGGTCGTGGACCCTGGATGTCCTTCCTCCTCCGCCCTGTGGCAGGTGAGTTTGCGGAGAAACTCGATGCTGGCCCAGTACATGTGCTATTAGACCCTGTACTGGGGTAGGTGCTCCACATGTGCTGATTGCCTGTTTGTAAACCCGTGTGATGTATCTTCTGCGAGACGGTTTCCCTGTTGGTAAACCCGCGTCTTCCTTGGGCAGAGTTTCCCTCTGCCACCGGTCGCCATGTTTGTAGAGCTCCATCCCCTCTGGGTGGGACCTACCACGGGGACGATGCCACATGCGACACTGCTGACAAGACTCGGTAAGACCATGTGACGTATTTCCACATAATTGCCTCCCCTTTGTGCAGGATGTGGTCTCCGCGGTGTATTCCCCATGGGAATGGACACCCCCCAGACACGGACATTTATGGCCCCCAGCTGAATGATTTCCATTCTTTTTTGGGGAGAAAAAAGAAGAGAAGAGGCCACGGCTGGGGCGGTCTGTCCCCATTTTGGGCAGTCGACTTATCATCGAGGTGCAGGGGACCATATGATGCTCGTAGGAGCATTGGGGGAGGTTACTTGACGGCCAGGTGCGCTGGCTACGAGGCACGCTATGGTTTACCCGTCTCGCACCACCAGTCCACGTAACACAATTCAGCTAGTTGTGGCGTTTCATATAGGGACCCCTAGTGTCACTACATTGACACAACGTTGAGTGAGTGACAGATAGGGAACATACTGGTTACTTTCGTAACCTCCGTTCCCTGATGGAGGGAATGAGACGCTGTGTCCCTCCTGCCAAAACTCTGAACTACCTGCTGAAATGGCCGGGACCCTGTCTCGGCTCCTCAGCACAAAACCTGAAAGAGTGGTTGCGAGCCAGCTCCTTTTATACCCGTATGTCTGGGGGAGTGGCATGCAAATTCCACTCACCAATTCCCATTGGCCTTTTCTCAAAGATCAGAGGTGTTTGGGGCTCCCAAGGGCGACCCCTAGTGTCACTACATTGACACAACGTCTTGTTCCCTCCATCAGGGAACGGAGGTTACGAAAGTAACCAGGACGTTATAATGTCCCTTTTGCTTACATATGAAAGAAATTCTCTCCCTGCTAATGCTGTTAATTATGCAGGGTACCTTCTAACTAGGTACATTACAAAAATATTAATTTTACTAATTATATTTTATTAGGTTTTCATCATTTTGGTCACATTTTGGCTTTGTAAAAATTAACAAATCCATGTATTACACCAATAAATATGATATTATATTGCATATACCATTTTTGTTACATGTTTATTATTTAATTGCATAATTTGTACTATCTACAAGTATTTACTGTACATTGATTTGTTGAACACATGCTAAAAACCGATACAATTCTGTAAAGAGTGTCTATAGATGAGCACATCTTAACAAAAGAGACTTCACATTTGTGCCATGCCTGATTAAAATGAAATGGTTTATTCTTTTGTTGTTTTTTATTAACAACTGACTGTAGAGAACAGAATGTGTATTGAAAGAGACATTATTCAGTGACAAATAAGTTGCATGGATCTCATCTTTGGACACACATTACACAAACTCGAGTCACCACGCTGAACAACTTTCACTCTCAATATGCAGTGAAAGGATCTCGCTGCTGAATACTCCACTATACTACATAATTACTGGTGAGTGAAATGTAAACATATACCAGCCAGTTGCCAAATATATACATTTTAGTCGCATACCGCAAAATTTGGTTGCAAATGCAAGTGATTTCCTATTATTGTAGAAGTGGGTTGCGCATAGAGTAAAAGATCGACCTTGGGATTTAAGAATCGATATCGAGGTCAATCAAATGAAGATTGCGATCCATCTGGAAATCAATATTTTTACCCACCCCTATTATTGATACACATTGTTTGGGAACTAAACAATGTCTCTATCTAATACAATTTACTATTTTTAATCCAGAAGTATTTTATAACTATTTATTTTATTATTTTAATTATTGTTAGTATGTTTGGGGTCTGAAATCACCTACAGTGTGAGAATCAGCCCCAAAACAGCATACTGTAATAAACATACAGAATAATGTCTTAATAATGAAAATCTAAAACTGCAAATAGGGTTGTGTGAAGGTTAGGTTTAGGGTTAGGTGATAGACAATATCATTAGTTTGGCATAAAAACAGCAGAAGTCAATGGAAAGTCCCCCATCATAATGATTAGTATGGCAAACGTGTGTTTACATGCAAATTCTGTTAGTAGTCAGTTATACAGTGGTGTGTTTGTTCCTCTTGGTACTGTATGTTTTGTAATGTAAAGACAAAGCGGTAATTTCAAGGATCAAAGTGTGAGTTCATATTATAATTATAATGTGTGACTGACTACATGTTTGAAGTCCGTGAGGTGTCATTATGTCATTAAGTGTGATTTCCTTAGGAAAGAAAACAAAACAATATGTAACAATTTAATGCTTTATTAACATTTACCAAACAAAGCCTTCCACAATATAAAGATAGAAATGCACTAAAATAGCACCAATTCAAGTAACATTAAATGTTTCCCAAAGTCTAAGTGGGAGGTTGACTAATAGTTCCCACATAGGTTGCATATTCATTGCAATGGGCATTAAATCGCTTTAACTGTCAGCCTCCACTAAATTAATTAGCCGGCAGACTCTGGCTAACCTCTTTGAACTCCACACGAAAAGTATTTGCAGACAAAAATGTCTCATTCTATGTTTTGGTGATAGTTAAGATTTGCATGCTTCTGTGGTCATTATAATGTGCCTTACTTAGGACTCATTTCTCAGTCTCATTTCAAAATGACATAAACATAGTGACTTTTTGCCTGCATCATGAAAACATTGTCATTCCGTCCTCATTTCAGAGGATTCCATCATTCGCTCGACGATCTTCGGATTTACAGCATGTTCAACCTCAAATATGTTTTATACTTATAAATTGAATTATCATATTGATATTTTAGATCCCCTAACCCAACTCCAACCCTAAATGTAACCACTTATAAAAAATATTAACAAATAAACACAAATGGGGTTGGACTGCTTGTTTGTCCGACCAATGGTGATGGAAACCTGTTAGAAACAGTAAAAAAAAAAAAAAAAAAAAAATCAGTTCCGTTTGGCGGCACCTGTCACAGTCTGTCTCCTTCATTCTCTTCAAGGACTCTTATTTTGAAGTTTAACCCCCGGACTCCATTTCCCAGGATTCACTACCCTAATCACTCCTACCAGTTCATCATCATCTGCACCTGCCTTCTATTCCCTCGTTTATTTCTCAGTGTATAAATACCCGCTAGTTTTGTTAAGTCTTTGTCAGTCCTTGAAGTGTTTCGTTATGAGGTGTTATGTTAAGCTACGTTTGAATGTTAAGATTTAGTGTTTGTTCCAAAGTTTGTTCCACTCCAGTGATTACTATTGTTGAGCCTTTCTTCTGTTTTCCACTCCTGCGATTGTTCTACTGCAGCGTTTATAATTAAAAGATTAAAATAATCTGCTCCTGCTTCTCCTCTCTTCCTCTTCCTCTCCTGACACCAACGTTACAGAAGGACTGACCCACAACAAAGAAATACTGATTTACTCACCGGTTCCTCCCAACATCATCTTCTACTCCAGTGATCCCTCTAATCCTCCTCTTCCACTCGTCTAGACCCTCACGAGCATCGAGCCCAACCAAATGGATCCAATGCCTGCCACTGTTAACGAGCCAGAGCCAGTGCCTGTAGCCTCGACCATCCCAGAGCCAGTGCCTGTAGCCTCGACCGTCCCAGAGCCAGTGCCTGTAGCCTCAACCGTCCCAGAGCCAGTGCCTGTATCCTCGACTGTCCCAGAGCCAGTGCCTGTAGCCTCGACCGTCCCAGAGCCAGTGCCTTTAGGCTCAATCGTCCCAGTGCCTGTAGCCTCGACCGACCCCGTATCCACGCTCCCTGCTGGCAGAAAGAGGAGGAGAAGGAATAGGACTCTTCCCCAATCTCTGCCCATGCTCACGACCACGGAGGTTGTTCCCCAGTCTCTGTCAGTGCTCACGACCACGGACGTCGTTCCCCAGTCTCTACCCGAGCTCTCGATCGTGGAGGTCGATCCCCAGTCTCGGCCTGTACTCTATTCCACGGCTCTCAGCCCCGAGCCTTCCACGGCTCAGCCTTCCACGGCTCTGCCTTTCACGCCTCCCATGGCTCCGCCTTCCCTGGATTCATCTCCCATGACTCCGCCTTCTACGGCTTTGCCCCTCGAGCCTCTCATGGCTCTGCCTTCCACGGCTTTGCCCCTTGAGCCTCCCACAGCTCCGCCTTCCCTGGATCCATCTCCCATGTCTCCGCCTTCTACGACTTTGCCCCTCGAGCCTCTCACAGCTCCGCCTTCCATGGCTTTACCCTTCAAGCCTCTCACAGCTCCGCCCCCAGAGCCTTCCATGGCTCCACCTTCATTGGCTCTGCCTTTCGCGGCTCCGCCCCCAGTATCTTCCATGGCTCCGCCTTTCATGACTCCGCACCCAGAGTCTTCCATGGCTCCGCCTTTCACGGCTCCACCCCCAGAGTATTCCACGGCTCTGCCCCCAGAATCTTCCACGGCTCCACCTTCCACGGCTCCGCCTCAGACTCTTCCACGGCTTTGCCCTCAGAGTCATCCGTGGCTCTGCCCGCTTCCCCAGAGTGTCCTCCTCCAGCGGTTCCGCCTCCTGACCCAGTCCTTGCCCTGTGGCTGCCTTCCAGGCCTCCTAACCCAATCCTTGCCCTGCAGCCACTTCCCAGGCCTCCTGACCCAATTCTAGCCCTGTGGCCACCTCCCAGGCCTCCTGACCCAGTCCCTGCCCTGTGGCCGCCTCCCAGGCCTCCTGACCCAGTCCCTGCCCTGTGGCCGCCTCCCAGGCCTCCGGATCCATTCCCAGACCTGAAGCCGCCCCCCAGGCCTCCTGATCAGCATCCTTGGATCCTTCATCTTCTGCATCATAATACCCTCCTCATCCATCCTTGGGCGCCAGGAGTTGCCCTTTGAAGTTTTCCCCCGGACTCCATTTCCCAGGATTCCCTGCCCTAATCACTCCTATCAATTCATCATCATCTGCACCTGCCTTCTATTCCCTCGTTTGTTTCTCAGTGTATAAATACCCTCTAGTTCCCTATCTGTCACTCACTTGACATTGTGTCGATGTAGTGACACTAGGGGTCGCTCTTGGGAGCCCGAGACACCTCTGGTCTTTGATAAAAGGCCAATGAAAATTGGCGAGTTGTATTTGAATGCCACTCCCCCAAACATATATGTACAAAAGGAGCTGGTATGCAACCACTCATTCAGATTTTCTCTTCGGAGCCAAACGGTCATGCCCACTGAGCTGAATTCCCACGACTGTTCATTCACCTCTGCTGGATCTGACAGCGCATTTCAGCGGCTTCTCCCTCCTCTGTACTGGTGCACTGCAGAGAATGCCCCTGGGTGCTTCGGCAGAAATAAGAGTATATTTCTCTAAAAGAGTATATTTCTCTAAAAGAGTATATATCTCTAAAAGAGCGGCACATACGGAACGTCTTTTTAAAGATGCCTTTCCTTTGTGTGTTATTCCTGGTTGCGCTCATTATCTCTCGCCTTCTAAAGGTCACGATCACTGTCTTTCATGTTTGGGCACTGCTCACGCGGAGACAGCATTTGTGAATGGGTCATGGACTCATTGCGAGAACATGTCCATGGCAACGATGCGGTCACGGCTTACCTTCGTAAGAAAGTAAGCCACCTCAGAGGCTCCCCGCCTCGGTCTTTCTACCCACGGGTATGAGGCCAGCGCGGCTAGCACTGGGGGCGATTTGGGGACCCCAATGGGACCACCTCTGCCGGGTATCCCCCCACGGACCTCCCATTCCCCAGCACGCTCGTCTGCCCCGATCGGGCTTCCGGATGAGTCCAAAGGCTTGTCTCATGGCGAGTTCGCCCTCTTATTCAGAGCCCACAAAAGTGATGAGCTCTCGAGTGCAGCATCGGAGAGCGGGCTCGTCCAGTCGGACGTGGAAGCCTCAGCTGGGCTCCTCCCTTTGGGTGCGGTTGCCCAGTCACAGGCTGACACGGAGATGACATGCTTTCCCGGGCAGCCGCGAGCGTCGGGCTAGAGTGGAACCCTCCGCTCTCCCCTGAACCCTCGTAGCTCGATGATTGGTTTCTGGGCTCGTGGTGCCACTCAAAGCCATGCCCCTCCCCCGTTCCTTTCTTCCCGGAAGTACATGAAGAGCTGACAAGGTCGTGGGAGGCACTTTAAACTGCCCGGTCCCGATCTTTCAGCTTCCCCGCCCTCACTACCCTCGATGGTGGGGCGGCTAAGGGATATTTGGCAATCCCCCCAGTGGATAAAGGCGCTCGCGTTGCACCTATGCCCGCAGAGCGCAGCCACCTGGCGTGGGCGCGCAAAGCTCCCGTCCAAGGCCTGTAGGTTTACATCGTCTCTGACGGCCAAGAGCTATGGAGCCGCTGGACAAGCCGCCTCCACCCTGCATGCCATGGCTCTCCTGCTAGTCCACCAAGGCACTAAAGGAACTGCACGAGGGTAGTTCCACCCCGGGATTGATGCAGGAGCTGCGCTCGGCGACCGACCTCGCTCTCCGGGCGACGAAGTTCATGGCGCGGTCTCTCGGGCGGGTGATGTCCACCTTGGTGGTCCAGGAGCGCCACCTTTGGCTCAACCTGGTCGAGATGGGAGAGGCCGACAAGGCACAGTTCCTTGCTGTCCCCATTTCCCAAGTTGGCCAGTCCGGTGACACCGAGGACTTTGCCCAGCAGTTCTCAGCGGTGAAGCAGCAGACGGAGGTTATCCGGCACATCCTGCCCTGGCGCAGCTCAAGATCCCGCACCCCTTCTGCTCGTCACCAAGGGCATCCCCCTGTGGTGACTTCACCGGCTCTGCTGCAGCCCGCCCCTGCGGCCCGGCCCCAGCGTGGAGCCCACCACAGGAAGCAGACGCCACCCATCTTGTGGCTGCCAAGGACCCGCGAAAGGCTTCGAAGCGTCCCTGAGACGAGCGACCCAGGGACGACGAAACCCGCTGCGCTGGAGCTGGTAAGCAGACCACTCCATCCCCTGGTCGAGGACCGGGAGGAGAATCTTTTGTTACCTTTGTATTTAATTGCGCTGCATGCCCAAGTGGCTGCAGTACCCAAGAGTTCAGCAAGAGCGGGTTCCTTGTTCCTTGGGTCACATATCCGGTGTGCACGGCCGTCATCACGTCCACCGTCCACCACTCTATTTGGCAGGTTTGGCGCTCCAGCAGTGGTCTCCCCGCCCCTGAGCGCCCAGCTGTGGCTCAAATCCACCCCCAATGTGACAGTCTCCACAGGTCACGAGGACAGGCCTCTTCTTCCCCCGTCCCAGGCTGTTCCGGGGGTGGTCACAAGGAGCCAGGTAAGTACTTCGATGTCCCTGAACTCAGCACGGCCACGACAAGGTGTGGCACCTCAGGCTCTGCCCCACCGCGAGGCCCCACCCACCGGTACGTCTGACAAGATTGTCCCTCCAGCCGAGATGAAGAAGGGGTTTTACAGCCCCTACTTCATTGTACTGAAAAAAGGCAGTGGGTTGCAGCCAATCTTGGACCTGCGAGTACTGAACTGGGCTTTACACAGACTCCTGTCCTAGATGCTGACGCAAAGACGCACTCTAGCGAGCGTCCGGTATCAAGATTGGTTCGCGGTGGTAGACCAGAAGGACGCGTACTTCCACGTCTCAATTCTACCTTGACACACCTTTCCTGTGGTTTGCATTCGAGGGTCGGGCATATCAGTACATGATCCTCCCTTTCGGTCTGTCCTCGTGTCTTCACGAAGGTCGCAGAGGCAGCCCTTGCCCTGCTAAGGGAAGTGGGCATTCGCATCCTCAACTATCCTGACAGTTGGCTAATCCTAGCTCACTCTCGGGATGTATTGTGTGCACACAGGGACCTGGTGCTCTCGCACCTCAGCCGACTAGGGCTTCAGGTCAACTGGGAAAAGAGCAAGCTCCTCCCGGTTCAGAGCATCTCTTTTCTCGGTTTGGAGTTGGACTCAGTCTCGTTGACGGCGCGCCTCACAAATGAGTGCGCACAGTCGGTGCTGACCTGTTTGAAGACGTTCAAACAGAAAACAATGGTTCCACTGAAATTTTTTCAGAGGCTCCTGGGGCATATGGCATCCTCAGCGGTGGCCACTCCGCTCGAGTTGATGCATATGAGACCACTTCAGCTGGCCCCCTGGCCTGCGCAAATATGCGTTTCCCCCAGTGAGCCTACTTGCAGACTCTGTGCAAGATCAGGGAGGACGAGGAGTAGGTCGTCCTGGTAGCACCCTACTGGCACACCCAGACGTGGTTCTCGGACCTCACGCTCCTCGCGACAGCCCCCCCCGGTGAATTCCCCTGAGGAAGGACCTTCTTTCTCAGGGGCGAGGCACCATCTGGCACCCGCGACCAGACCTCTGGAATCTCCGTGTCTGACCCCTGGACAGAATGTCCCACGGTGGTAGACACGATCACTCAGGCTAGGGCCCCCTCTACGAGGTGCCTTTATGCCTTTAAGTGGCATCTGTTCACTAAGTGGTGTTCTTCCCGACGGGAAGACCCCCAGAGATGCGCAGTCGGACTGGTGATTTCCTTCCTGCAAGAGAGGTTAGAAGGGCGGCTGTCCCCTTCCACCTTGAAGGTGTACCATGCCGCTATAGCAGCACACCACGACACAGTGGACGGTAAGTCCTTAGGGAAGCACGACCTGATCATCAGGTTCCTGAGAGGCGCCAGGAGGCTGAACCCCTCCAGACCGTGCCTCGTTCCCTCATGGGACCTCTCTGTAGTTCTTCAGGGTCTACAGGGTCTTTGAGCCTTTGCAGTCAGCTGAGCATAAGGCACTCTCCTTGAAGATTGCCCTCCTGACTGCGCTCACTTCCATCAAGAGGGTAGGAGACCTGCAAGCGTTCTCTGTCAGCGAAATGTGCCTGGATTTCGGTCCGGGCTACTCTCATGTGGTCTTGAGACCCTGACCGGGCTATGTGCTCAAGGTTCCCATGACCCCTTTTAGGGACCAGGTGTTGAACATGCGAGTGCTGCCCCAGGAGGAGGCAGACCCAGCCCTGTCGTTGCTGTTTCCGGTGCACGCTTTACGCATCTATTTGGATCTCTGAGCAGCTCTTTGTCTGCTTTGGTGCACAGCAGAAAGGAAGCGCTGTCTCCAAGCAGAGGATTGCCCACTGGCTCATTGACGCCATAGCTTTGGCATATCACGCCCAGGACATGCCGCCCCAGGGGTGTAGTGGCCTCCTGGGCCCTGACCAGGTGTGCCTCTCTAACAGACAGTTGCAGAGCAGCGGGCTGGGCAACACCCAACACCATTGCGAGGTTCTACAACCTCTGGGTGGAACCGGTTTCATCCCAGGTAGTGGCACGCAACACAAGCGTATAAGCCCGGGATAGCAGGCCGGGTGTATCGCTTGCACATAGCATCTTTCACCTCCTCTGAACTGAAGACGTGCACCATTAATTCCCAGTAGTGTTCACAAACTATGTTCCCTGGTTGACTTCCCCCGAGCCCTGTGGCAGTCGAGTTTTTGGAGAGACTTGCTGCCGGCCCAGTACACGTGCTAACTGAGAGCCTCGTTCTGGGGTAGGTGTTCCGCATGTGGTGGTTTCCTGTAAGGTAAACCCATGCAATGTATATCTTCCGCTAATTCATTTCCCTGTTTGCAATCTGCATCTTCCTTGGCCAGAGCCCCCTCTGCCACAGTCTCCATGTTTGTAGTAACTCCTCCCCCGTTGGGTAGGATCTACCATGAGTCTTCTCCACATGACATACTTCCAACATAGTTCGGCAAGACCATGTGATGTATTTTCCACTTAAATATCCCCCCCTCTCTCTGGGCGAGGTGTGGGATTGTTCTACTCCAGCGTTTATAATTAAAAGAATCTACTCCTGCATCTCCATTCTTCCTCTTCCACTCCTGACACCAACGTTACAGCACCAAAGGCACAGAAATTACACATTTCAGCTTTAAGACCAGCATTAAATAAAAAGTATGAGTAATCATCCTTTATTTGTTTAGTTTGCAGAGTTTATTTAAAGTTATTTGCTACCTGCCATGACCAAAACAGAGAATATTTACAAAAAACAGAGATACTCATCTACACCTATAATAAGCTTGCATGATGAAGTTCATTATTTTTAACTGGATTATTATTAGCAGTATCAAAGACCTACACTAATTTCAGAGCATATAACCTACCCTTTTTGTAGCCAGAGATGGAGATAAGAAGGTGTGTGTGTGTGATAAAGATTTTTGCAGACAAAGAGGTATGCAGTTGTGACGAGGAGAAGGGCGTGGCCAGGCCCTGAGGGTGCACGGCCGGCGCTGAATCAGATGATTAGTGGGAGAGTGAGATAAAGGGGGGCCGGAGACGCCAGGTCACACACAGAGAGAGAGGAGAGAGAGAACTTGCTCGCCGGTCCCTGGTCATGCTGTCGCCCGGTCCTCAACCGCTCCTCTGCCCTCTGGCGGACAGAACCACTCCTCCCCTTCTCGGCAGATGGCAGCGGTTCCTCTGGATCTTGGAGGCTGGCTCTCCTCCGTCCTCAGGCAGATGGCTGCGGCTGCTCCCCTGACAGATGGCAGCAGCGAGGACTCCATGACAGCGCAGCCCTCCTCCCTCCTGGGTTTTGGCACCATTGTAACAGTTAAAGGATGGGGAAGGAGGAGACGGGAACCGGCTGAACAGTCAACATAAAGTTTAATGTAAAACTCAACATAAAACAAACACACACACATGCAGCACAGCCGCGTGCGTCTCTCTCTCTCTCTCTAATTGGCATCTCCAGCCCCCCTTTATCTCCCTCTCCTGCTGATCATCTGATTCAGCGCTGGCCGTGCACCCTAACGACCTGGCCACGCCCTCCTCCTCATCACAGCAATATTATCATGCAGCACACATTCAGTTCTCTGCTCTGGTTAGAGTGCATTGTGTTTCTTTTATGCAGCAGTGTGGGGTCTTTGAAGTGGTTTTGGAAAATGGATACATGTTAAATCAATGACAAACAAACAGTACAAGGCTGAGTGTGTGTGTGTGTGTGGATGATGAAGGGTTCCCCTGTGTATAACCTCAACCTTGTGAAAGCTGATAGTGTTTGTGTGTATAATTGTGTTAGTCACTGAATACGACCTGCAGTTCATTGAATGGAAGATTTTTGTACTTCCTTGCTCACTTAAGATGTCTTCATCTAGTTGGAGCCATGCCTGGCAAGTGTTCACTAAGGGTTCTTTTTGACACAGTTCAAAAACCTCAGCAATGTGATCAAAACCAATTTACCCATTTGAATAAGCTTGAACAGGTTTCCTTATCTCAGCTTTGCAGTCCAAGAAATCCAAGCTCAGGTGATAGGTCTGTTGAATGGTGAAAAAACTAAATTAATTTTGAGAGTAAGAACCATGCAATACATTGATTTATTATTGTACCCTTCCAGGTATAAACAGGAACTTCAGAACACCCTGAAAATGTGATTTTACCTGAACTCTTGGTTTAATTGAGTCTTTGTGTCCAGGCCTTCTGCTTTGATTTATTCACACTGAATGCACATTTTTGCTGTGAATTCCACCATGAAACAACTTGCTTATGCCTATGGACCTATTTGTTCAGCAATAACTTATTTGAACTGATCAATTAGACTTTGAAGCTTTGTGTGAAATTGATGTTTTACGTTTTTATTTAAAAAATGAAAGCATTTAATTTCCCTTTATAAATTAAACTACAAAATAAAGTAAATAACAGTTACTACTAGGGATGTTGGTTGTGCAAGTTGTTTATGCCTGATACATTTACATTCAACCAAATGTTGGACTTTAGAATAGAAAGACCACAGCTCAAGACCAGTCAAGCACACAAGCTGACATGTGGGACAAAAGTGTCATGGAAGCAACACAAGATAATGGTTCAAATAATGTGCTTTTCATGTCGTATTTCATTTACAACACTATTGTTTAGGTTTAGGTGTTGCTTTAGGGTAAGGATGACTGTTTTGTTCACCTCTCATTTGATTTTTAAAACACTGTTGGTTAGGTTTAGGTAAAAATTTTGGTTAGGGAGGTATGTTTTACTCATTTAAACCCCTGACTAATATTCACATGAAAAAACTTAATCTAATTATGACACTATTTCACTCGCTTTTAGTGCCATCTGCTGGACATTTCACTGGGAAATTGCAGCTAAACGTGTAATGAAGCACGCAACAAAAATGTTGCCACAGTCATGTAATGTTCATGAGACCAGGCTGAAATATGTACATGAGTGGTAACCATGTTTTAGTACAAGTGAAATTATTTACTCTGGATTGTTGAATTATTGAATACCTGACATGTAACTTTACCACTTCAGGGTATGCATTAACTTTCAATAATTCAACAGTCTGTCATCAATTATTCCTTACTTAAAACACGTGAATGTGAATGACTGAGTGTGATTCTCTAGTTATGATATATGCTGTTATAAACTATACAAACTGTTTACAGAGTCCATAAAAATACACTGTGCACTCAGTATGGACAGTTTTAGGGTGATTCAGTTCCTTGTATTTTTGGTGTGAACAGGACTTTAGTCTGGTGTATGGAGTATTATACATGAAACACTCTTGACACACATGCTAATGACACACATGCTAATGAACCCTACACAAACCTTTGAAATATCTCTGTTTTCCTGAGGTAATATTTGTTCACTTCTGTCCATTTAAAAACATATGTCGATGAATAAATATTGTAGACCATCTGGACAAGGCTGCAGTTTTATTTTACTATGTAGTAATAAAGACACCTGAAGTTTAAAGGTGCTGTAAAATATCCAGCCACTGCTATCTTCCAAAGAAAAAATATTAAAAATTAAAATAATAAACAATATTAAATATTTTTTTCACTCTCAAGAAAAAAATACTTTAAAAATGTATTTGTTTTATGAATTACATACATTTGTTTATTTGGTGAAAGTTTTATTCCTGAGAGATAAAAAATATGCAAACAATTTTGATTTGCATTGTAGGATCTTATGGGCAGAAGAATTATACATTTCCATGCTGAATGACTTAAATCCAGGATCCACACAGATATTTACTTCCAAGTTATTAAAACTAAGACACACAGGCCAGCAGTCACTCCAGACATTCCTCAAAATATTTAAAGTCATAAATTTAAAGACTCTGCCAAGGAGTCTAGTTAAACCTGCAGTTGCCTAATGTTGACCATCGTGAGAACAAAGAGAGTTCTGTGGATGCACCAAGACCCTCACCCCTAAAGGGCAGAGGTGATGGACAGCATAAAACCTCACATTTCTATCGCCACTGTTCAAGACATAGAGATGGAACAGACTCACTGGATCTGAACTGTTGAACTTCGTAGCATGACAGAAAACTATTGCTTGGCTCATAACATCAAATGTACAAAATGAGAAATGTCCTGTGTCACATGCTAAAACTCTGTTCAAGAAGAGAGCTTGAAAACTGTCTTATGTCTTTGGAAGGATCCCTTTGAACTCTTTTTGTAGTACATCTCATCTTAATCTGGAACTTGGACACAATCGCAAAACTAAATTTTCTTGGGTTTTTAACAAAGCATATACATGTATTATTATTTATAATACTATTAAAAGACACCATTGCCTCATCATTCAACACTTCTGAATGCACATATCCTAATTTTAATATGCTAGGATGCCTCACATGATGCCTGACTGTGGTTAGAATCATAGAATGCATTTCTGACCTTGTGCTCAATTATACAATGTATAATAATGTATATTCAAATGTTAATGTGTAGTGAAGTAACCATAAAGGAAAATATGTCATGTTCCATATGTAAATCCTTGCCCATTTATATAGAGAATGTTAATCTTTACAGATGCCATATCTCTTTCACTGATTTCGATATATAAAATGTATAATTAAAACATACCTTTTGAGCAGTCATTTTAAGGGGTCTGTACACAAAGGCTCATCAATCACCTTCAGAAGGAGGGACAGAAATTACTGTGTGACCCCGCAAAAGACACTTCTGATTGGCTCAATACACCTTTGGGGTGCGGCCAGCCACAATAGTACAAAGCCTCCCCACCAAGGAAGAACTCTCTTATGCAAAGTTCCGAGGAAGCTTTTCTCCCTCTCTTAACAGAGGTCCAAAACATCGACGGAACAACCAGAACTTTCTACAAAGAGCCAAAGAACCAAAGCAATGCAAGCAAATGCAAGTACATCTCCAGATTTATGCTGAAAGTGCTAGTGTCTCAATATAATTTGAGTTACCCGATTGCAAATCAAGTTAGACTAAAAGAAGTATCGAATGGTTCTCAAGGCATTGTCTATAGACTCCATGAAGTTCAATTTCTTTGTACAGATAATTTAATTCACCTTCTGTTACAATTTACTCACCAACCTGTTTGTCATGTTTGTCTATGTGTTTAGATTAGCAATAAAATCTTGTTTGTATTCAAAGTTAATTTGACTGTGGTATATTTTGATAAATAACCTCTTCACTTGATTTTTTAAAAGATCTGCGCTCTGAAGCTCGAACCATATCTAAACATATGTGTGATATTATTTTCAATAGCCATGAGTATAGTATTGCTCTAAGCTAATTCCTTACATGTATATTGTGAGTGGATACAACGTGCCCGTTGTATTACAAATGAATGGTGGTGAATTTTATTCAGATTTACGATCTGATCATTTGTCATTTATCCTTCTCATAATGGTGGTCTAACAAGGCTAATTCCATTATAAAATTCCTTACATATTATGGTGAAGGTACGCGGACACTTTAATTCATACCATGTGCATTTATACCACAAAAACTCCTACAGCATTATGCATTGTCTAAAGTGAATTGATTAGCATTAATGCAGCTGACTCATATAGGCTGCATATTGACATTGCCCACGGTGTTGTCTGAATGAGAACAGGTGTTCTCTCCTTGAAGACAGATTGTTTGATATAAAAGGCAATTTTTAAAACAGTTTATTTATATTCATTACTTGTTCATCAGTAATCAGTGACTGAAGTGACAGCTACTAAAATGCACTTTGCTTCTCAAGATTTTCTTTATAGTGACTTATGCAATCTGAAATATTTGTTTATTTATTGATCATGTCTTTAGTTTTCATTGCTTTAAGATATCAAGTCTTAAAGATATTTTCCATCTTCTTGTTTTGCCCATTAACTGTTTGGTAATTAAGACAAATGAACTCATTGAAATTCAATTTTATCTTGGTAATTGATGTGGTTGAGCTCAACTGGACTGGTTCTTCTGTCAACGGTAAGAAAGACAGATTACTGAGAGATTAAAGAGCTCCAAATCGAAGATCTGCGGTCTCATATCACTCACTTAAATTAAATTACACATACAACTGCTAACTGATTTAAACAGATGCTGATCGTATCATGAATGAATCAGTGAATTCTTTGTTTGTGCAGCACATTTCAGCACAGATTGTTTTGTGTCGCAATGTAATACAGGTTTTGCGAAGAGGTTGCTATTGAAGGATGGAGCAGCACTAGTCTCACTCTGAAAAGGCATGCCCACAGACCGTTCACTGACTGTCTGGTGCATATTGCACATACAACTGGCAAGTACTTTAAAAAATCGCATTCCATTCCATTCAAAATACCTGAATTAATAAACAACTTCAGGGAGTCAGGGTGCACAGGTTTTAACTAGTTCACTGGGAAACAAAGTTTGTCTACAAGGTACCAGGCTGCTACACTGTTCTGTGTGATATTTTTTTAAAAATTTTCTGTGCAATTATTTGAATGAGAGTTTTCCATACCTGTTTATTATTGTGTTATCAAGTATATTGCTGTCTATTTCATTTTCACTCACTCTTAAACAAAATGTAAATGTAAAACAAACTGTGGTTGATCACATTACATGTTAGTCAGATGGTGTCTTCTTGTCTAAGTGGGCGGATCTTGGTTCTTAGAATAAGCTGCAAACTAGACAAGACCATATGCCGATAGTCTAAAGTCTGACTACACGAGACAAAGGCAGCAATAATACTACACTGGATCCAAAAGCAAACCTACAACCCATACATAAGTGTTGTTACTTGTTACACATGCAACATAATGAGCCAATCATAACAGAGGACATTTACATAAAAGGTACAGTAACATATTTTACACTCTGTATTCGTGTATAATTTTATAAAATACACTCACTATTTATCAGTCCCTGATGTGGTCTTCTGCTGTTGTATCCCATCCGCCTCAAGGTTCGCGGTGTTGTGCATTCTGAGATGCGATTAATATCTGAGTTACCGTATGTAGTGAATATCTGAGTTACCGTATGTAGCAACTCATAATATAATAACAAATCATAAATTAATAACTGCACATAATGTAATAAGTATTACATTATTGATGTAATAAAATTTTCATAATGTAATAATTTTCTCAAAACCTAATAAAATCTTGAACTCACAATGTAATAATATTTTTGTATAATGTAATTATTATATAAGGTTATTGTATGATAAATTTATTACATTATGAACATACTGTAGCAACTTATAATGTAATCACAGTTCATAATGTAATAGCAGTACATAATGTATAAGAGAAACAATGATAACAATGTAATAATTTTCTCTAAACATAATAAAGTTATGAGCACAAAACGTAATAACAGTTTTTTTTTCAAACAGGTTATTACATTAAAAGAAATTTAGAGTTATTAAGCTACATTGTGAATTCAAACATTTTCATAAAAATGTTACTAATTTTGTGATTATAACCTGCTCCATCATTTTGAGACGATTTGACCCAGAAACACATTTTAAGTAAAAAAATTACATTTCCGTTTACCGCTAATTATGTAGTTATTATGTTTCTAATCATTGAGTCATAAAAACTTTTATAATATTAGCGATATGCTTAATAGGATATTAATGGCTAAAACTTCCTGAGGTAACATTAGGTGACAAGTTCTTCACAAGCTGTTATACTGACCCCTTCCTGCAGTTGAAGCAGAGCACATGCATGAGAGACGATACGTGAATGTAAATTGTACTGTATCTATCTCATGTTTTGTTTGACGTTATAAATTGTATTAAGGTCATTGGGCTAAAGTGGAACTCTCCACCTTGCCCTGAGCGTTCGCAGCTGGATGATTGGTTTCTGGGATTGGAGTGCGACTCACGGATGAGCCCCGCCCCCGTGCCTTTCTTCCCGGAAGTGCACGAGGAGCTAACGAAGTCGTGGAAGGCACCTTTTTCTGCCTATACATGCTTCGTGGGTTTGTGCATCCTAACTACCTTCGACGGCGGAGCAGCTAAGGGATACGTTGAGCTTCCCCAGGTAGATTGCGCCATAGCGGTGCATTTATGCACGCAGGGCACAGCCACCTGGAGGGACCGACCAAGGCTCCCTTCCAAGGCCTGTAAGTTCTCTTCCTCATTGATGATGAAGGCTTACAAGGCTGCGGGTCAGGCCACCTCCGCCCTGCACGCCATGGCCATCCTGCAGGTCCACCAGGCCAAGGCGCTGAAAGACCTGCATGAGGGTAGAACCGACCCAGGGCTCTTGCAGGAACTGCATACCATGACCGACCTCACCCTACAGGCGACGAAGGTCACGCTGCGTGCCCTGGGCCGGACGATGTCCACTCTGGTGGTCCAAGAGCGGCATCTGAGGCTCAACCTTGCGGAGATGCGTGATGCCGAGAAGGTTCGCTCTCTCGAAGGCGCCCATCTCCCAAAGGGGGCTTTTTGGCGACACTGTCGAGGACTTCGCCAATCACATCTTGGCCCTGGAGATTCCACCCCACGTAGTCCAGCTGATTTGTGAGAGATTTGGGGAGGCGCAGGTAGACCTGTTCGCCTCCCGAGAGTCCTCTCACTGCCCCCTTTGGTACTTCCTGTCTGAGGCTTCCCTCAGCACGGATGCCTTGGCGCACAGCTGGCCTCTGGGACTACGCAAGTATACGTTTCCTCCAGTGAGCCTCATTGCACAGAGTCAGGGAGGATGGGCAGCAAGTCCTGTTTGTTGCACTGTACTGGCCCAACTGGACTTGGTTCTCAGATCTTATGCTCCTGGCAGTAGCCCCTCCCTGGCGCATTCCCCTGAGGCAGGACCTTCTCACTCAGGGGCAGGGCACACTCCGGCACCCGCGGCCAGACCTCTGGAACCTCCACGTCTGACTTCTGGACAGGACGCGGAAGACTAATTGGACCTTCCGCCAGCGGTGGTAAATACGATCACTCAGGCCAGAGCCCCCTCTACAAGGCGGCTGTATGCCTTGAAGTGGTGTCTCTTTGAACTGGTGTTCTTTCCGTGGGGAAGATCCACAGAGGTGCGTGGTAGGGTCTGTGCTGTCTTTCCTACAGGAAGGGCTGGAGAGACAGCTGCATCCCTCTACCCTGAAGGTGTACGTGGCTGCTATAGCAGTGTATCATGATACACTGGATTGGAGACCCTCACGACAGCACAACCTGATCACCAGGTTCCTCAAAGGCACGAGGTTGAATCCTCCTAGACCGCACCTGATTCCCTCTTGGGATCTCTCTGTGGTCCTACATGCCCTACAGAGAGCCCTCTTTGAGCCCCTGGAGCAGGCCGAGCTCAGCACGTTGTCACTGAAGACGGCCCTCCTGGTGGCACTCACTTCCATCAAGAGGGTGGGGGACCTACAGGCGCTCTCTGTCACCAGCGAATGCCTGGAGTTCGGGCCGGCACACTCTCACGTGATCTTGAGACTCCGGCCCGGTTATGTGCCTGAAGTTCCAAAGTCTCAAACCTGAAATGTTCTGCATACACACTATACTTACCAAGGTACCCCCAAAAATTTAAGGATTGAGACTCTAACCCTTCTCGTTATAAACTGACCCTAAAAGTGGAACTATAAACGATCTTGATCATTACATTACGACTTAAGTTCTAAGTCTAAGGAACAAGAATGTGTGCCATGACACAAAGATGGCCATCGTGGTTAAACCAAATAAAATAAAAATTAAAACTGGTGGTTTTGCAATACCATAATATAAAATTTAGAGGTAATCACTAAAAAAAAAATTTGGAAAATTAAAAATGGTCAACCAACATATGTTCGACCACTTGAGATGCATAAACCCATTAAAGACTATCAAAAGAACATTAATTCTTTGGATTTCATGATAAAATTGACAGATTGTAAGCTGAGACTTGCTTTTATGGAAAAAAATTAAAAACACAAAACAGTCACAATGTAAAAGTCTCAGCTGTTTAATTATTAACTTATATTTCTACTCCAAACCATTGTCGAGATATAATCATTTAAAAGGTGGCTGACATAAACTCTTGTTTTTGAGTATTTTAAGACATTTTACAAAATTAGCATATTTATTCAAACATTCATTAAATAATTTATAGACATCATCAATCACTGGTAAGAAAAATATAATGCATATATATAATATTTTTCATATATTAATAATGCATATATAATATAATAATAACAATAATAATAATAAATGCATGAATATTTAAATTTGTTTCATTTCGTAAGTAATTTAAAACTAGATTTAGATTTTAAAAATGTACTGTAAAAGATTACCAATGTGTTTTTAAGCCTTAAAAAGGATACTATTGTTTTGTTTTGGAAATTATTACAATATGACAAAATGATTACATTTTAATTAAAATGTTTTTGGTGAGTTCATAATGTAATATATTTCTCATAATGTAAAAACTGTTATTACATTATGAGCTCAAGATTTTATTATGTTTTGAGAAACTTATTACATTATGAACATTTATGACATTATAATGTAATAGTTATTACATTATGTGCAGTTATTACATTATGAGTTGCTACACAGTAGCCTTTCTGTAAGCAGTGTTGTTATAGTTTTGGATATTTAATTTAGTTTTTATGTCTATTTTATATTCAATTTGTCATTCCAAATTAGTTTTCGTTTTCGTTAGTTTTCAGTTATTCTGTTAGTTTTAGTTTAGTTTTCGTTTTCTCAGTTTCAGTTTAGTTAGTTTTTATTTTAGTTTTAGTATTTTTTATGGCTGCTAAAGCTGAACGTTTACTGGTATCATTTAAAAAGTCTAACATCATACATTCCTCAGGGCAGTCTTGTGTTACCTCTATCTAGTTGTATTATCAAGTTTAATTTGGATTTTAAATGTTGCAAATGATAGAATACAGGGTGAATATGGGAAAAGTGACAAAGGACATTTAAACTTGATCCCCACTGTATCCATATGAATTTCCTTAAATCATTATTAGTAATTACTAAACTAATCTTTCAGAAGTAAGCAATTAAAGTCATAGTTCACCCAAAAATGACAATTCACTTATCATTTACTCACCTTCATGCCATCCCAGATGTGTATGACTTTCTTTCTGCAGAACAAAAACGAACATTTTTAGAAGAATATTTCAGCTCTGTAGGTCTATACAATGCAAGTGAATGGTGGCCAGAAATTCGAAACTCCAAAAAGCACATAAAAGCAGCATAAAAGTAATGCACATGACTCAAGTGGTTAAATCCATATCTTCAGAAGTGATATGATAAGTGTGGATAAGAAACAGATCAATATTTAAGTCCTATTTTACTGTAAAAATTGACTTCAGTAGTCTCCTTGGCGACCATGATATCAAGCACTCTGCCAACTCTATTAGGAAGTGTAATCGAGCTTGAAATCATGATCACAATTGCAATTGCAATTGCAAGATGTACAGTGGTCTGTTCTCACCCAAAATCACTTAGATAACTTCAGAAGACATAAATTAAACCACTTATGGACTACTTTATGCTGCCTTGTTTTTTGGAGCTTCAAAGATTTGGACCATGTTGACTTGTGTTGTATGTACCTACAGACCTGAGATATTCTTCTAATGTCTTTGTGTTCACCAGATGAAAGAAATGCATACACATATGGAATGGCATGAGGGTCAGTAAATGTTCAGAATATTCATTTTTTGGGTAAACTATCTCTTTAACTTTTTGAGGTTTTAAATTGATGATATTACTTTGGGATGTGTGGCAGAGCTCATTTCATGACCATCGGTGGGAAAAGCAATGGTAAAGAAAATGACAAACATTTTTGAGGTATAATGCTTGTAAATGTTACATTATGATTTATGATGTAAAAGTGTATAAGAAAATATAAAAATTAATTCCAAATATTTTCTAGAGAATAATTTTTCCTCTCTACCACTTTACTGCTGAAAAAATCTGGGATTTGGTTAAAAGAGGGTCTTCAAAGGTTCCACTTCCCAGTAGTAAGCATTTCTTAATTTTGGCTTTTTACTAAAGTTGAAGACATCCTAAGCATTCTTCAAAGGTATAATGCTAGGTTATGTGTTTGGATCATAATGAAAAGTGTCAAGAAATGGAAAATTTCCAAAAGTGTCCCACTCACATTCACCCTAGTGTATCAAAAACTAAAACTAAAATGAATTTGAGACCATATGTATTTTTATTTGAGTTACTTTTGGAGTTATGAAAAATTATTTTAGTTTAATTTTTTTCCAATAATTTCAAAAAATAGTTTTTATTTTTATTTTAGTTAACAAAACTGTTTTTATTTAGTTTTAGTTTCAGTTTTCATTAACTATAATATCACTGTCTATAAGCTCGACCAGTCTGGCCATTCTCCAACAAAGTATTTTCGTCAGCAGAACTGCTGCTCACTTCTATTTGGCAACATTCTGAGTAAACTGTAGAGACTGTTCTGTGTGAAAATCCCAGGAGATCAGCAGTTACAGAAATACTCAAACCAGCATGTCTGGCACTATCAATCATGCTACTGTCAAAATCACTGAGATCACATTTTTTTCCCCATTTTGATGGTTGATGTGAATATTAACTGAAGCTCCTGACCCGTATCTGTATGATTTTATGCACTGCACTGCTGCCACACGATTGGCTGATTAGACAATTGTATGAATAACTAGGCGTACAGGTGTTCCTAATAAAGTGCTCAGTGAGATATGTTACTGTGTTAACATATAATTCTAAGGGTCAGAGATAGGTTGGCAAACGGTCATGAAAAAGGAAATTATTATTATTTTGGTGCAGGAAACTTTGACTTTTAATACAAGGGGACTTCAGGGAAAAATTATTAGACTCCAATAAGTCACCTAAATGCTCATTTTATTTTTCTTGCATTATAGTGACTGTAAAATAGAATTTAAGGCTTCAACAAATGTGAACAACATGTTCCAACAAAATTGTTCTGTCACATTGATTTGTTTTACAAGGTGTTGGGCCTCATGTATTCAGATAGAAGACAAAGGCAGGCCTAACACAGTCGTAAAAACATAACTTAAGCCCCCACCTTCTAAGTCGTAAATCTTACTGATAAAAATCGCGCCAAAATCAAACAAAGGGAGTCCAAAACAGATTACAGATCCATGAAGCCTTGCCCTCTAAAGGATCGAGCTCTCAACTCCTATTGGATGAGGCACACAACAGAACGTCCCTCAAACATGACATCATCAGGACTTCAAATAATTCTGAAATGCTTCCAAAGTGGCTTCCAGCGACTTAGTTCACCGAATACGGACGTAGCTTTTTGCTGCTCTCCGGTGCAGCCTCGTGGCATAAGGAAGTAATGTCCGACTTGAAACTGTAGCCATACAATCTCCATCTCGCTGGACGAGTTGAGATTACTCTGTGTTCAACCGAACACTCTAACGGATCCGAAGGAGACCGCTGAGCAATTCGCATCTTCATCCGTTGGCCTACAGAAGTGAAGAGATTAAAGATTTCTCTTCCATCTTCAATCAAGTCGACATTTCTGAGTTCTCCGCCAGCCCGCCGAGAATCAACAGCCGTACCGCCCTCTGAGAATCAACAGCCGTACCGGCCGCCAACAATCAACAGCCGAACCGCCCGCCGACAGCGCGAGGAAACATCTTCTCGTCATCACCCGAGCCTCAAGGAACCGGGTCAAAGTTAAAGGACGGAGGAAAACACATTCTACCTGTGTCCTCATGCGATTCAAGTAAGAGGTTACGTCTGGGCAGAGATAGAATATTATAGCGTGTTATTCTTGTGTTTCAAGGTTTTTGCTTGTACAGTTTACGGACCGCCATGTCCGCTAATTATTAATACTCAGGGTATTAATTATCACGAATTTGTTTTGCTGTATTGTGGTCCAACCAAATTGGACTGTTGTGCATTTTCACCATCGCGGGTGAGACAGCAACTGAGTTCATCCATTAAAGAGTCAAATAACAAGGGACTTTTACGAGCCCCGCTCGTAAAACCGCGTCTCTGAGTGATGAACACGGCTGTTTTATCTCCAGCTATCGCGAAATCAGCTTTCAAGCTGTCACTTAATCATCTCTCTCTCTCTCTCTCTCACTAACCACACTGACACACACACACACACACACACACACACTGTCACATACACACCTTATGTGTTATAGAATTATTTTTATTTCCATATCTAATCATATCACTGTTTAGTTTGTAGTTGTAAGTCGGAAGTTTATTGACTGCATTGTATTAATTATTAATTGATATTACTGCATAAATAAACTTTTGTTTATATTACAAAGAGAAGTGTTTTGGTTTGTTTTGCATACGCCTGTGTCGTGCTGACGGGATGTCAGTGCTCGGATTCAAGCCTTCATTCATTGTTTTTTTCCCGAAAATCGATATTCTTCGGATGTCGATTTTCCTAAGAAAACAATCTAATATTGAGACTGTTTTAATATTCGGTTATTAGTCCCTGATTTCAGGGTGGTGCCCCGTCAATGTTAATCCTTATTAATATTCTGTTGATTTTTGATAATTGATAATTATCTTTGATTGAATTTGAATGATCAATAAGCTAGTGTTAATTTTAATTAATGTTTCATCGACGTTAACAATTAACGATTATCTTTGATAACTGTTGATTTAAAGGATTAAAAAAAGCTAACATTGATTCTCATCAATGTTCTATTGATTTTAATAATTAATAATTATCTTTGATAATTATTAATTATTGCTAATAACCAAACTTGCTCCTAAACGTAGCACACTACATTTACTGGAGTCCCATATGAGGTTTTAATGAGTTAGATACAATTAATTAATTTAAATATTGATTAATAACTACAGAAATAATTATTAATTATTTCTGATAGTAACACTGATCTAAACAACCAGTAAAGCCCTACAAAGGCAAGCTCCAAGTTAGAGGTCTGCAACCTGGGTTTCGGGCCAGGTTTGGGTCAGTTTTTCAAGTAGGACTTTGGGTTTGGGTTGGGTTCAGGTTTGCAATTAATGAAAAAAAAAAAAAAAAACGGCCAACCGAACTTGTTCCGCACACGTGCTCTCACTCACGTGCGAAAGGATGAGTTAGGGGCCGTTCACACCAAACGTGTATTTGTGTACGTCTGTTCTCTTTTTCCATTGTTTTCCTATACAAACACATGCTGGACGAATGTCTTTGACTGTTGCACCATGGTCTCGCTGTTTCTTCAGTGTCTCGTGCAGAACCGGCACTGTTTATACACCGTGTCAAGTTAAAAATAACTTTTTAGCGCAGTTGTCACAAAGATTCAAACGTTCTGAACAAGTTTAGGCTGTAAAGAGGGGACTGTTGCATATTATTCCAGATTGTTCTGCACCAAAGTCTCAGTGCATAAACGGTAAATCAATGCTTTTTTCAGTTCTGCTCTAGTGTATTGAGGGGCTACAGTGCCTTGTTAAATCTGTATGTTTACAGTTTCAATACTGTTACGAATGTTGCCTATATGCTTACAAAAAATATAGCCTATTGCAACAGTTCCTGCTAGGAGAAGAAATTTTAATGATAGTGAGCGATTTTGGGTTTATAATCTGACGGTATCATTCGGACCGGGTAGGGTCGGGCCACACGGTCTCGGGTATGGGTCGGTTTGGGCAGACCTCTACTCCAAGTGCAAATTTAGTTTAAGAGTGCAGCTGGGAAGTGGAATGTACCTATAGAATTGGGCTAAACATGCTTAATTATTATGGTTCCAAGTACACTGAAAAAAAAATCTAAAAATGTGTTTCATGTGGTAACATCTAAATAAACTGGTTATATTCAGTCAAAAATATAATTTTACATCAGTAAATTAATCAGAAAAAATTGTTACACCAACAAAATTCATTTTAAGGGTTTGATCAGTTAGCAATAGCTTTTTAAGGTGAAAAACGTTTTACAGTGTATAGGAACAATTGAACTAGAACTGCATACAGTATTTTATTTTTATGTGTTGAACGGAGCAGGAAGAACCCAAACCACCTTGCAGAATTTTGAGCAGGTAAACGCATGGCAGCCCAAACCAGTGCAGCAATGCGATTAAAACAAATTTATACGCTGCAGCCCCAGGAAACAGAAGAGGAGGAGGAACGATTATTTTAGATTGGAGAAATGCCAAACCCCTGATGATACTGCAAACTGGACATACTAATTATATTGTGGACATAATTATTATTTTAGAACTGTCTTTACAACACCACAAAACATCCCATGCCTCTGAAATATTCCTCTGACTGTATTGTTTCCTGCTGTACTTCTGTGCAATGAATCTGTTGGAGTCTGTTTACATGAGTTAAATGATTTATAGAACATCTCTTTCAGGATTCATGAAATTCAAAAGGCTTGAGGAAAAACAATCTCTGTGTCTTGTACCTCTTTCTGTTTGTGAGAGTGCATTACTGAATGGGAAGCAGTGAGTTGTGGTATCGAGAGTGGAAAGTATACGAGTTCCTAAAGTGAATATGACAGATCTCAGAGAGAAAAATCTAATTTTTAACAGTAGTCTTACAAGTCTGATGAAGAGAACAGCAATTTGACTTTTCGTATCTTTTTAGATATATCCATCCATTCCCGCTAGTAAACAATACATTAAGAAGATGGTATTTTGATGGCAGCCATGGTGTAAAGCTCTCCAATTCTTTTGTAGTTTTTGTTTGTTTGTCCTGTGTTTAGTAATCTTTTTCCAGTCAGTTTTACGAGCTGGCATGCTGGTCAGGCTTCATCAGCGTGGCTTTTGAACAGCGCTGCCGAATATTCATCTAGCGAATCTCTGCTCTCTTCCTAACAAAATGGATGAACTACATCTCCTCACCCATCCAAACAAGGACTTTTCAACCTCTGCTGCCTTGTGCTTCACAGAAACCTGGCTGAGTGAAGCCATTCCGGACAGTGCATTACATTTGCCAGGCTTTCAGTTGTTCAGAGCGTATCGCATCACGGATTTAACAGGGAAAACGAGAGGCGGTGGAACAATATTTTACATCAGTGAAAGTTGGTGTATAGATGTAACAACGTTAAAGAAGATTAATTTGGAAGCACTCTTTATTAACTATAAGCCTTTCTACTAGGCGCGGGAGTTTTCCTTGTTTATTCTGGTGAGTGTTTATATCACGCCACATGCGTGTGTGAATGCAGCACTGCAAAAGCAGGCTGATCAAATCACAGACATGGAACAACAATACCCAGACTCAGTTATTATTATTCTTGGGGATTTTAACAAACCTCACATGTGAACTGCCCAAATACAAACAGCACATTACATGCTCAACAAGAGACTGCATTTATTTACATTTATGCATTTGGCAGATGCTTTTATCCAAAGTGACTTACAGTGCACTTATTACAGGGACAATCCCCCCAGAGCAACCTGGAGTTAAGTGTCTTGCTCAAGGACACAATGGTGGTGGCTGTGGGGATTGAACTGGCAACCTTCTGATTAACAGTTATGTGCTTTAGCCCACTACGCCACCACCACTCACAGTACAGGTGTTCCAAATAAAGTGCTCAGTGAGTGTATGTTACTGTGTTAACATATAATCCTAAGGATCGGAGATGGGTTGACAAATGGTCATGAAAAAGGAAATAATTATTATTTTGGTGCAGGAAACTTTGACTTTTAATACAAGGGGACTTCAGGAAAAAATTATTAGACTCCAATAAGTCACCTAAATGCTCATTTTATTTATCATTTAAATATACTGAATCATTGCAACAATAAAGGATGCATATCGCTCTGTCCCTCAAGCAGCTCTGGGACTCTCTGATCACTGTCTGGTTCATCTTCTTCCAACCTACAGGCAGAAACTAAAATCAGCTAAACCTATAGTAAAGTCTGTAAAGCGATGCACCAATGAAGCAGAGCTGGAACTACAAGCCTGCTTTGACTGCACTGATTGGAGTGTATTTGAGGCTGCAGACACCAGTCTGGATGAGCTCACAGATACTGTGATCATATATCACTTTCTGTGGGGATATGTGCATTCCTACTAGGACTTATTTAACATACAACAATGACAAACTGTGGTTTACAGCAGAGCTCAGGCAGCTTCGTCAGGCAAAAGAGGACGCTTACAAAGGTGGGGATAAAGTCTTGTACATTCAGGCCTGGAACACACTGAATAAGGAAATCAGAGTGGCTAAAAGAAGCTATTCTGATAAGCTGAAAAACAAGTTTTCAGCTAATGACCCTGCATCAGTGTGGAGTGGCCTGAAACAACTTACTAACTACAGGACTCCTACCCCCAACACTGTAGTGGACCAACAACTGGCTGACGACCAGAATATGTTCTACTGTAGATTTGAAAGGCCCAGTCTCACACCCCACACCCGCTCTGACCATCACTTCACACAAACATCAACATCTCCTGCAACACCCCCTCCTCCCCCCTCCTGCTACTCAATCTGCACTTAAGATCTGTGAAGAGGAGGTGTGCCGTGTCTTCTGAAAACAAAAGACAAGGAAAGCACAGGGCCCAGACGTTGTCTCACCCACTTGTCTAAAATCTTGTGCTAACCAGCTGGCCCCCATCTTCACACTGATCTTCAATAGATCACTGGAGCAGTGTGAAGTCCCATGCTGCTTCAAATGCTCAAGCACCATTCCTGTCCCAAAGAAACCCAAAATCACAGGACTTAATGACTACAGACCCGTCACTCTGACGTCTGTGGTCTTGAAATCATTTGAGAGACTGGTGTTAGCCCACCTGAAGGACATCACTGGACCCTTTCTAGATCCCCTTCAATTTGCTTATTGAGCAAACAGGTCTGTGGATGATGCAGTTAACATGGGATTGCATCATATCCTGCAACATCTGGACAGATCAGGGACATATGCAAGGATCCTTTTTGTGGACTTCAGTTCAGTTTTCAACACCATCATCCCAGCTATTCTTCAGACTAAATTACACCCACTCTCTGTTCCCACATCTATCTGTCAGTGGATCACCAGCTTTCTGACGAACAGGCAGCAATTAGTGACACAGGGTAAATTCACTTCCAGCACATGTACAATCATCACTGATGCCCCCCAGGAATGTATGCTCTCCCACTACTCTTGTCCCTGTATACAAATGACTTCACCGCCAAGGACCCCTCTGTCAAGCTCCTGAAGTTTGCAGATGACACTACTGTCATCGGCCTCATCCAAGATGACAATGAGTCTGTATACAGAAGGGAGGTTGAACGGCTGGCTCACTGGTGTAGTCAAAACAGCCTGGAGCAGAACACTTTCAAAACGGTGGAGATGATTGTAGACTTTAGGAGGAACACCCCATCATTGACCCCCCCTCACCATTCTAAACAGCACTGTGGCAGTAGTGGAGTCATTCAGGTTCCTGGGCACTACCATCTCACAGGACTTGAAGTGGGAGACCCATATTGACATTGAAAAAGGCCCAGCAGAGATTGCACTTCCTTCGCCAGTTGAGGAAGTTCAACCTGCCACAGACGCTCATGATACAGTTCTATTCAGCAGTCATTGAGTCTGTCCTCTGCACTTCAGTAACTGTCTGGTTTGGTGCAGCTATGAAATTGGATATCAGAAGACTACAAAGGACAGTTCGGACTGCTGAGAGGATTATTGGTTGCCCCCTGCCCTCCCTTCAAGAACTGTACACTTCCAGAGTGAGGAAAAAGGCTGGAAAAATCACTCTGGACCCCACTCACCCAGCCCACTACCTTTTTGAACTGTTGCCTTCTGGCAGGCGCTACAGAGCACTGAGCACCAGAACCGTCAGGCACAGGAACCGTTTTTTCCCCTCAGGCTATCCATCTCATGAACAATTAAAACTGCCCCATTGAGCAATAATTAATGTGCAATACACAGCTTAGTCTATTTATATTTATCCAACATATCACACCTCTTCTGCCATTACATTCACTTGCTTCTGTATATAACAGATTTGTATTTGTATATTGTAAACACACACACACACACATATATATGTATATGTGTGTGTTTTTGTGTGTGTGTGTGTGTAGTCCTATTGTGTATTTCCATATATATTTTATTTTCTATTCACTTTTATTTTTATTCTATATTTTTATTATTATCTCTGTCTTGTTGTTGTATTGTTTGTGCACTGAAAGCTTCTGTTACCAAGACAAATTCCTTGTATGTGTAAGCATACTTGGCAATAAAGCTCATTCTGATTCTGATTCTAAAGTCTCAATCTGTTGCCACCTGTGAACCACTCTTATTAATACATCTTTCTGCTAATACTAAGGTTCAACTGATTGCATGCAATATCAGGTTTTTTTATTCCCCAGTGTGTGCAGTAATTGTCCCCTCATGTTGATGGGCATTCAATAATAAATAAATAAAAAATCAGACAACCTGCTGTAGTACTATGAGTTCAGTCAGAGTCATGCCTGAATGGAAATCTCTTTCATGTAATTTCTTTTAACTGAATTATGTTATCACCATAATTTCAACCGAATGCACTTCTTATTCAGATGAAACATGCTCTTGAATAATTATGTTGTGAAATCTGCATGGTTTGAAAAGGTGCCTGTCTTTTTATTTTGTGCTTCTGCAGCCCATAACTTTGACTTATGAAAGGCCTGTTTTTAACAAGCTGAAGAATTGAGATTCATATGCCGTCACCATAGCACAGTGCAGTGCAAGAGAATTCTTATTCTCTGTGCAAATGAAGTCACAATAAATTAACTGCTTTCTGACAGGAATCTTCTTCAAACTTCGGAGAGAGTCTCTGAAATGCTTTCCAAACAGACCATTCCTCTCAACCCACTCTCTTCTTGAAATTCAAACCTCAGATGACAGGACTGTGCAGCTTTAGGCTCGGCTGATGATTGCTTGACTCTAAACTACCTTTTTTGTCATTTAAAGTCTTATTTCTTTCTTTCTTAAATTAAACTGTTGATTAGGGTGCATATTTAACAGTTTTAAAGAACACTTACTTAATAAATAGTGGAATAAATATTTGTGCAAAATCTGATTATCAATGTTTTCTTAGCAAGATCTGAGAATGTTCCAAAGAGCATCTTGTGCGTTTCAATGGAAACAAAGAAATATGACCTTTTGTTCAAAGGAGTTAGCATGGTTAATGTTACAGATGTTCTTATTTATATAATACAAAAGTTCTTAATTTAATATATGCCATGACATGCCAGTCTATATATATATATATATATATATATATATATATATATATATATATATATATATATATATATATATATATATATATATACAGTTGTGTTCAAAAGTTTGCATACCCTGGCAGAAATTGTGGCATTGATTTTGATTTTGAAATATGACTGATCATGCAAAAAAAGCAAAGGCTTCTTTCTGGCAACTCGACCATGCAGCTCATTTTTGTTCTAATATCGTCATATTGTGCTCCTTGAAACAACCACACCGTCGTTTTCCAGAGCAGCCTGTATTTCTCCTGAGGTTACTTGTGGGTTTTTCTTTGTATCCCGAACAGTTCTTCTGGCAGTTGTGGCTGAAATCTTTCTTGGTCTACCTGACCTTGGCTTGGTATCAAGAGATCCCCAAATATTCCTCTTCTTAATAAGTGATTGAACAGTACTGACTGGCATTTTCAAGGCTTTGGATTTATTTTTATATCCTTTTCCATCTTTATAAAGTTCCATTACCTTGTTACGCAGGTCTTTTGATAGTTCTTTTCTGTTCCCCATGGCTCAGTATCTAGCCTGCTCAGTGCATCCATGTGAGAGCTAACAAACTCATTGACTATTTATACACAGACACTAATTGCAATTTAAAAAGCCACAGGTGTGGGAAATTAACCTTTAATTGCCATTTAAACCTGTTTGTGTCAACTTGTGTGTCTGTAACAAAGCCAAACATTCAAGGGTATGTAAACTTTTGATCAGGATATATATATATATATATATATATATATATATATATATATATATATATATATATATACAGTTGCTGTAAAGAATGCTCAAAGTCACACAACTTTCAACTTTCAACAAAGACACATGAAAACTTTGACACTGTATAACATCAGTGTTCATCACGAATCTTGCCAGATCCTTTGATATCAAAGTACACAGACATCATATAGTACCAAATCATAATTATCAGTTTTGCATTTGAATTTATGGATATTGGATAAATATAATACAATTGTCTTATCCCCTTACTATTATTTTATTATTTATTGTTTTCCCTATATGACCATCAGCTTTTCAGAACATTTTAGTATCATATACCATATACATACTTGGGAAACCTGTCTGAAAATAGTCATTCTTTGTGCAGTTCCATTTGGTGCCAATAGCTAAACATTTAGTATGAAAAACATTGTTTTAAAAACGTCATGGTTACTTGTGTAACCTCCGTTCCCTGATGGAGGGAACGAGACATTGTGTCGATGTAGTGACACTAGGGGTCACTCTTGGGAGCCCGAGACACCACTGGTCTTTGATAAAAGGCCAATGAAAATTGGTGAGTGGTATTTGCATGCCACTCCCCCAGACATACGGGTATAAAAGGAGCTGGCGTGCAACCACTCATTCAGGTTTTATGCTGAGGTGCTGAGACAAGGTCCGGCCATTTCAGCGGGTAGTTCAGCATTGTGGCAGGAGGGACACAGCGTCTCGTTCCCTCCATCAGGGAACAGAGGTTACACAAGTAACCATGACGTTCCCTATCTGTCACTCACTCGAAGTTGCGTCGATGTAGTGACACTAGGGGTCGCTATACAAAACGCTGCAGCTGGCTGAACTGTGTTACGTGAACTGGCGGTGTGTGACAGGTAGACCACTGTGTGCCTCGTAGCCAGTGCACCAGGCCGACACATAACCTCCCCCAACATAGTTATGAGTGTCGAATGGCCCTTTGGGGACAAGTCAACTTCCCAAAAGATAGAGACAGGCTAGCCCAGTCGTGGCCTCTTTTCCCCTTTTTTTCCCACTCCCTAAAAAAGGGGGGAATATCCAACTGGGCCGACCAGGTCAAGTCAGGGGGTGTCCCTCCCAAGGGGAGGACACCGCGGAGACCAGACCTCGCCCAGAGAGAGGGGGGATATTTAAGTGGAAAATACGTCACATGGTCTTGCTGAACTAAGTCAGGATTATGTCATGTGGGGAAGTCTCATGGTAGGTCCTACCCAACAGGGGAAGAGTTACTACAAACATGGAGACTGTGGCAGAGGGGCCTCTGCCCAAGGAAGATGCAGTTTGCCAACAGGGAAACGAATTAGCGGAAGATATACATCGAATGGGGTTACCTTACAGGGAACCACCACATGTGGAGCACCTACCCCAGAACAGGGCTTTTAGTTAGCACGTGTACTGGGCCGGCAGCGAGTCTCTCCGAAAACTTGACTGCCACAGGGCTCGGAGGAAGTCAACCAAGGAACATAGTTTGTGAACACTTCTGGGAATTAATGGCACACATCTTCAGCTCAGAGGAGGTGAAAGGTGCTATGTGCAAGCGATACACCCGGCCGGCTATCCCGGGCTTATCTGCTTGTATTGCATGCTACTACCCGGGACGAAACCGGTTCCACCCAGAGGTTGTAGAACCTCGCAAAGGTGTTGGGTGTTGCCCAGTCCGCTGCTCTGCAAATGTCTGTTAGAGAGGCACCCCTGGCCAGGAACCAGAAGGCCGCTACACCCCTGGTAGAATGGGCTCATAGCCCTACCGGAGGCGGCACGTCCTGGGCGTGATATGCCATAGCTATGGTGTCAATGAACCAGTGGGTGATGCTCTGCTTGGAGACAGCGCTTCCTTTCTGCTGTACACCAAAGCAGACAAAGAGCTGCTCAGAGATCCTAAAGCTCTGTGTGCAATCCAAATAGATGCGTAAAGCACACACCGGACACAGCAACGACAGGGCTGGATCTGCCTCCTCCTAGGGCACCACTCACAGGTTCACCACCTGGTCCCTAAAAGAGGTCGTGGGAACCTTGGGCACATAGTCCGGTCAGGGTCTCAGGATCACGTGAGAGTAGCCCGGACCGAACTCCAGGCACGTTTCGCTGACAGAGAACGCTTGCACGTCTCCTACCTTCTTGATGGAGGTGAGTGCAGTCAGGAGGGCAGTCTTCAAGGAGAGTGCCTTAAGCGCAGCTGACTGCAAAGGCTCAAAGGGGGCTCTCTGTAGACCCTGAAGAACTACAGAGAGGTCCCATGAGGGAACGAGGCACGGTCTAGAGGGGTTCAAACTCCTGGCACCTCTCAGGAACCTGATGATCAGGTCGTGCTTCCCTAAGGACTTACCGTCCACTGTGTCGTGGTGTGCTGCTATAGCAGTAACGTACACCATCAAGGTGGAAGGGGACAGCTGCCCTTCCAACCTGTCCTGCAGGAAGGAAAGCACCGAACCGACTGCACATCTCTGGGGGTCTTCCTGTCGGGATCAACACCACTTAGCGAACAGACACCACTTAAAGGCATACAGGAACTTCGTAGAGGGGGCCCTAGCCTGAGTGATCGTGTCTACCACCGCGGGTGGTAGACCGCTTAGGTCTTCCACGTCCCGTCCAGGGCCAGACATGGAGATTCCAGAGATCTGGTCACGGGTGTGAGATAGTGCCCCCTCTCTGAGAAAGAAGGTCCTTCCTCAGGGGAATTCGCCGGGGGGGGGGGGGGGGGTGGTGTATGGGCTGTCGTGAGGAGCGTGAGGTCCGAAAACCACATCTGGGTGGGCCAGTAGGGTGCTACCAGGATGACCTGCTCCTCGTCCTCCCTGACCTTGCACAGAGTCTGTGAAAGTAGGCTCACTGGGGGAAACACATATTTGCGCAGACCAGGGGGCCAGCTGTGTGCCAGAGCGTCTATGCCGAGGGGTGCCTCGGTCAGGGTGTACCAGAGCAGGCAGTGGGAGGATATCTACCTATGCCTGCCTGAATCAACTCCAAATCAGCTGAACCACCTGAGGGTGGAGTCTCCACTCTCCCCTGAGGGTAACCTGCCATGACAGCGCGTCCGCTGCAGTGTTGAGGTCACCCGGGATGTGAGTGGCTCGCAGTGTCTTGAGGTGCTGCTGACTCCAGAGGAGGAGACGGCAGGCGAGTTGTGACATACAACGAGAGCACAGACCGCCTTGGTGGTTGACATATGCTACCGTTGCCGTGTTGTCTATCCGAACTAACACGTGCTTGCCCTGTATCAATGCGCAGGGCGAGCAGAATTGCCAGCAACTCGAGGCAGTTGATGTGCCAATGCAGCCACGGGGCCGTCCATAGGCCGGCGGCTGCGTGCCTGTTGCAAACAGCGCCCCGGCCCATTTTGGAGCTGTCTATCATGACCACGACATGCCTGGAGACCTGCTCTCGGGGAACACCTGCCCGTAGAAACGTGAGGTCGGTCCAAGGGCTGAAGAGGCGGTTACAGACCGCCGTGATGACCACGTGATGTGTCCCGCGGTGCCATGCCCATCTCAGGACTCGAGTCTGAAGCCAGTGCTGAAGCGGTCTCATATGTATCAACCTGAGCAGGGTGGCCACCACTGAGGATGCCATATGTCCCAGGAGCCTCTGAAAGAGTTTCAGTGGAACCACTGTTTTCTGTTTGAATGCCTTCAAACAGGCCAGCACCAACTGTTTACGCTCATTCGTGAGGCGTGCTGTCAATGAGACTGAGTCCAACTCCAAACCGAGAAAAGAGATGCTCTGAACCGGGAGGAGCTTGCTCTTTTCCCAGTTGACCCAAAGCCCTAATCGGCTGAGGTGCAAGAGCACCAAGTCCCTGTGTGCACACAACATGTCCCGAGAGTGAGCTAGGATTAGACAATCATTGAGATAGTTGAGAATGCGAATGCCCACCTCCCTTAACGGGGCAAGAGCTGCCTCTGCGACCTTCGTGAAGACGCGAGGGGACAAGGACAGACCGAAAGGGAGGACCTTGTACTGATACGCCCGACTCTCGAATGCAAACCGGAGGAAGGGTCTGTGTCGAGGTAGAATCGAGACATGAAAGTACGCATCCTTCAGGTCTACCGCTGCAAACTAATCTTGATGCTGGACGCTCGCCAGAATGAGTTTTTGCATCAGAATCTTGAACTGGACTCTGTGTAAAGCCCGGTTCAGCACTCGCAGGTCCAAGATTGGCTGCAACCTACCACCTTTTTTCGGTACGATGAAGTAGTGGCTGTAAAACCCCTTCCTCATCTCGGCCGGAGGGACAGGTTCTATCACACCCTTCCATAGGAGGGTGGCGATCTACTTGCGCAAGGTAGCAGCGTTTTCGTCCTTCACCAAGGTGAAGTGGATACCGCTGAACCTGGGCTGATGCCTGACGAACTGAATCGCGTAGCCGGAAAGCGCAAGTCACGCATTCAAGCTCCGTGCGAGGGGGACCAAAGGGACAATCTCATCGGACGTACCAGCAGGTGGGGCCTCGCGGCGGGGCTGAGCTCGAGGTGCCACACCATGTCGGGGCCGTGCTTAGTCTAGGGACATCGAAGCACTTACCTGGCTCCTTGTGACCACCCCCAGAACAGCCTGGGACGGGGGAGGAAGAGGTCTGTCCTCACAACCCGTGGAGTCTGTCACATCGGGGTTGGATCTGTGCCACAGCTGGGCACGCAGGGGCGGGGAGACCGCCGCTGGAGCACCAATCCTGCAAGGGTAAAAAGGTGGATGGTGATCGTGATGACGGCCGTGCACACCGGGTATGTGACCCAGGGAATGAGGAAACTGCTCCTTTGCTGAACTGTTGAGTACCACAGCCACTTGGGCATGTGGAAAAATCAAAAGAAAAGGCAACAAAAGATTCTTCACCCGGCCCTCCACCAGGGGATGGAGTGGTCTTCCTACCAGCTCCAAAGCAGTGGGTTTCGTCGACCCTGGGTGGCCCGTCTGCTTCCTGCGGTGGGCTCCACGCCGGGGCCGGGCCGAAGGGGCGGGCTGTGGCAGAGCCGGTGCAGTCACCGCAGGAGGATGCCCTTGGCGACGAGCAGGCGGGGTGTGGGATCTTGAGCCGTGCCGGGGCAGGATATGCCGGATAGCCTCCGTCTGCTGCTTCACTGTCGAGAACTGCTGGGCAAAGTCCTCGACGGTGTCGTCGAATAGGCCAGCCTGGGAGATAGGGGCAGCAAGGAAGTCTTTTCGGCCTCACCCATCTCGACCAGGTTGAGCCAAAAGTGGTGCTCCTGGACCACTAATGTGGACATCGCCCACCTGAGAGACCCATGACCTTTGAGCGCAGCTCCTGCATCAGATCTGTGGCAGAACTACCCTCGCGCCGTTCTTTTAGTGCCTTGGTTTGGTGGACCTGCAGGAGAGCCATGGCGTGCAGGGCAGAGGCGGCTTGTCCAGCAGCACTGTAGGCTTTGGCCATCAGAGATGATGTGAACCTACAGGGCTTGGACGGAAGCTTTGGGCATCTGCGCCAGGTGGTGGCGCTCTGCGGGCATAGGTGCACCGCGAGTGCCTTATCCACCGGGGGAATCGCCGTATAGCCCCTGGCTGCCCTGCCATTGAGGGTAGTGAGGGCGGGGGAACTGAGAAATCGGGACCGGGCAGTAAAAGGTGCCTCCCACAATTTTGTCAGCTCCTCATGCACTTCCGGGAAGAAAGGCACTGGAGCAGGGTGTGGCTGCTTTGAGTGGCGCCATGAGCCCAGGAACCAATCATCGAGCCACGAGGGTTCGGGGGAGAGCGGAGGGTTCCACTCTAGCCCGACGCTCGCGGCTGCCCGGGAAAGCATGTCTGTCATTTCCGCATCGGCCTTTGACTGGGCAATCGTCCCCGAAGTGGGGAGCCCAGCTGAGGCTTCTGCATCCGACTGGACAAGCCCGCTCTCTGATGCTGCACTTGAGAGCTCATCAGCTTCGCGGGCTCCGAACAAGAGGTCGAACTCACAGTGAGACGAGCCGGCGGACTCATCCGGAAGCCCGATCGGGGCAGACGAGCGTGCTGGGGAATGGGAGGTCCGCGGGGGTATACCCGGTGGAAGCGGTCCCATTGGGGTCCCCAAATCGCCCCCAGTTTCTGACGAAAGCAAGCCGCGACCACAACATTGCCATGGTCATGTTCTCGCAGTGAGTACATGAACCATCCATGAACGCTGTCTCCCCGTGGGTCGCGCCCAGACACGAAAGACAGCGATCGTGACTGTCTGAAGTTGAGAGGTAACGACCACAACCAGGAATAACACACAAACGGAAAGGCATCTTTAAAAAGTGTGTGCTGCTCTTTTAGAGAAATATACTCTTTTAGGAAAATATACTCTCTTTTTTCTGCCGAAGCGCCCAGGGGCGTTCTCTGCAGCGCACCAGTGCAGAGGAGGGAGAAGCCGCTGAAATGCGCCATCAGACCCAGCAGAGGTGAATGAACAGTCAGCTCAGTAAACATCGACCGTTTGGCTCCGAAGAGAAAATCTGAATGAGTGGTTGCACGCCAGCTCCTTTTATACCCGTATGTCCGGGGGAGTGGCATGCAAATACCACTTGCCAATTTTCATTGGCCTTTTATCAAAGACCAGAGGTGTCTTGGGCTCCCAAGAGTGACCCCTAGTGTCACTACATCGACACAACATCGAGTGAGTGACAGATAGGGAACTCAAAAGTTGAGAAAAAGTTGAGAAAATTAAGACATCTCTTGCATCACATTGCAATGAACATTTGAGTTTCTTCAACTTTTTATATTTTAAACTTTACAAGTATCTATAAGCTAAACATTTTTGTTGTGAGAGTTGCTTTGGTCAGAAGTTGAGAAAAGTTGAAAATCTATTGCATCCTGTTGCCATGTCTTTTTGAGTTTCTCAACTTTTTATTTTATACAGTATGAATTTCAGTAAAAGCCGCTCTATCCTTGATGATTTTATCTTCTTGTGCAGCATTGCACAACAGACATACCTGTATGAAAAAAAAAATCAGTGTTGATCTCTCATATGGTGTCATAGACAATCTTGTCAGGATCACATCAAAGGATTTCATATAGGCTATTCATTATGATGACTAAGGGTGCTCATTTATGCTGAGATATACAACGCCTTAATGTCTACAAACACAGTTTCCATTGGACATAAAAGTCTACATGATGTCTATATGATGTGTTTGATGGCATGAAATTCATGCAAGAGAGTCAAGAGAAATCATTTTCCTCTCAACTCTCCCATGTGAGTCACAAAGGATTTTTATGCATTTTTAATTGATGGCAAGGTCGGCCTGCCATCTTGACATAATCTCCCTGTCCTCCACATCTCTTGAGCTCTTCTGCATATGAGTAAATAAAGACAGATGAGAACTGTTTGCCAATAAGAACAGAAATGTCTAAATCTCAATGCCAGCTCTATGATTTCTATTCAAAAATGAATTATGTGCATTTAATGATTGGTAATACCATACACTGTTTTCATTATCTTCTTGTGGTGATGTTATGCATTACATTTTAGACACTGTCGGATTTTTCCAGCCCTCTCTTTTTGGTTCTGTCAATGCAGTTTATCTGCAATATGTTTTATTATACTTATAAATATATTAGTGCTGTTACATTATAATATCATATGGATATTTTAGATCCCCTACCCAACCCTATTCCTAAACCTAACCACTTTTCAACAATATAAAAGAAGTACATTCCCAATACTTTATTTCACAGATGAAAAAAAGCACTATAAAAGTATTCCAAATAATACAATAGCTTTGTGTGAGGAACAGAGTGAAACTTAAGGTTTTAATTGCTGAAAATGTCCCCCCTCAGTCAAGGCAGTCACATCTCATTCAAAAGATTCATCCAAACTTGAGTTAGTTGCAAATGGTCACAAGACACATGAGAGCCAATGGCATTTGACATCACTAATGTCAAATCTGTGTCGTAACGCTTCTTGCAGTGGCAATTTTTGAATGCTAAAGTGAGTGCAGTGATTTGATACAGTGGATGCATGACATGCCAGAGGCAGCTTTTGATGTCTATGCAGTATAGTGACGCAAAGGGCTCTTGCACAAGTGTCCGCATTTGTTGCCTTGGGAGTGAGAATGGGTTGGATTTGTTGTTGTTTTGTTTTGTATTTCCATATCTCACAAAACAAAATCAATATGTATGAAGAGAGGTAATTCTCTTCATACATTGTTTCTATATAATATATTGCAAAATGTATGAGACAGTGATTTACAGATAATATATTTAATCTCTGAAAGTTATTGAGGTGTCAGTGCACAAGGGAAGTTATGTCTCTCCACAGAGCAGGTGGTAGCTGAAACTAATCTCGCTTGTACACCTGCGAAAGCTCAAGATGTTCAACAAGAGGTCATGGATCATGCTCAAGTTCACCATGCAGTGTTAGTTGAAAAATTGTTTAAGCAGCATCTGGGAGTTTTCACACCTAAAATCTGAATTAGAGTCAGAGTGCTACAAAAGCATTCTGATTTCAATAAATGTGCAACATTAAAGCCCATCAAGGTAAAGTGACTTATGGTCACCAATAAAAATGAGACTAACAACTATATAAAGTCATGTCTAATCTGCTGTCATTGAGCTGCCCAAATAAAAAGCCCATCAAGGGTACACTCAACTGCACTTTCCTTAACATAGTTTATTAATCATCGATCATGATGAATTTAACACTGTATATAACATTTTCCCAGCAATCATTTCAGTCACAATCAATCAGACATTGCTGCATTCCAGGCCTGAATGACCTTGGTCCACTTTGTTGGCAAAAACACACCTGTAGGATACTGATCTAAAAATATATATATATATATATTGAATGTCTGCTGGCTTTCACACCAAAATAAAGTGTCACAGAAAAATAAAGAACAGCAGGCTTGCTCTTAAAGCTGAGGTGTGTCATTTCTGTGCCACTATTGTCACGGAAAAGAATTGCAAACATTTTTGAGACATTTTATTACACTGGTAGATAAAGACAAGAAATTAAGGGTAGAAAGAGAGGAGAATATGACCCATGCAGACTTAAACTCTGGTCTTCTATGAGCACCACAGCTCAAAATCAAACAAAGCCAGCGTTCCAAAAGAGTCTGGTAAATTCAACTGTTGTGTACCCATGTAATTCTGTTTGTGAGTGAACTAGTCTGAATTAAATAATTCTCACGCTTCATTACTCAACTCTGTCAGGGGATGAGTGGAGATGAAGGGACCCAAATGCAGAGGGAAACATTCAATGAGTTTATTAACAACAACGCTTGTAAACAGGGACAGGCTTACCCGGCAGCAGTTGCAGTGGTGAGCAGAGTCAAAAGCTATAGCTGCTCAGCGGGTTAAGGAATGAGTGTGTTAGTATGATGAGTGCATGCATTGTGGTAGCCAGGAGCAATCTGAAGAGAGTCCGTTGAAGCTGGTGTGGTGTGAAGCAAAGCCCAGGCGGGTTTCTCCCCCGACACATGGGCAGAGACAGAGGAATCCTTCTCCAAGGGAACTGGGCGACAATACAGGCAAAGGCGATGGTGAACAGGAAGGTAACCACACCTCTAGAGACAGGCAACCAACAGACACACAAGCAATCTCCAACTAAACAAGAGAGCATGGTTAACACTTGACAGCAAACAATAAACTGGCAAAGAAAGAGGGAAAACACAAGGAATAAGTAGGGAGTGCAATCAGTGAGAAGCAGGTGGAAAGTGTGAGAAATCATTGCCAGGATCAGTGCCTCCCATGGAAACGCTGATCACACATGCCGGCACCACCTGTGAGACACGAGGGAGAGAGAAAAACAAACAACAGCATGAGCCAGCACAAATGCCGGGACCGTGACAAACTCAACTCATTGCTTGTGCACTACAACACTGAACAGGGCTGGGTTTCCCAGTAATGCTGCAACTTAAGCTTTATTTTTTATTTTTTATTTATCCTTTATTTAACCAGAAAGGTCCCAATGAGATACAATATCTCTTCTACTAGGGAGTCCTTGTCAAGATGGGCAGCATAAAAAAAATAAATAAAAAAAAATCTCACAGAAATACAAAGAAGGACATAAAAACCACACAGTAAACAAAACATAGTAGGATCAAGGACTAAAGAAAAGAAAAAAGCAATAGAGATCATAAACTGATGTTAAAAGCATTTATGTTTTTCTATACAAACTGACTTTAAAATGCTTTTAAACAGATCAAGAGATGGTACAGATTCCATGTTTAGTATGCCTCGGAGCTCATTCCATGCATATGGAGCATGATTGGAAAAGGCAGTTCTACCTAGCTCTGTGCGGGTAGTTGGTGTCTTGAGTAAAAAAAATTCTGCTGATCTGGTGTTATACATGCTAGAAGAATATGTCAGCAAACTAGATATTAACAATCATCTTAACTAAAAGAAGTTTGTCTTCTCAACGTGAAAACAATGCAAAAATACTGGAAAACATGGAAATTGTATGTAACATTGTCAGGACGGGGAAAGTTATCAACTATTACCAAATTTAATACAAATAAATAATTATGCTTTGGTAGGACGGCTTCAGATGTATTGACCCAAGAAATGCATGTAATTTAAGTGCACGCAATGGAATAATAAAAAAGGGGCTCTCACATAGTCTAAAGTTTTGTTAATTTGGCTTGAAACTACAGTGGCTGTGAAGTGCAAAACAAAACAAGTCTGAAAACACAACAGCAAACCCAAAAACATAATTCACAGACACAGCAGCAAATCATAAAACACAATGGCAAACCCGAAAATAAAAGAACAAATCAGAAAACACAACGTCAAATCCTGAAACACAACAGCAAGTCAGAAAACACAATGGTAGGTCAAAAACATAAAAGCAAGACAGAAAACACAATGACAACTCAGTTGAAATGCAAAGGTAGATACCATAGCTTCTCACCTGATTGGCTGTGTGGATAGTATCTAGCCCTTTTTTAGAAAACAGAAAGCAAAAAGATTGAGTGGGATAAAGTTAGTTTAACATATATAGTAAAAGTATCTCAAAGGGAAAATATTTACAGTTAATTAGGATTAATCGTGTTTGTGTCAGATGCAAGAATTAGCTGATGTAGCAGAATTAATGTTAACGGTCAACCAACTGGTTCGTCCAGCGAATGTTCAGTATAATCGTTAGTCAATTCTGAGAAAATTGTATTCTCCTGGTCACAGAAAACAACTTTTCTTATTAAAATACAGTATTGTTCAAAGCATGTAACAAGATCGGAATGTTTTAGGGACCTAAATTTGTGAGCAGTGAACACAGCAACAATCTTAAGTGAATACAAACAACGGTTTATTAAACTCAGACGAAACACTGACTAAATGCTAAAAATTACGTTAACATACAACTCACACACACACACACACACAAAGCATACACACTAAGCAAGATGAATGGAATGTTAGAACCTTTTTCTTTTTTATGGACTTTTGGCTTTTTAATGGGATAGGGAAAGTAGAGAGGTGACAGGAAATAAGAGAGAGAAGAGTGGGAATGGGATCGGAAAAGACCTCACGAGACTCGAACTCGGATCACCTGTGATGCACCACATGTTATGAGCACAGCCTGCTAGGCTATGGCTCTGACAGGAATGTAAGAACCTTGAGATCATGGAGATTGGTGAAATATGACAGACCACTACTCGGGGTACCACCAGTAAGTCTTAATTTCATCGTACTCTAACAAAATAGAGTAGGTATCTTAAGCTTAATATATCAGTTTAGTGATGACTAAATTTAAGAAAGATATACTCGCCTCTGTTGTTGCCCTTGCTTGAAGAAAGAGAGTGAGTCCTTTGTTGAGTGCTGGATGATCTCGCTGAAGTAGTGGTTTTGAGGATCTGTAAGAGAGAGTCTGGTGGGTGAGCTTTGACTTCCTGGTGAAAATCAACTAACTATCTGTTCCAGGTAGTGGGTTTTTGACCCATGGAATGGACACAACTTTTAGGGTGTCTCAGCCAATCCTGGTGTTGGGTTTTGGTTGGAAGGGGGTCCTTTGTCTCTGGGACCACCCTCATTTGCATGTCATGAGTTTGTGGTTTAATTTAGTATTCCTTCTTATCCTGGCAGTACTGTGCATATTATGACAACATATACTCCAATATTCGGGAAATGAGAAGCTGATTGCAAAAGTGGGGTGCAAAGTTTGTGTCCTGACCTCTATGGAATATTTTCATTTAATCATTCAGTTAATCCATTTTGATAATTGAATTAATATCTATGTGATATGCAATGCTCTAAAAGTGACAATGTGTAATCAATGTACTATGAATAACTGCATTATGAATATAATTCAGTATGTTAGATATTTAATCATTCATTTATTGATTTAATTATAATTTACTCAGTTTAATAATCAAAGTGCAAATCAATGGAAAAATACAACTTAACTTCTCTATGGAGAATTACAGCCTCACTCTGTATGATCATTTTTTTGAATAACCAAGAAGGATATGTGTGTGTCGATACTAAAAGGATGATCTAATGTTTTAATTAGAGCAGAGTCAGGCACTACCTGGTGCCTGAAAGATGCAGATAATATATGTGTGTTAATTAGTGCTAGAAACAAGATGAAACAAATGTATGTGTGTAATAATACTGGAGCGATAGGGAAAGATGTGTGTGTTGAGGATCAAACACCTCCTGTTGCAGCGCACACATTTCTCCATCTTGCAGGGATGTTTTGTGTAATCAACAACTGTAATAAGGGAAATCATTTAATATACTAATCAAATTAATGCAGAAAGTAATGATTGTTAGTCAATATAAAATATGTAATAAAATGGAGTGATTTATGCATAAAAAATGTGTTACTCTGTAATAAAAGTCTATTTTTGGAATCAGAACTCTGCACCTCTGAGAAATCTTTGACTCGACTGTGCTTCGATTGCTGTTTTTGGGAATCTGCCATGACATAATTACTTGGTGTCAGAAGTGGGATTGAAACAGGAGCGGAGCGCAGGCTGCCGCGTCGGGCCACCAGGGGGCCACTCGAGGTAAGCAATTTTGCTTTTAGTATAACAGTTTGTGTAGTTCGGCACAGGTCTGCCCGTAGTTGTAAGAGCATTCTTAAGAAAAAAAATTAAAAAACAGACACATTTCTGATTTCAAAAGAATTTACTTGCATGCACAAATTTATGTATTACTGTTAAGTGGGCCTTGATGGATAACAGTGAAATTTTAAGATAAATGTATGTGTAGAAATTCCTACGGATACTGCTCTATTGCGTAGCGATAAGAGGTCTGCACGGGTAGGCAGGTACAGAAAGTCCTACGGATACCGCTCTGCTATATTAGCAAGAGGGCTGCACAGCTAGGCAAAAATCCTACTAATACCGCTTTTCATCGTGTCGAGGAAGTGAATCGGTGAGAGGGGCTGCTTGATATGTCGCCTAAGAGAGGCGGTAGAATAGTTTTAGAATTTTATTGTATTTTTGAGAGCTTTGTGTTTATAAAGGCCTTGTGTTTGTAAAAAATTTGAAAGTTGGAGTCGCGTGACGCCATGCGAGGGTCAGACGTGTGAAATGCGAGCTCTGCGCACTTTGCTAGTTTTTAATACTTTTTGTGTCATAAATCAGTGAGATTCGATACCCCCTGTTTCATAATTGTTTTATGAAGACAATATGTCAAAGAACTCAAAATCCTCAACTCTGGAGACATTAAAAGACACTTACGTGCTCAAGCTGACACCCCTGACCGGGCCGCAGACCAGGGACTCGGTTTAGATGGTGCGGCGGGAGAGATTCAGCGTCAACTGTCGAGCATGTCTGTGTAGGGCTTTACTGGTTGTTTAGATCAGTGTTACTATCAGAAATAATTAATCATTATTTCTTTAGTTATTAATTAATATTTAAATTAATTAATTGAATCTAACTCATTAAAACTTCATATGGGGCTCCAGTAAATGTAGTGTGCTACATTTAGGAGCAAGTTTGGTTATTAGCAATAATTAATAATTATCAAAGATAATTATTCATTATTAAAATCAATAGAACATTGATGAGAATCAATGTTAGCTTTTTTAAATCCTTTAAATCAACAATTATCAAAGATAATTGTTAATTGTTAACATCGATGAAACATTAATTAAAATTAACACTAGCTTATTGATCATTCAAATTCAATCATCAAAGATAATTATGAATTATCAAAAATCCATAGAACATTAATAAGGATTAACATTGACGGGGCACCACCCTGAAATTAGGGACTAATAACCAGATAGTAAAACAGTCTCAATATTAGATTGTTTTCTTAGGAAAATCGACATCCGAAGAATATCGATTTTCGGGAAAAAAAAACAATGAATGAAGGTTTGAATCCGAGCACTGACATCCCGTCAGCATGACACAGGTGTATGCAACACAAACCAAAACACTTCTCTTTGTAATATAAACAAAGTTTATTTATGCAGTAATATCAATTAATAATTAATACAATGCAGTCAATAAACTTCCGATTTACAACTATAAACTAAACAGTGATATGATTAGATATGGAAATAAAAATAATTCTATAACACATAAGGTGTGTGTGTGGGTGTGGGTGTGTGGTTAGTACGAGAGAGAGAGAGATGATGGCCCTAAAGCCGATTTCGCGATAGTGGGAGAGAAAGCAGCTGTGTTCATCACTCAGAGACACGGTGGACGGCTCGTAAAAGTCCCGCGTTATTTGACTCTTTAATGGATGAACTCAGTTGCTGTCTCACCCGTGATGGCGAAATTGCACAACAATCCAATTTGGTTGGACCACAATACAGAAAAACTAATTTGTGATAATTAATACCCTGAGTATTAATAATGAACAGACATGGCGGTCCGTAAACTGTACAAGCAACCTTGAAACACAAGAATAACACACTATAATCTTCTATCTCTGCCCAGACGTAAACCTTTTACTTGAATCACATGAGGACACAGGTAGAATGTGTTTTCCTCCATCCTTTAACTCTGACCCATTTCCTTGAGGCTTGGGTGATGACGGGAGGCCGTTTCCTCGCTCTGTCGGTGGGCGGTACGGCTGTTGATTCTCGGCGGGCTGGCGGAGAACTCAGAAATGTCGACTTGATTGAAGATGGAAGAGAAACCTTTAATCTCTTCACTTCTGTAGGCAAACGGATGAAGATGCGAATTGCTCGGTGGTCTCCTTCGGATCCGTTAGAGTGTTCGGTTGAACACAGAGTAATCTCAACTCGTCCAGCGAGATGGAGATTGTATGGCTACAGTTTCAAGTCGGACATTACTTCCTTGTGCCACGAGGTTGCACATGAGAGCAGCGTTGAACTGCGTCCACACACTGCAAGCAAAGTCGCTGGAAGCAAATCTCAAAAGCATTTCAGAGGTATTTCAACTCCTGATGATGTCATGTTTGAGGGACATTCTATTGTGTGCCTCATACAATAGGAGTTGAGAGTTTGATCCTTTAGTGAGCAAGGCTTCATGGATTTGTAGTCTGTTTTGGACTCCCTTTGTTTGATTTTGGCGTGATTTTTATCAGTAAGATTTACGACTTGGAAGGTGGGGGCTTGAGTTATGTTTTTACGACTGTGTTAGGCCTGCCTTTGTCTTCCATCTGAATACATGAGCCCCAACATTCCCCCCTTTGTTCTGAAGAGTTGGTTGTTGTCCAGCATCTTTAGAGCAACTGAAGGGCCTAACAGTTCTTGTCGGTTCACAGTAACTTGTGGGTTACGCCATCCATGTATTCCTGATAGGAAAGAAAAATGGTTGCACAGTCCATACAGTTCATTAGAGTTCACAGAGGCTTTATCATCTGGACAGAGATTGAGGCACATCGGGCATAGAACTTCTAGCTAATTCTAAAACTACATTCATCACACATAAACATTTCAAGTTATTGGAAGGCACAGCATTAACCATAACACAATCCTTTGTTGTTCTTTGGTCATAACACAAAATCAAAGTAGAACCTGACATTGTTACTAGGAACAAAATGTTAGAGGAAAGGAGGGTTAAAGGTTAAAAGGCTTATCCTTGGAAATGATGGGGTTAACCTGTGGGATGGGCTCAGACTGGTGTGTAAAACGCGGCTGTATGAGAAGTGAGTCCAGTCTGGCCTGTAGGTGTTGAATGTACCTGTACATGGTGTGTGCAATAATTGTGATGATCCAACCACTAAGGAGGAGCCAGAGGGCAACCAAACTGATAGGGTGTTCTCGGTAAGATGACGATCTGCTTATGTGACTATGAAATATAGTGGTCAAGCCAGTCGGTTTGTGACTGAACTTCACTAATTTCATCCCTTCAGCCTGAAGCTGCTGTCGAAGGGTGTCATCAACGGTGAGGCTGTGACTTCTAAATGTGTCCATGATCTCAATTTCTGCATCATTTTTGTCGACGTTGAGATGATGGAGGACAATATCGTCAATGTGCACGGTGGCTCCTTGGGGAACCATTAAGAACACTGTTTGGTTTGGCAGCCTTAGTTTAGTGGCTGTATCATGGCAGTCGTATGACATTGGGACTTCAGTGGCTGGTGTGTTAACGAGCCAGCGATTGACTGCTCACTCTACCTTTGTCTCTGTTCCTTCATTTTTGATGGACATGCTACCATGACACTTGTTCAGGGAATTCGGTTCTTAGGCCGCAGAGGTAGTTAGTCACCTCTCTAACAAAGGGGTTGCATTTTGACAAACCCAAAGAATGTACTTTGTCTTGGTGCACATGTTTAGGTTAGGGATAAGGTAGAGCGAGGGGTTCTCATCATGGTAGGCGAGTGTTGGTGGTGTTTTGAGGTGAATGTGTGCATTACCTCTCTGAAAACCAACATTAAATACAGATTTTGGTCTATATATATTCTGCCTATGATGGTAGATTGAGGATAAATCCTATCTTGTGGTTCTGAGGATTTACATGGTTTGGAATTTCAATGCCAAAACTATATGCCATGTGTATCTGTGAAGGTTGCACAACGGAGATAGTAGCAGATCTAAGGATTTGTTCGACAAGGTCTAGGGAGACCAGGTAAGCTGGAATCCTTCCATCATTCAGACTGTTGACTGAGGAGCTAATTTCTCTGAGGAGGTCCTGCATTAGATCTCTAACGATACACGCATAAGTTGTTTTCTCTGACAAAGTCCCTAAAGCATGCAAAGTGTTATTGATAAGAACAGAGTGCAAATTTACAGTGATTATAGTACCCTGAAGGGTTTTATTCATGCCCTGTAATTGTTCTTATTGGAGTCGTCATCTCTGCTGGATTTTTGGACAATGGCGACGTGTGTATCTGAAGCTGGTGAACTGTTTTCTGGACCAAGTGGTCTCGGTATGTCAACCTGAGCCCACGTGTCCATGACAGCAGTCAATGAGCGGAGCCAATCGGTTCAGTAGGTCCTGGCCAACTAACAGTGGTTCCGTATTAATGGGACATATGTAAACAGGGTCTGTTAGCATCATCCCTTGAAAGGTGTCAATCCAGGCCCGTTTTGTGATAGACGACCAAACTTGCGTGTAGCTTGTTTTGCTTACGTTGTAGGTCTCTGTCTATAACGGCTTGCCAAGGGAGAGCTTTGCTCTAGCCACCTCTGCGAAGGTGTTGGATCCCATTAGACTATTTCGAAACCGGTGTCGAGTAGTGTGTGGGAACTGAATGACCCATGTGTCAGGCGTTGCCCTTACGGTACAGATTGCCCAAGAAGGTCAGAAAAGGAGGGTGTGGCATGTTAGGAGTGACTGTTTTGGGGAGCAACTTGGACACTGTTCTCCTTTTTCCGACCTACAAAGTAAACTTTGGCGTTAACGGGAGGGGGTACATCGTCTAGTCATACTGACGGGGTTTCAGTGCCGTGTTCCTTTGAGGAGGTCGACGGACCTGGTGAACAATGGAGCACGTCAAGCTTAGTTACTAACTCAGTCAAGCGTCTCCTAATATCCTCCATTTCCTCTCTCAAATCTTGTTCTCTGAGGGGATTTGAAACCTTGCCTACCCACTCACCTTCTTGTTTGGGTTTTCGTTTGAAACGTGCATTTCTTTTCGGCCGGTGAATGTTTTGTTGTTTAGGCCTGCCATGACCCTGGGGGTGTGTCTGGTTACCACCCCCCTGGTTCTGTTGCCTACCCTGCTGGCGGGGTGATCGGTGCCTCTGGGGTCCTGTTCTAGCATTCACCTTAACGCGAGGCATTTTGTTGCCTTCAAATGCTAGGTCTGCATATGAGGCTTGGATCCCCAGGGCTCTGGCGTCGCCTTCGTGCCCTTGGGCAGGGCGCATGCGTGTCTCCCATGCCAGTTGCGTGTATCTTCTGATTTCCTGCTTGGTGGAGTTGCCCATTCTGCAGTGCATCGTGACGTCATATCGCACACACTCGTGGAGGTTGTGAAGGAATAGAGACTTGAAAGCTCATTCCTCCTCCAGACCTGGTTCGTTACTTCCTTGGAAGTACGTGGTTCTCAGGCATCTATAATACTCATGCGGAGGCTCGTGCCTCTTCTGGGTGATGGCGAAAGCAGCTATGGTAGCGGAGGCTTCGTCGATATACAGCAAATACTCCTCATGTAGGGCTTTACACAGAGCTGAGTAGCGGTTTCGTGTACCAGTCGGTAGCATTTCCATGAACGCATGGACACTCCTTCCCGTGGTCTTCCATATAAGCTTGAGTTTTTCATGCGACGAAGCATAAGGCAAATCAATCAGGCAATGCTCAATTTCCCTAAGATAACTGTCGATGTTTGAATCTCGATTACTTGGGTCAAAGCATTGTATGTACCCTGTGGGGGACTCGAGTTGTCGGATGCGCAAGCGTTGGTGTTGGTATGACCACGGGTCGTCTGAGTCATCCAAAACATCATAGTCACTCGGATCGTTATAGCGATAAGGACGACTTCCTCCCCTACGTGGTGGGGAAGGAGTCCAGTCGACGCGTGGGGGTGGACCCCGGGTTGCGTACAGCTCCCTGGCTAATGGGATCTTTGAGCCGCTTACACCACTCTGGGCTTGAAAATGATTGTCCCCCCTCCATGGTGTGGAATCAGTCGGTTTGAAATGCAAGGTGGCGTGACTGAAAACTGACTGAGGAGGGCAACTGTAAGGAGGGGCACCTGCATCCAACCAGCGGGCCGCTGGAGGATTTTGAAAGGTGTCTTGGAGGACGAAGTCAGAGACTGTACCACTAGGGGCAGCTCGGCTCCTAGCATGTGTCCCTGGGTTTCTCAGGGGCACATTCCTACACATATCACTAAAAAGGGGGCCCTCTTCTATGTCAGATGTTGTGCTGTGCATTTCAGCTGCACTTACCTGATCTGACTCTACTTTTATCTGGGCAGCTTGAAGCTGCCTGCACAGGGTTTCATTTTCCTCCTGCATCTGGGCATTATCTTCCTGTGCCTGGACTTTCTCAGCTTGAGTGCACCTAACATCTTGGTGCAGGCTGAGATTTTCCTTCTGCTCCGCTTGATAGCTGCTCTGCAGCTGGGCGAGCTGGGCCTGGTGCTCTGTGGTTTGCAGTTGGGTTTTGCGGTGATGAAGAAAGAACATTTGGCCCACAAGGTCCAAGATTGTGCGCATTGGCTTTCCGACCGGGTTGTTGACATAATCGACTAGTTCCTGCAATGCTTCATCACAACGACTAATATTGTAGCCATTAAGGTTATCTCTCTCCTCTATGGAGAGACGGAGGACAGCAGCACCTACATCTTGCAGTGCTGGGTTGACTAACCTCTGTGGAGCTTCAGCTCCAGTCACGCAGGGCGATTGGTGACTCATTTTACTGGGGCAATAAAAATTCTTGTGACAGTGGCTCTGATAGCTTGTTGTTTTACAGTTGATATAATGCTAGCACGAACGCACAGGTGAGAGGCTTCGACCTGTGGCTTACGGGCTACTGTTATGATGTGTGAATTTCACTGCGTTCTCTCTTTGGTGGATGTCAACGTAGTGACTTGGCACCTCTCTGTAACATTTAGATGAAAGCGTTAGGAGATAAATAACAACAACAGCAGACTTTAAGCAGACTATAGTAAATTTACCAACCCCTAATTCACTCTTAAGAGCACTTTCGCACCACACTGGCTTATGTTTGGTAAGTTTTGAGAAGTAAATCGTCAAACAGAACCAAACTTTGAAGTAAGGATTCAAGTTATTACTTTGGATTCTTATGCATACACACTGTGACAGAACTGGCACGTAGGATGCCTCACACAGGGCACCAATCATTATGTAGGGCTTTACTGGTTGTTTAGATCAGTGTTACTATCAGAAATAATTAATCATTATTTCTTTAGTTATTAATTAATATTTAAATTAATTAATTGAATCTAACTCATTAAAACCTCATATGGGGCTCCAGTAAATGTAGTGTGCTACGTTTAGGAGCAAGTTTGGTTATTAGCAATAATTAATAATTATCAAAGATAACGATTTATTATTAAAATCAATAGAACATTGATGAGAATCAATGTCAGCTTTTTAAATCCTTTAAATCAACAGTTATCAAAGATAATCGTTAATTGTTAACATCGATGAAACATTAATTAAAATTAACACTAGCTTATTGATCATTCAAATTCAATCATCAAAGATAATTATGAATTATCAAAAATCTATAGAACATTAATAAGGATTAACATTGACGGGGCACCACCCTGAAATAAGGGACTAATAACCAGATAGTAAAACAGTCTCAATATTAGATTGTTTTCTTAGGAAAATCGACATCCGAAGAATATCGATTTTCGGGAAAAAAAAACAATGAATGAAGGTTTGAATCCGAACACTGACATCCCGTCAGCATGACACAGGTGTATGCAACACAAACCAAAACACTTCTCTTTGTAATATAAACAAAGTTTATTTATGCAGTAATATCAATTAATAATTAATACAATGCAGTCAATAAACTTCCGACTTACAGCTACAAACTAAACAGTGATATGATTAGATATGGAAATAAAAATAATTCTATAACACATAAGGTGTGTGTGTGTGTGTGGGTGTGGGTGTGTGGTTAGTACGAGAGAGAGAGAGAGATGACGGCCCTAAAGCCGATTTCGCGATAGTGGGAGAGAAAGCAGCTGTGTTCATCACTCAGAGACACGGTGGACGGCTCGTAAAAGTCCCACGTTATTTGACTCTTTAATGGATGAACTCAGTTGCTGTCTCACCCGCGATGGCGAAATTGCACAACAATCCAATTTGGTTGGACCACAATACAGAAAAACTAATTTGTGATAATTAATACCCTGAGTATTAATAATGAGCAGACATGGCGGTCCATAAACTGTACAAGCAAAAACCTTGAAACACAAGAATAACACACTATAATCTTCTATCTCTGCCCAGACGTAAACCTTTTACTTGAATCACATGAGGACACAGGTAGAATGTGTTTTCCTCCGTCCTTTAACTCTGACCCATTTCCTTGAGGCTCGGGTGATGACGGGAGGCCGTTTCCTCGCTCTGTCGACGGGCGATACGGCTGTTGATTCTCGGCAGGCTGGTGGAGAACTCAGAAATGTTGACTTGATTGAAGATGGAAGAGAAATCTTTAATCTCTTCACTTCTGTAGGCAAACGGATGAAGATGCGAATTGCTCGGTGGTCTCCTTCGGATCCGTTAGAGTGTTCGGTTGAACACAGAGTAATCTCAACTCATCCAGCGAGATGGAGATTGTATGGCTACAGTTTCAAGTCGGACGTTACTTCCTTGTGCCACGAGGTTGCACATGAGAGCAGTGTTGAACTGCATCCACACACTGCAGGCAAAGTCACTGGAAGCAAATCTCGAAAGCATTTCAGAGGTATTTCAACTCCTGATGATGTCATGTTTGAGGGACATTCTGTTGTGTGCCTCATCCAATAGGAGTTGAGAGTTTGATCCTTTAGTGAGCAAGGCTTCACGGATTTGTAGTCTGTTTTGGACTCCCTTTGTTTGATTTTGGCATGATTTTTATCAGTAAGATTTACGACTTGGAAGGTGGGGGCTTGAGTTATGTTTTTATGACTGTGTTAGGTCAGCCTTTGTCTTCTATCTGAATACATGAGGCCCAGCATCTGCAATGCTGGTGAAGGTCGTAGCTGACTTGGAGGATCTTGCTGTAATATGTCAATCGATCACTGCCATGGAGTTGGTTACAAGAATGGGCGACGTCGAGAAATGGATCGATTATCTGGAGACATCGGAGAGGGAATTATCTGCTAATCTGCTAGCAACCAAGATATATTTGGAACGCATTTGGGAAAAGTTGGAAGACCTTGAAAATCATAATCGGCAAAACAACATCCGAATTGTTGGGATTCCTGTTAATGAAGAAAGCCAAGATATGGTGAAATTCCTAGACGAGCTCTTCCCGTGTCTGCTCGACATAACAGGCCATAAGCTGGAAATCGAGCGAGCTCATAGAGTTCCGGCTCGGAGATCTGTGGAGGGAGACTGGCCCCAATCAATTCTGGCCAAATTTCTGAGATCATCCAATAAAGATCTCATGTTATACGAGGCGAGGAGTAAAGGAAGGCTTTCTTGGAAGAACCACAAACGTGAACGATTCAGGGAATGCAAGAAACTCTTACATCAACGGAAGGTCACTTTTGCACTGATGTTCCTGGACAAATTGAGAATAGATACTAAGGATGGCTACAAAATATTTACATGCCCACAGCAAGCATTGTCCTTCATAAAATCAATGGAATGAGTAAGTCATGGTGTGTTTCTCACATTGCAGCCAAATGAGCCTGACTCACTGAACATTCACTTGACCGTCCGAGGAAGTTCGGTGCCATTTTTGTTTCTTTTTGTGTTGGTTCCGCCTAGCAGCTGGAGTTTGTTTTGTGGAATAACACTCCTTCAAGAAACTTTTGCATCGACGGAGGGTCGCTTTTGCACTGAAGTTACTGGCCAGGTTGAGAATAGATGCTAAGGATGGCTGCAAAGTATTTACTTGTCCCCAACAAGCATTGTCCTTCATGAAGTCAATGGAATGAGTAGGTCATTGTATGGCACTCTCGATGCAGCCTAGTGGACCTGACTCACTGAACATTCACTTGACTGTTCGAGGAAACTGGGCACCTGTTTTGTTTCTTTTTGTGCTGGTTCCGCCTATCGTCTGCAGTTTGTTTTGTGAAATAACACTCCTTCGGGACAGTTTGTGGATGAATCTGCATGTTCTTTGTGCAATGTGAAGCCTCCTATTGGCTGGAGTTTGTTTTGTGGAGTATTTTTTGTAGGACATTGGAATGATTAGGTCATCTGCTGCACTCATGAACAGCCGGCTCACTGAACATTCGTTTGACTGTCCGAGGAAACTGAACAGGTTTTTTGTGTGTGTGTGTGTGTGTGTGTGTGTGCTGGTTCTGCTAGAGGCTAGAGTTTGTTTTGTGGAGGAACACACCTTCGGAACAGTTATGCAGATGAATCTACATGTTCTTTGGGTTTATTCTGCCTAATGGCTGGAGTTTGTTTTTAGATTTTCTTCTGTTATGAAATTCTGTTACAAAATGTGTATTGAAACACCAGACTTGAGCAAACCGGTGGCAAAGTTGTCATGGAGGCTCTTGTAGGCATACATGGACTGTTTGAGTTTGAGTTTAGAGGGATGGACGCCGGTTGGCGCTGTCGTGCACGGGTTTAATGTGCACGTTTTTCTTTTTTCTGTTTGTTTGGTTTGGGGGGAAGTTCGTGGTTTGACAGTTGCACTAATGTTGGAATGTGGTCTTTATAATTCTATTTTTGACACACAATCTATTTTTTTCCATATGTCAAAATGTCAGATGTTAATATGAGTGGATTGTCTCTCTCCACGTGGAATGTGAATGGGTTGGGGCACCCCATAAAAAGAAGGAAGGTTATTTATTTTATTAAACAAAAGAAATATGATATAGTGTTTCTTCAAGAAATGCATCTTTCCCCAGAGGAAGCTGAAAAATTTGGGAAGATATGAGGTGGACATGTTTTCTTTAGTGCTGGCTCAAGTAAGAGCAGGGGAGTCATTATATTGATAAGTAAACATCTACAATTCAAATGTTTCAAACAGAGTAAAGATAAATTAGGAAGAGTCATTATTGTTTTAGCAGAAATTCAGGGACAAATGTTTGTTTTGGCTAACATTTACGCACCTAACGCTGATGATCAGGGCTTTTTTTATAGACCTTGAAGGGATGTTGCAAGCTGCTGGCACCCCTCATGATATAATATTGGGAGGAGACTTTAATCTATTGATGTACCTTGTGATCATAGTGAAGCAAAAGTGTGTAAGCCCCCTAGAGCAACACTGACACTTCACAGGATGTGTAAAAATCTTGGTCTTACAGATATTTGGATATTTTTAAACCCATCTGGTAGGGACTATAAATTTTTTTTCATCAGTCCATAAGATTTATTCTAGAATAGATCATTTTTTATAACTAAGTCCCTCATTTCATCTGTTCATAGTCTCAGATCATTCCCTGGTGAGTTTAGAGGTGTTGTGTAATGTTGGCTGGCAATAGGTAGATGCAGAGACGATGATAATGTGAAGAACCCAAGTGCATTTATTTACATACAGGTGCATCTCAATAAATTAGAATGTCGTGGAAAAGTTCATTTATTTCAGTAATTCAACTCAAATTGTGAAACTTGTGTATTAAATAAATTCAATGCACACAGACTGAAGTAGTTTAAGTCTTTGGTTCTTTTAATTGTGATGATTTTGGCTCACATTTAACAAAAACCCACCAATTCACTATCTCAAAAAATTAGAATACATCATAAGACCAATAAAAAAAACATTTTTAGTGAATTGTTGGCCTTCTGGAAAGTATGTTCATTTACTGTATATGTACTCAATACTTGGTAGGGGCTCCTTTTGCTTTAATTACTGCCTCAATTCGGCATGGCATGGAGGTGATCAGTTTGTGGCACTGCTGAGGTGGTATGGAAGCCCAGGTTTCTTTGACAGTGGCCTTCAGCTCATCTGCATTTTTTGGTCTCTTGTTTCTCATTTTCCTCTTGACAATACCCCATAGATTCTCTATGGGGTTCAGGTCTGGTGAGTTTGCTGGCCAGTCAAGCACACCAACACCATGGTCATTTAACCAACTTTTGGTGCTTTTGGCAGTGTGGGCAGGTGCCAAATCCTGCTGGAAAATGAAATCAGCATCTTTAAAAAGCTGGTCAGCAGAAGGAAGCATGAAGTGCTCCAAAATTTCTTGGTAAATGGGTGCAGTGACTTTGGTTTTCAAAAAACACAATGGACCAACACCAGCAGATGACATTGCACCCCAAATCATCACAGACTGTGGAAACTTAACACTGGACTTCAAGCAACTTGGGCTATGAGCTTCTCTACCCTTCCTCCAGACTCTAGGACCTTGGTTTCCAAATGAAATACAAAACTTACTCTCATCTGAAAAGAGGACTTTGGGCCACTGGGCAATAGTCCAGTTCTTCTTCTCCTTAGCCCAGGTAAGACAACTCTGACGTTGTCTGTGGTTCAGGAGTGGCTTAACAAGAGGAATACAACAACTGTAGTCAAATTCCTTAACACGTCTGTGTGTGGTGGCTCTTAATGCCTTGACCCCAGCCTCAGTCCATTCCTTGTGAAGTTCACCCAAATTCTTGAATCGATTTTGCTTGACAATCCTCATAAGGCTGCGGTTCTCTCAGTTGGTTGTGCATCTTTTTCTTCCACACTTTTTCCTTCCACTCAACTTTCTGTTAACATGCTTGGATACAGCACTCTGTGCACAGCCAGCTTCTTTGGCAATGAATGTTTGTGGCTTACCCTCCTTGTGAAGGGTGTCAATGATTGTCTTCTGGACAACTGTCAGATCAGCAGTCTTCCCCATGATTGTGTAGCCTAGTGAACCAAACTGAGAGACCATTTTGAAGGCTCAGGAAACCTTTGCAGGTGTTTTGAGTTGATTAGCTGATTGGCATGTCACCATATTCTAATTATTTGAGATAGTGAATTGGTGGGTTTTTGTTAAATGTGAGCCAAAATCATCACAATTAAAAGAACCAAAGACTTAAACTACTTCAGTCTGTTTATTTAATACACGAGTTTCACAATTTGAGTTGAATTACTGAAATAAATGAACTTTTCCACGACATTCTAATTGATTGAGATGCACCTGTAAGTGATAACCAAAAACGTGAATCCAAAACATAACAAAACATAAACGACTTGACTTGACTTTGTAATACAAAACAATGTTACATTAACAATACCTGATAATGGACAATGGCAAACAAGAGGGTTAAATACTTGGACAAGGGAGAACACATGACAATGGAAACCAATGAACACTTAGAACTCTAAACAAGATAACAAGAAGGAGGTCCCCAGTGGAGCTGAAGGATCGGAGAGATGAGGCATAGCCAGAGGATCGGAGAGCCAAGGTGGAGCCAGGTGACCGACAGACCAAGGAGGAGCTGGAGGGACAAGGGACCCCAGTAAAGCCAACAGACTGAAGGACCACGGTGGAGCTGAGGGAACATAGAGCCGAGGTGATGTCGAGGGATTGACAGGCCAAGACGGAGTCCAGGGCTCGGAGGGTCTAGGCAGAGTCGGAGTTTCAAAAGTTCTCCATGTCTGGGATATCTCAGAGGGCGATGATCGAGCCGATGGCTTGGGGGAAACCGGCTGATCAGGAGAACTCATGGTGGGCACAAGGCGGGAACCAATTCCAACTCAAATAGCCCAGTGAGAGATGGCTCTGGAACGGGCGAGGTTTGCAACACTGGCTCTGGGACGGACGAGGCTTGCAATGCTGGTTCGTTGGCCATGACATACATGGGCGTTGGCTCGTTGACCGTGGCAGGCTTGGGCGTTGACTCGTTGACCAGAGGTGAGCCTGAGACATTGCATGGAACAGACTGAAGCTTGGCTGTGACATGGCATGGAGCAGTCTCAGGCGTGGCTGTGACTTGGCATGGAGTAGACTGAGTCGTGGCTGTGACATGGCATGGAGCAGGCTCAGGCATGGCTGTGCCATGGCATGGAGCAGGCTGAGGCATTGCTGTGACATGGCATGGAGCAGGCTGAGGAGTTTCTGTAACATGGCATGGAGCAGACTCAGGATCCGGGGCAAAATATGGCGCTAGCTTAGCAACCATGATGAGGAACTCTGGCTTGGCGGCTATGATGTGGAACTCTGGCTTGGCAGCCATGATGTGGAACTCTGGCTTGGCGGCCATGATGTGGAACTCTGGCTTGGTGGCCATGACATGGGACTCTGGCTTGGCGGCCATGACGTGGGACTCTGGCTTGGCAGCCATGACATGGGACTCTGGCTTGGCGGCCATGATGTGGGACACTGGCTTGGCGTCCACCTCCCCCACAGTGAAAAATTAACCACAAATTAGTAGGGCAAGGTTGATATACTGAACCAGGCTGTGGGTATTCTGACCGCCTGGCATCAGGGAAGAGATTGGCTCATTAAGTCCAAAGCGAAAACAGTACTTGAGGGCAATCTCATTAAAATCGACAAGGTAGCAAAGACCACAAAACCCCATGACATAATCCTCCAGGGGACGATTCCCCTGGTGTAAATGAAGAAGCTAGATTGCTGGGTTCATTTTGGTCGGTCAGGTATTCTGTAACATTGGCTGGCAACAGGTAGACACAGAGACGATGATGATGTGAAGAACCCAAGTGCATTTATTTACATAAGTGATAACCAACTTGACTTGACTTCACTTGGTAATACAAAACAATGTTACATTAACAATACCTGACAATGGACAATGGCAAACAAGAGGGTTAAATACTTGGACAAGGGAGAATGTCTAGGTTACTGTTCCCTGATGGAGGGAACGAAATGTTATGTCGATGTAGTGACACTAGGGGTTTGATCTTGAGAGCCCCAATCACCTTTGCTTAAAATAGAAAAGGCCAATGAGAACTGGCGATAGGAATTTGCATGCCATTTTCAACCCGGACATATGAATATAAAAGGAAATGGCGTGCACCAATCATTCATGTCAGCGGCCGGTTCAGCGCCACGGCAGGAGGGACACAACTTCTCGCTCCCTCCATCAGGGAACAGAGGTTACACCAGTAACCTAGACGTTCCCTGTCTGTCACTCACTCGATGTTGTGTCGATGTAGTGACACTAGGGTTTCCCTATAAGAAACAACACAGGCGCTGAACCATGTCATGAGGTACAGAAGAGTGGACACGAGCAAGCTGCTACATGCCTCTCAGTGAGCGCTCGACCACGTCGTGACCTTCCAGCGAGATAGGTAAGGCATCTCCCTAGTCCCATTAAGGGGGCAGGAGGCACCTACCCAAGGAGGCTACAGGTGGTGGCCTTTCCTGATATTTGCTGTTAAGCAATTTCCCATTGAGCACCTTCTGGAATAATGCTGGGAAATGCTCTTCCCTCTCCAGGAGGGAGGGCACTACAGAGAGCACACCCTACCGGAGGGAGGTTAACATGTGGAGAATACTTCACATGGACTTACCAATGAGAAAGTTCACATATGGAATGATACCACCGGGAGGACCCTATCTACGGAGAGGGTACACAGTAACAGTGGCCGATGCAGAGCAAAGCTCTGATGAGGGGAAACACAGGGTTCACCTGAGGGGAAACCGAACAGTGGAAACACGTCTCACGGGAATCACCACATATGGGGCACTGAGCCCGAGTACACAGGCTCACCTGAAAAAGGGGCATACCACGATTACTGGCCCTGGTGGCGTCACTCCTCCATCGAGTTCGTAAACGAACAGTGCTTAAGACTTAAAGAGGCATCCAAGATTCACCAATTATGGGGAACTGTTGTGGACAAAATAACGCACAATATCACCTTGAAAAAGGGGAAAGGCATAAATGCAAGCAGTACACTCAACCGGCTGCCCGGCCTACCTGCTGTTACCCCATAACACTCGGGATGAAACCAGTTCTATGTGTAGGATGTAAAACCTTGCAAAGGTATTGGGTGTAGCCCAACCCGCAGCACTGCATATGTCTGCTAGAGAGGCCCCCCTTGCCAGATCCCAGGAGGACGCAACACCTCTAGTGGAGTGCGCCCAAACTTCCAAGGGGCACGGCAGGTCTTGTGACTGGTAAGCCAAGGAATGGCACCCATAATCCAATGATTATGAGCTGCTCCGAGCGTCTGAAGCTCTGTTTGTGGTCCAGATAGATGCGCCGGGCACAAATTGGACACAGCAACGACAAGGCCGGGTCTTCCTCCTCTGAAGGGAGTGCTTGCAGGTTCACTACCTGGTCCCGAAAGGGAGTGGTGGGAACTTTGGGCACGTAACCGGGCTGGGGTCTCAAGATCACATGAGGGTATGCCGGCCCAGACTCCAGGCGTTCACTGGTGACAGAGAGCACCTGTAGGTCCCCTACCCTCTTGATGGAAGTGAGCGCCACCAGGAGGGACGGCTTCAGTGACAAAGTGCTGAGCTCGGCCTGCTCCAGGGGCTCAAAGGGGGCTCTCTGTAGGGCAGGTAGGACTACAGAGAGATCCCAAGAGGGAATCAGGCACGGTCTAGGAGGATTCAACCTCCTCACACGTTTGAGGAACCTGGTGATCAGGTCGTGCTGTCGTGAGGGTCTCCCATCCAGTGTATCGTGATATGCTGCTACAGCAACCACGTACACCTTCAGGGTAGAGGGAGACAGCTGTCTCTCCAGCCCTTCCTGTAGGAAAGACAGCACAGCCCGACCGCGCAGCTCTGTGGGTCTTCCCCACGGGAAGAACACCAGTTCACGAAGAGACGCCACTTCAAGGTATACAGCCGCCTTGTTGAGGGTGATCGTATTTACCACCGCTGGCAGAAGGGCCATTAGGTCTTCCACAACCCGTCCAGGAGCCAGACGTGGAGGTTCCATAGGTCTGGCCACGGGTTCCGGAGCGTACCCTGCCCCTGAGTGAGAAGGGCCTACCTCAGGGGAATGCGCCAGGGAGGGGCTACTGCCAGGAGCATCAGATCTGAGAACCAAGTCCGGTTGGGCCAGTACAGTGCAATGAACAGGACTTGCTGCCCCTCCTCCCTGAGTCTGTGCAATGAGGCTCACTAGAGGAAACACATACTTGTGTACCTCTCGAGGCCAGCTGTGTGCCAAGGCATCCATGCCGAGGGGGGCCTCGGGCAGGGAGTACCAAAAGGGGCAGTGAGAGGACTCTTAGGGGGGCGAACAGGTCTGCCTGCGCCTCCCCAAATCTCCCCCAAATCAGCTGGACTATGTGGGGGTGGAGTCCCCACTCTCCGCAGAGTGTTACCTGCCATGAGAGCACATCCGCTGCATGGTTGAGGATGCCCAGAAGGTGAGTGGCTCGCAGAGACTTCAACATCTGCTGATTCCAAAGGAGGAGGTGGCGGGCGAGTTGTGCCATGCGAGGTGAGCGTACGCCACCTTGGTGGTTTATTTACGCCATGGTCGCTGTGTTGTCGGTCTGGACCAACACATGCTTGCCCTGAATCAACGGCCGAAGTCTCTGCAGGGCCAGCAATACCGCCAGCAACTCTAAGCAGTCGATGTGCCATTGAAGTCCGGGCCCTGTCCAGAGCCCCGATACTGCTTGCCCGTTGCACACGGTGCCCCAGCCCGAGTTTGAGACATCTGTCATGACCACGATGCATCTTGAGACCTGCTCTAAGGGAATGCCTGCCCGATGAAATGCCAGGTCCAACCAAGGGCTGAAAGTCTGATGGCACCATGGCATGGTGTTCAAACGCTGGGTGCAGTAGCACCACACCCACCTCGGGACTCGAGTCTGTAGCCAGTGTTGAAGCGGTCTCATTTGCATCAACCCGAGGGGGAGAACCGCCGCCGAGGATGTCATATGCCCCAGGAGCCTCTGAAATTGTTTCACTGGTGCCGCTACCTTCTGCCCGAAGCTTTTCAGGCAGATCAGCACTGACTGAGCACACTCGGTCGTAAAACGTGCCATGAGAGTGACCAAGTCCAACACCATACCTAGAAAAGAGATGCTCTGCACAGGGGAGAGCTTGCTCTTTCACCAGTAGACCTGAAGCCCGAGTCGGTCGAGGTGCAGAAGCATAAGGTCCCTGTGTGCACACATGCGTATGCCATTCTCCCTTAGCGGGGCCAGGGCAGCCTCTGAGACCTTGGTAAGGATGCAAGGGGACAGGGACAGACCGAAAAGGAGGACCTTGTACTGGTATGCTCGTCCCTCAAAGGCAAACCAAAGAAAGGGTCTGTGTCGAGGAAGGATCGATACGTGGAAGTACGTGTCCTTCAGGTCGATGACTGCGAACTAATCCTGACGTCGTACTGACGCTGGGATGTGCCTCTGCATTAACATCTTGAATGGAAGCCTGTGTAAGGCCTCCGTTCAAGGCACGCAGGAATGAGGAAATTGACCATGAGGGTGCCGAGGCCCAGAGGGTGCCTAGGCCCAGAGGACACCCCGGCGATTTCATACTCACCATGCACTGGCCCAGGGGTGATGGTGGGGCTGTTAAGTTCACCCGGGCCAGACCGGTTGGAGTCAGACATCTCATCCCTGGGTCGCCCGTGTCAGGGCCGCCTTCGAAGCCCGTCCGAGGTCCTTGGGGGCCAACTGACGGGAAGGTGGAGCCGCCTTCCTGCGGGAGGATCTTCTTCTCAGAGGCCGGCATATGGGCTCCGATGATGCGGGAGCCGGGGCTGGCATCGCAGGAGAATGCAAATCTTTCAACGCCTTGGCCTAGTGGACCTGCAGGATGGCCATGGCATGCAGGGCGGAGGCGGCCTGACCCGCAGCCTCGTAAGCCTTTGTCACCAATGAGGAAGAGAACTTACAGGCCTCGGAAGGCAGCCTTGGTCGGTCCCTCCAGGTGGCTGTGCCCTGCGGGCATAAATGCACCGCTACGGTGCGCTCTACCTGGGGAAGCTCGATGTATCCCTTAGCCTCACTGCCGTCGAGGGTAGTAAGGATGGATGAGCCCGCGAAGCATGTACGGGCAGAAAAAGGTGCCTTCCACGAATTTGTTAGCTCCTCATGCACTTCCGGGAAGAAAGGCTCTGGGGATCCTAGAAACCATTCATCCAGCCGTGAACGCTCAGGGCAAGGTGGAGGGTTCCACTTTAGCCCGATGTTCACAGCCGCCCGGGCAAGCACGGCTGTCATCTCAGCGTTCGCCTCATCCCGAGCTCTACCGCCCGTGGGCGGCAGCTCAGAAGATTCATCCGCTTCCGACAGCAGAAGCCCACCCTCCGATGCCACGACCGATAACTCATCCTCATCACGAGCCGCGAACGAGACATTAAATCCGCCCTGAGGTGGACCGCCTGCATCGCTCGACAGCTCTTCCAGGTTGAACGAGCGTGCTGGGGGATGGGAGGTCCGTGGGGGCTAAGCCGGCAAAAACGCTCCCATGTCCACATCCAGACCGCAATGTTCTTATGGGCATGTTCTCATAATGAGAACATAACCCCTCCACAAAAGCTGCCTCGGCATGCTGGTGCACCAAGCACTCGAGACAGATTTCATGGTTATCCGGAGGGGAGAGATAACGGCCACATCCATTAGTACAAAGGCGAAAGGCCGTCTTTAAAAAGACGCCAATTGTTTGTATGATCTCTTTTAGTAGAAAATATACTCTTTTAGAATAAACTCTTTTAGCACCTGTAGACTCGGCTGCCGAAGCACCCAGGGGAAGCACAACACTTGACCATGCGAGGGTGACAGCTGATATGCGCCGTAAATCCAGCAGCGTAAGCGTAGGTGATGGGATGAACACAAAACATGCATTCGGCTCCGAAGAAAAAATCTGAATGAGTGGTGCACGCCATCTCCTTTTATAGTTTTTTTTATTTATTTTATTATTATTATTATTATCATATTTAGGCTATATTTACAATTGTATTTATGATCTAATTTACAGTATATTGGTATGTTTCCACCTGTTGTCTTACAGTGATTTTTATGTCACTGCAAAAGGGGCAGGTCGAAGAAGTTGGAGAGGTTAAAATATTTGGATTTTGTATGTTTTTTTTTTTTTTTGTGACTACTTTGTTATTTTGATTATATTTTCATTTAGTTTAAAGTGTAATTTTAATTTAGAAATATTTTTGGTTTAATTATTTTGTGTCGCAATAAATTAATTAAATTTTTCCAAATTAAAACTGACCAGTGTGGGAAAAAATTCCCTTGATCCGCAACCTAACCTGAAGGCAGATACAATCGCTGTTAAAACTAGCCATGATTTGTGTCAGTAGATGAAAATTATTAATAATACTTGCATTGTCTATAATTTAATGGAGCCTACATCTAAATCCTGATGAGAACCACATTTTCCATGTGTAGAAAAGGAGCAAAATATGCTTGACATTCAACAAGTTTAATGCACAAGGTTAATGTCCATATTTCTATTCTTCTGCTTCATTGCATACAGTCCATTTACACTACCAATTTCTTATAAATGTGCTGTTTTTGTATATATCGCTGGTGCTTGAAGGAATGAAAAATATAATAGGACGAAGGCAATGCAATAACCAGAGAAAACCCTCAGAATTAAATCGCACTTGGCCCAGCCCATTAGCGCTTTGCAGGCACAATTTCGCCAAACCCACTTGCATCTAGACTTAGTGCATACTTGCACGAAAATACCAAAACTTTGTGGCCATGCCCATTGACTTTGCGCATATGACTTAAAGTTTAGCACTGCGCTTAACACTAGCGCTCTAAAAATAGGGCCTAATGACTTAATTTAAATATTCAAGATGACTGCTATTTCAGCGCTTACTGTGCCTCCTTAAACTAGATTGCTGGTGGTTAGTGAACAAGACGCAACTTTATGCGCTGAAATATCACTCGTAAAAGTGCCATGACTGTTTAATGAATTCCTCCCTTAAGCCTTAAAATGATTGTGAAAGTGTTTTTTTTATTTATTACTACAGTATGAACTTTCAGTCACAGATGATGTTCAACTGAATGTGAGAAAGAGATGGAGAAAGTAGCAAAGGGAGGCATCAAGATTTGGAATTGCATTTCACTCTGAAAGGTTAACACTTGAAATGATCACAAATTCAAAAAACAGCTTCATTCAACTTTTGTGAATTTTACAGTTGCTGTCAGTGCTGTCTGTTTCAAAGTCATTCAGCTCTATTAAATGTGAAAAAAGATGTGAAACAGAGACAGCCATGTAAGAATATAAAAACAACCACAACATTTTGACCTATTTACTGCTATTTTTACCTCTGTTTTTTGATTGCAAGTTCTCTTGTATGCTAAAAGGTAAAGTGTAATTTTGTCTATATTAAAATACTTTCTCCTATCCCAACGTATTATGCAAAGACAACTATGTATTCTATTGGTAGGTTAATTTCACCCTAGAAGTGTGAACACTGTGGCACAATACAAATATTGTTCTGTTTGTTTGTAGCCTTTGTCTGACCAATGGAAGACTGGGGGAGTGTTCAGGAAGCCTTTTTGAAAACATTATTATTATTATTATTAAAATTCAGTTTTGTGGCACAGAAATTGCACACGTCACTTTTAAATACAATAATAGCAACCTGGTCTCATAGTGAAAACCAGGCTGAATAATATACAGACTGATCTCAAACTGAATTCAGATACAGGTTGACTTTTTTTGAGCTACACTCGGTCTGTGCTTACCAAAATTCAAAGAACTGTCCCCCGTGGCCGAAGTGAGAAATAAGGGCACATGTAACTCCAGTTTCTGGGTGAAATGCCTACAGAGAAGTGCCAAAAGTGAAATGGAACCTACAAATTACTTCCTGGTTTCAACATGTAACAAGTACCCAAGTCTCTCATGTGGCTGATGCAATGCGCTTCCGGTCGCACCACAGGAGAAAGTAAACAAACTTATACTGATGCAAAAATGTCTGATGGGAGATGACGCTTATCAGTAACTCGGCATAATGGGACAGAAATCAGGATACTGGAACATTTGGATGCAACATTCCAACTTCCTGTGTGATCATGTTGTAATGACTACAGTCTATAGGCACATCAGTACACATTTGTACTAGATAATTCAACTGTGACTGAATATTCATTCAAGGGGAGAATCCAATGCAATGTCAGGTCACATAATTTTAAAGCATCGGCCAGAACAATAGCACACAGCTAGGCACTGCATGTGCCTTTAATACATCAGCTCACAGTTTGAACTGGCCTTGAGCATCTTCAGCAAGTGGAGGGAAAAATATTTATGAAAGAAGCCAGCTCATAGGATCAACTACAGTCCTTGGAGGATAATAATTAATTAAGTGATGAAGCTGTTACTCTGTACTGTACTGCTTATGTTCTGAGAGGTTAAGACTCACAGTGCCACTAGAGCCGAAGGTGAAATATTATTATCTAGTGGATTTAGAGGTGAACATGCTGTGGGTCAAAACATTGTGTCTGCCCCCAGGGACCTTAGACTTTACCTCAGGCAAAGTTGAAAGATCTCTATATCAGTCTCTTTTTGACCACACTGTTCCCCTCCCTTGGGGTGATGGAAAATGTGCTGTTTCTTATCACAGAATGCAGAAATATAATAACTAATGAGCAGGATTAGTAGCAGATTTAATTATTTATCCAAAACACGTAAACATATTAACATAAAAATTAGAACTAGAAGGCAGAATTCTTCATTCTCGCATGGAGGCCCAATCACTTTAAAAAATAAGAAAAATCAGTCTTGTGTTTTTCAAGTGGCAAGCACATACATTGAAACGGTACTTCAGAATACATGTTTTGTTGTTTACAATTCAGAGTTTCTGCATAGTTCTCACTCTTAAAGTGATTCCTTTCATGAAGTTCATGGTACAACAGTATATGTTATTCCTGAACTGTGAATATGTGATGCCATCACAGTACCATACTGCATACTCCCTGACATAACAGATCTCAGCAGGCTATCAACATTAAAGGGATAGTTCCCCAAAAATAAAAATTCTCTTATCATTTACTCACCCTTATGCCATCCCAGATGTGTATGACTTAATTTCTTCTGCAGAACATAAACAAAGGTTTTTAGAAGAATATCTCAGCTCTGTAGGTCCATAAAATGCAAGTGAATTGTGACCAAAACTTTGAAGGTCGAAAAAGCAAATAATGGCAGCATAAAAGTAATCCAGTGGTTAAATCCATATCTTCAGAAGCATGATCGGTGTGGGTGAGAAACAGATCAATATTTAAGTACTTTTTTTACTATAAATTCTCCTCCCTGCCCAGTAGGTGGTGATATGAATGAAGAATGCTAATCTAGTCAAGTCGTTATTTTTATTTTTATAGCGCCTTTCACAACACATGTCCAGGGTTGGGAGGGTTACTTTTGAAATGTATTCCACTACAGATTACAGAATACATGCTTTAAAATGTAATTTGTAATGTATTCCATTAGATTACTCAAGGTCAGTAACGTATTCTAAATACTTTGGATTACTTCTTCAGCACTGGTAGATTTTTTCACTTGTTTTGACTATAAAAACTCTGTCAGTACAGTAAGACAAAATACACATGTTAAAAATACGTTCTCTGAAAAACCTAAATATCTTATGCAGTGTTGTTTCTAAAACAAGGTTAATTAAATTGATCTTGTTTTAAGGATTTTTAGATATTTTTATAGGAAAACAATAAAAAAAATTATTAAAAATACGATTTTTTCCCTAATATCAAAGGTCTTTCTAGAAAAAAATTAATTATGATCTAACGTGAATTTTCTTGATAAAAAAATATGATCGCGCCTGGTAACGTGCATGTAAAATAGCTAGAAACAGCATTTTAGCTTAGCGTAAATCTGACAATTTACACAAGGTTTATTTCTATTTCTTCTGCTCCAAACTTACTTCAAACTTACTTCTCTGTCTGCTTGTATGAATGTAACACTTCATAAGAGTGTTTCACTGCTGTTCAAATGCACTTTGGATCGCATCATTTATATGTATAAATGTTTTCCATCTGAAAGGACTAAATATTAAATGAAACAAATACAAATAAAATGCAAAGTAATCTCTTCAGTAATCAAAATTATTTTTGAATATAACTGTTTTCTAATTACCAATGATAAAAACTGTATCTGTAGTGGAATACAGTTACTTATATTTTGTATTTTAAATACGTAATCCCTGTAAACAAGAACACAGGGAAAAATAATATACAAAAAAATACAAAAAAAATATTTTGTTTAACAAGTCATTTGCTTCATGTAAATAGTCAACATCTATTTCCTTTAAATAAGCCCTTTTCTTTAATGGTAAAGTAGTAAATAGGCATAGTTGATATAGCAAATTTTCACAATATATTTTGAATTATTTTGCTGGTGATATAAATTTAAGCAACATTATTATAAGGTATTATATCGCTTAATTTCCATGAATCAGTTCAAAATGTCCATTTCAATTAATCTATTTAAAACTCTGGTTAAATGGTTTGTTTGCTTAATCACTCAAAACTGTTAAATGCTTAGCAAAAATTTGACATTTTTCATGTATTAAAATGAAGTAAAAATACATATGGTAGATAAATATTGCTGTTTTCTTACTCTGTATTGTAATATTTGTGCATTAAAATTGCATGAAAATATATAAATATAATTCTTCCTTGTGTTCATTTTGTGTAAAAACATGCCTTGATTATTTTTATTACATTTTTACTGTGTTCTAGTTCTTACATTAAACAGTTTTCTTCTTTTAAAACAGCTGTTAGGCTGTTTGGTTGAAATGATTGTTCATCTGATTGGGGCAGGGGAAATCAAGCCATTTCTGAGCAAATACATATAGAGATATACTATATATCGAATATCGTCAAAAGATCGAAATATAACTTTTTTATCTATACTGTAGTAGCAAATAAGTTAGTAGTAAAGTATTAGCAATAAAAGTCACTATCCTCACAAAGCTGACAACATCTACCTGTGTGTTTAACTATGGATTACCGGTAAACTAGTTTGAGGGTATCTCAAGCTCACCAATCAGTATCTTAGATCCAGTCAGATCAGTGGGATTACTGGAGGGAGCAGTGATAATAACTGAAGGTCAGAAAGGCCATTACAAAGGTTGTGGTTTCCATGGTGACCATAAATTAATTTTGAGAGCTGGAATGGTGAAGGGATCTGTTTGGTCTCTTCTGATTAGAACATTTGTTTGAAAATACAACTGGTGAAATTATACATTTTGACATTGTTGTTATGCCTTACAGTCATACTTTTCGTGGCAAAGTTCAATGGCACTCACTCAGAACATTCTGGGCCTGATTGATTGCACTCTGTAAACGATCTGTGAAAAAGAACAATCTGCTTAAAATCAGTGGCTCTTATGCTGTAGACTGGAGATTGACATAGTACCATTTTAATCAGAACACACCAAAGCTTTTTCTTTCATTCCTTAAATTAGGTAATCAAGCAATTTTACAACTATACAATTGCTACTATGTATTAAATGCTGCACTTTCCAAACTGCAGAGCAAGATAATACATCATTCACAGTTTAAACCCAGCCTGATATTGGAATAACAATTCTTCAAAAACACAGTGTGAGCCATTGCATGGTTTACTGATGCTCATCCATCCCCTTCCAAATAGACAGAACTTTCATACTCTGTCAAAGGTATGCTGGATAGGAAGGTTGCCGCTAATCTTTGATGCCACAGCGGGATTCCATTAAAGATGTTCAGTACGAGACAATGACAGGCTTTCAGAACTGATCATCACATTGTGGTGGTGCAAGAGATATAAAGAAACAGAAGTAAAGAAAGAAAAGGAGTGAGGACAGCTGAGAAAGGGGTGCTGAAGGGGGGGGGGTTCGCCCAGGACGCCATACAAGCTAGAACCACCACTGTTCACAATTATGCCGATTAATTATCATACAAATTGTCATACAGCTTAAGAAGTCATTTATTCATATTTACCTTGGAATCAACTTATGAATGACATGTTATTCGCTTAAAGTTCCCATATTTGGACAGTAAAATGTGATTGGAATTTGAAGTGCACAATAATCGCAGTTATCTCAAATAACATATTATTTATTTGAGATATCCGCGGTTAGACCAAATAACCGTGATCAGATGATTATTTAATAATCACAACAAGCCTACTTCCTTGTCTCATGACACGTGAGTATGAGAGTGTTGAAGGTGCACTGAGCAATTTTTATGCATGTTTTCTTGGTCTTGCGCTGACACCTAGTGGTGTGGATGCAGCATCATTCGAACAGTTTTGAGATGCCGATGCCATTGTAGAAATTCACTATTCACAGTCAGCCATGATAAATTTAACCCATGACTGAAAGTGTCTAATAACAGGGCGGTTACTAAGATTAAGCGAGTATATTCAGCTGGTCATGTGATCTTAACATGTCCGCCCCATGAGGGAACCCTCTCCATGTAGAATAAAATGTTTTTTTATAAGGTTACTGATATGACTAGAGTCTTCATCTCATGTGTGTGCTCACGAATTTATAAGTGTTTCAAAATTACAATTAATTTTTAATCAGCTAATATTTATTTATCAGCAGTTAGAGAAATACTCAAACCAGCCCATCTGGCACCAACATTCATGCCACATTCAAAATCACTGAGATCAAATTGTTTCCACATTCTGATGGTTGATGTGAACATTAACTAAAGCTCCTTACCCGTATCTGCATGATTTTATGCATTTCACTGCTGCCACACAATTGGCTGATTAGATAATCACATGAATAAGTAGGTGTACAGGTGTTCCTAATAAAGTGTTAAGTGAGTGTATATAACAAGAATATAACCAACCAGCAATATAAAAGACATAACAAGCAGATACAAGTACAGTCTCAATAACTTACCAAACGACTTATGCTGCATTTTAAGTCTTCTGAAACCATACAAAAGCTCTGTGTGAGAAACAGAGTTAAACTGAAGGTTTTAATTATTTAAAATGTTCTTCTCCGTGAAAATACATCTAAACATTAGATTGTCACAATCGGTCACATGACAAGGTCAGTCACGACACAAGAGCCAATGGCATTTGAGTGATGAGTTGAATATACAGCATCAGAGTGACATTTTTAGTAGTGCAGGCAAAAAGTCCCAGTAGTGACTTTTGGTCATGAAAATGTGTAGAATAAAAAGTGAGTTGGATGCAGAGAAAGTGGATGGAGTTTCCTCATATTTTTAATGCATATCTTTTTTGGAGGTATCTTGGGATGCACAGCATGAATAAGTGTTCTTTATTCTTTATGTTTAGTGTTTTGTGATTCGAACTGAGGCTGATGATGGCAACGGCACACTGACAAACCTGCGGCGCTCATTTGTCAAAGGGTAAAGGCATCGCGCTTCGCTTGTAGGAGTCAAAGAACACATTCTGATTGGATAAACTTTTCGGTTTTCCCTATTCGTTTGTAGATGAATTAGGAGTGGAAAGCAATTGAAAATACATAGGCAAAAAGGTGAATGAAAATGAAAGGATGAAAACATATATATTTTTAGGCATGTTAGAATGAGAATTTGCCTCTGCATGCATGATTTATCCAGATGCAAGGATAAATTTCAAGGTAAAAAATAAATTTCTCAGTTGTTTCCAAATCTTCACTGAATTATTGTTAATTATTAATACAGATATGATGCTGCTGGGTTTTAACTGAAAAGCAGATCTGAAATGAATATACAAATTTTATAATTCACTTAAGATGACGTTTAGTCCAAACATACCCACGTAGTTTATGTGTGTATGCAGGAGAGAGAGAGATTTAGGCTATTGATTTTAGATGGCCAGGTTAATATTTGAAATATTTTTGGGGATATATTTAATATTAAGAATACATTTATTGAAAAGACATTATTTTATACAGGCTACTGTATACTATGCTTGCTATGATTTGTATGCTTATAATTCCCACACATGAAAAAATAAAATAATAATTGCTTATATTTTCACTTATTTTGGGTGAGGCAAGTTCCTTATTTTAAGATTGTTTTTTGCTTATTTCATTTGTGATTTCTGGCAACACTGCATTTGGTATATAACCCACCCTTAGCATAGAGTACTCAAATTCTAAAAAGAACATTGATCACTGTTCTTTTTTTTTGTTCTAACCAGTTACCAATTGGAAAGGAGGCTGCGTAACGCCGGAACCGGAACAAAACATATACCGCTTCTGTTCAGAACGAACCGAAAAGAAAAACATCTTGTTTTTAGTCCTTTCTTTTTGATAATAAACTATTTTAAAGAATAATAAACAAAGACCATAATGTGCTGTGTTTGTTTGTGGGATGGTCATGTATTAATGTTGTCAGATCATCGTTCTCCTGTCACGGTCCTGTCACTCTGTATGGGCGTTTGTCTGTCTATTATTGACATGGGTGCATCGTGCTTATGTCATCTTGGCAGCATGCACTCACATCAATTATTTATGTCTGTCTCTCGCAAACATGGGTGCACTTCGCCTCTCGCTCGCGTTGCGTGCCTGCGTTGCGAGCTGTCTTCACGTTGTGCTGAGGTTCGATCACTTCGGTCTGAGATTTCGGGTTTGTGTGTGGCCGAACTCTCGCACAGGTGTCCTGTCTTGTTTTTATTGCCTAATGCGTGCATCGCTTGGCATTTGCCTCATGATGTATGCTCAGGTTTAGTGTGAGAATGCGTGGCATCGCTTTGTTTGGCGTTGCTATGCATTCTTTCGTCTTGTTTGCCGGTTGGCATGGGTGTATATTGCCTTACTGTCTTGCCGATGTGCGCTCATGCCATTCGGGTGTTTTGTTGTCTTATGAGAGCATGTGGCTTTGTTTTGTTTCTGTATAGCCATGTGTCTCTCAGTCTTACGTCATACCCCGCCTCCTTGTTTGCCCATTATTCGTTTATTAGTCACACCTGCCTTGTCTTGTTAACATGTTTATTTCTCTCCCTATTTTAGTTTCCTCATGTTTGCTGTCCAGTGCCAGTTCGTCTTTTTTCCAGTCTGTCTTGTTTGTTGGTCTCGTTCATGTCGGTCCTGTTTCTAAGCCCTGTTCCTGTTCAGTCCAGTCAGTCCTGATTCCCCGTTACCCTCTGCCCCAGCCCTGGATTATTCGTTTTCCCCTACTGGGTTGTTTATTTTTGTTTTCCCCATTGTGGGAGTTTTGGTTTGTTTTTGATTCATTTTTGTATTTAAATATATTTTTATTTATAAATTCCTTGTTTTTGAATTTCTGCGCTTGAGTCCTGAGTCTCTGTCATTCTCTGCAATCGTGACATTCTCTGACAGAACGAACTGGTCAAGATGGACCCAGCGGAGATTTATTTTTTCGAATGGTTCTCCTGCTCGCCAGCATGCAGAGCATGCCAAGAGGCTGTGCGGGGTAAATCAGGAGGACAAGTCAGTGTGGGTATATGCCCTAGAATTTTTGTCACTGTCCTCGGGTCTGGGATACAATCAGACCTGCCTAATTTATCTTTTTTGGGCAGGTCTGAATGAACCTATTAGATCCTGTGTCCCAGAACGTGGTGAGGATGAGTACTTTCTTGAGGCAGTCAGCCAAGCCCTTAAATGGGAAGAATTTATCACAGCCGGTGCCTCTGGAGACTTCCCATCCTCATCCCAACCCGAGGACAAGGGCACTCCCCACACGGAAGTGGACGCCTCAGCCAAGCCCACTGCTGCTGACTGCAAGGAGGCGGAGGCTGCTATATCAGCAGTACTTCCCTCTGCCCAGAAGAGGAGGAGGAGTGTGCCCACTTCTCAGTCACTGTCAGTGCCCCACAGCCACGGAGGCCGTTCCCCTACCGCATTCAGTGCCCATGGCCACGGAGGCCATTCTCCTGCCGCTGTCAGTGCCCACAGCCATGGAGGCTACTCCCCTGTCACTGCCTGTGCTCACAGCCACGGAGGCTGTTTCCCCATCACTGCCTGTGCCCATGACCACAGAGGTCATTCCCCTTTCACTGCCTGTGCTCACAGCCAGACCCCGCCTCCACCCTGAGGCCTCCTCCCAGGCCGCCAGACCCCGCCCTCACCTTGAGGCTTCCTCCCAGGCTGCCAGACCCTGCCTCCGCCCTGAGGCTCCCCTGAGGCTGCCAGACCTGGCCCCTTTCCTTAAGTTCCCTCCCTTTCTGTTGTGTTTTATGTTTTATGTTAGTGCTAGTTTTGTCTGTCTTGTGTATTGTTTGATGTTCCTGTTTTGGGATGCTGGAAGGGGGGCACTGTCATGGTCCTGTCACTCTGTCAGTCTGGGGTTTTGTCTGACAGGACCGTGGCATCATCGTCCCATGTCTGTCTTGTGTTTTGTTGTCTGTCTTTTGTGTGAGCGCATGGTTTTGGTTGTATTCCCTGCCATGCGCTCTTCAGTCTGTCTTGTTTCATGTCTGGAGTATGGTGTCTGGGTCCTGACTTCCTGTCTGGTTTGGTTTCAGTCTGTGTTGGGATCTGGTTATTGACGTGGGTGCATTGCTCTTATGTAATCTTGGCAGCATGCACTCCCGTCAATAGTTTATGTCTGTCTCTCGCAAACACGGATGCGCCTTGCGTCACGCTCGTGTTGCGCTACGCGCCCGGGTCACGAGCTGTCTTCACATTGTGCTGAGGTTTGGTCACTTCAGTCTGAGATTTCGGGTTTGTTTTGTTTCTGTATAGCCATGTGTCTCTCAGTCTTACGTCATACCCCGCCTCCTTGTTTGCCCATTATTCGTTTATTAGTCACACCTGCCTTGTCTTGTTAACATGTTTATTTCTCTCCCTATTTTAGTTTCCTCATGTTTGCTGTCCATTGCCAGTTCGTCTTTTTTCCAGTCTTGTGTGTTCCAGTCGGACTTGTTTGTTGGTCTCATTCATGTCGGTCCTGTTTATCAGCCCTGTCCCTGTTCAGTCCGGTCAGTCCTGATTCCCCGTTACCCTCTGCCCCAGCCCTGGATTATTTGTTTTCCCCTACGGGGTTGTTTATGTTTGTTTTCACCCTTGTGGGAGTTTTGGTTTGTTTTTTTATTCATTTTTGTATTTAATTAAATTCCTTGTTTTTTGAATTTCTGCACTTGGGTCTTGAGCCTCTGTCATTCTCTACAATCGTGACATTCTCTGACATCCCCGGTAACTGGCTCTGGCATCACCATTTTGGTGAAAAGGTATGTGTGTGTGGCTTTGCTGGGCTGTGATGTAAACAAAAGCCTATTGGCTATTTTTAATAAATGGATGAGTTTTAGTAGAAAATACCTCAACACATCTAAGAAAGAAAGCTCCACTCATCAAGGCACTTCACTGTGATTTAATAATATAATAATATAACTTTAGAAATATGGATAACCCAAGTAATGTACTTAAAAGTAATTAACTTAGTTAATTACTAAGAAGTTGTTAACTGTAATCTGATTACAAGAATTTAAAATGCAATGTGTTAGACTAGTTTACTAAAAAGTAATTACATTACAGCAACCAATTACTTTGTAATCAGATTACGCCCAATACTGGTCACCATTTACTTGTATTGTTTGGAATAAAAGATGCAAATAAATGGTGAATGGTGACTGAGGTTAACAATCTGCCAAACATATCCTTTTGTGTTCCACAGAAGAAAGAAAGTCATACAGATCTGTAAAATCATAAAGCTGAGTAAGTGATGAAAGAATTTTAATTTTTTAGACAAACTATCCCTTTCAAATTCTGCCTTGTTTGGCAGCAAAGGGAACAATGCAGGTGAATGTATTCCATTTTTTGACAGTCCAAAATGCATATTTAGGGTGCATCAAAAAAATCCACACGACTCCAGTCAACAAATAAAGATCTTCTGAACGCAAAACGACTGATTATTTTTAGAAACAATACTTATATACTTTTTAACTACAAATGTTCGCTTCCGCACATCTCTGTGACGTGCGCTCATGAGAGGGATGACGTAAGCTCGTTGGTAAGGTCACGCGTCATGTGGAGGAGTCAGGAAGCGCGTCATTGTTTACAAGAGAAACTTGGACAAAGCACAGACCAAGCGCCGTTCACAAACCAAAACAGTCCAAAAAAATTTCAAAACAATCTAAAATAAAATAAAAAAGAATTTCCATATAATAATAATAAAAAAAAAATGTAAACAATGAAGAGCTTCCTGACTCCTCCTCCACGTGACGCGTGACCTTACTAATGAGCTTACGTCATCCCTCTCATGAGTGCACGTCACAGAGATGCCTGAGGTTGAGTAAATTATCAGCAAATTTTCATTTTTGGGTGAACTATTCCTTTAAGTGGAGGGATGGTGACACTTGCCACGGATAGCAAGTTCATCTCACTTTACGAATACCAGATGGACAGGAAAATCTGACTTAGACAGGTTAGACAGGGTGGAATATGTATGCACACAATGAGAGAGAACACAATGTGTATAATTCATGGTTCAAACAATGTGACATTTTCTAGCTTTGCACCATTACACTAAGCCATCCCAAACTGAGTGGGCTGTGTATATAATCCCTCCAGTTTAGCGCTGTCTCTCAGGAGGCTTCACATTCATTGAATGCATTACTGGTACCTCCTTTCAACATCAAACCCCTAGTCTCCCATCACACCACTACATGCCACTCAACTGCCTTTCATCTCAGCATCTAAAGCCATGGGGATGCATATCTGATAGCTGCGTGGAAACACACATGATGTAATGCAAGTCTTGATGCTTTCACCATTGTTTGAAAGAACAGAGTTAAGTTAAACCAGAACATTTATTTTAACATTTTGGCAACAATGATATCAGATAGCAGAGCTGAATTGCAATGTAAAGATACTACAAACACACTGTATTTAAAATCTCGATGGATCCACACTGATTAAAGATTGATGGATTTCCATATATTTGGTAATACAATGCTACGACTGCATTGAACTATTGATCTTTTTTGGATTTGCTCATAAAATTCACCTTGCTGTACTTGAATTATATTTATTACAAAAGTAACATTGGACAAATGTCATGCTAACAAAAGTACTCTTAATTTTTGTTTTTTTTTGTTTTAAGTACTTCAGTACTACTTTGGATTAAGCTCTGCAGCTCAAATTTCTACTTCAACTCAAAAGCAAAGTCAAACAATGAATGATTTCTCTAATTATGTCAAAAGATGCTAAGTAAGGATTAAAGTGCTAAATGGAGTCTAAATGTATATTGTATAGTGAGGCAGGTGCCTGACTATAACTAACATGACAACTTCCAACCCACTTATGGGTTGAAGATCAACTTGAGCTCAAGGACACACACAAACATCCAGATATGGCATTAAAGAATTTAAAAATAAAATGTAATTTCTGTGCCACTAGCATCACCAAATGGAATTGCAAAAATAATTATTTTCAAGCAGGCTTCTCAGACATCTCCCCTATCAGCTGTTGGTCAGCCAGTCCCGCTCTTAACTCATATGCCATTGAGCTAATGTTACTATTGTGTGCCTGGGTTGGGATGCTCAAACAAAAATCATGTTTTGATAGCACCACAGAGCTAATATTTTTACACTTTTTGGGAAAAATCAACCTAAAAATGGCTAACTTATAGCCATTGGTGGACAGTAACAAAGTATTTTTTACTTAGTTACTGTACTTAACATTTTTCAGGTATCGTACTTTATAAGAGTATTTTTATTTAAAAAACTTTACATTTTTACTTCACTACATTTTTTAAAAAATGTGCCATTCCTTGCTTCTTTGAAATTAATAAATTAATAAATAGTGTTAAATTAAAATAGACTAGTAGGTCTTGTTCTTGCGGGACTATAATAGAGTTTCCTCAAAACGAGGGTTACCTCTCAGATACAATTGCAATGCATTTAAGTGCCAAAAGCACTGGAAAAAAATGTCAGTGCCATTTTTAAATGTGTTCTGTGCTTGTATCTGCTTTCAAGAACTCGCCGTCAAACTTGAAAAACACAAGGTAAGTCATTTTTAATATTATATTAATAAAACTGCCACGATTGTACTTGCTTGCTAGCAGTAGTCTTATAAATACATTCTTGCCAATGCAAATTAGTTAGCAGGGTAATATATGGGATTGCTTTTGTGCCAATTGTTTTGAAAGTAACTTTTCGAAAAACAAATACAAATATAAACTGAGAATGAATAAATGCAAACAGAAACGGAAAAAAAATAAATTAAAAGGCAAAATTTACACTTAGTCTTCAAATAAACTGCATACTTTGTTAATGAAATTCTCTGCTTGAGTTCACTGATCAGGACTTACGAATGCGCTGCTCGCATTTTCAGTCATGCTTCCAAAGTTTTCATTTACGCTCACAGAGATTTCATTCGCAGTTCTGACACAGAACTCTTGTGTGGGCGGGGCTAACAAAGAGGAGTTCTCATTGGCTTGTATGATTGTGAGTGACAGCTCTTTGACCTGGAAGAAGAGTTGACCTAGAAGGGGCTCTGGTTCAGGTTTTGCATGTAAAAGTGTGAGAATCAGTTAGCGGCTTCATAATTAATTAGTGTTTAGTGATATTTTTAGGCACTTGTTTTTGCACGTTATCTGTATTTTTGTCAGGATGAGTTATCGATCGCAGCACCGAAGAGTGGGCTTCTGCTGTCAGAAGCAGACGAATCTTCTGAGCTCCCGCTCATGGGCGGTAGAGCTCAGGATGAGGCGGACGCTGAGATAACAGCCGTGCTTGCCCGGGCAGCTGCGAACATTGGGCTAAAGTGGAACCCTCCACCTTGCCCTGAGCGGTTGCGGCTGGATGATTGGTTTCTGAGATCGGAGCGCGCCTTTCTGGTGCCTTTCTTCCCGGAAGTGCACGAGGAGCTAATGAAGTTGTGGAAGGCAACTTTTTCTGCCCATACACACTTCACTGGTTCATCCATCCTAACTACCCTCAACGGGGGGAGCGGCTAAGGGATACGTCGAGCTTACCCAGGTAGAGCACGCCGTAGCGGTGCATTTATGCCCGCAGGGCGCAGCCACCTGGAGGGATCGACCAAGGCTCCCTTCCAAGGCCTGTAAGTTCTCTTCCTCGTTGATGACAAAGGCTTACAAGGCCACGGGTCAGGCCGCCTCCGCCCTGCATGCCATGACCATCCTGCGGTCCACCAGGCCAAGGCGTTAAAAGATCTTCATGAGGGTAGAACTGCGTACCGCGACTGACCTCGCCCTATGGGCGACGAAGGTCACAGCGCACCCTGGGCCAGACGATGTCCACTCTGGTGGTCCAAGAGCAGCACCTGTTACTCAACCTTGCGGAGTTGACGTGCTAACTAAGCCCTGTACTGGGATAGGTGCTCTGCATGTGGTGGTTCCCCGTAGGTAACCACATGCGATGTATATCTTCCGCTAATTCATTTCCCTGTTGGTAAACTGTGTCTTCCTTGGGCAGAGACCCCTCTGCCCCAGTCACCATGCTTGTAGAAACTCCTCCCCACAGGGTAGGACCTACCATGGGACTTCTCCACGTGGCATACTTCCGACAAAGCTCGGCAAGACCATGTGATGTATTTCCACTCAAAATACCCCTCCCTCTCTTTGGGTGGGGTGTGGTCTCCGCAGTGTCTTCCCCTTGGGAGTGACACCCCCCCGACTAGACCTGGTGGCCCCAGTCGGTTAATTCCTTTTTTTGGGGGGAGAGGAAAAAAAAGGGGATAAAAGGCCACGACTGGGCTAGCCCGTCTCTATCTTTTGGGTAGTCGACTTGTCCCCAAAGGGCCGTACGACACTCATAACAGTGTTGGGGGAGCTTACGTGTCGGCCTGGTGCACTGGCTATGAGGCACACAGTGGTCTGCCCATCACACACCGCCAGTTCACGTAACACAGTTCAGCCAGTTGCGGCGTTTCGTATCGGGACCCCTAGTGTCACTACATCGACACAACATCGAGTGAGTTACAGATAGGGAACGTCCTGGTTACTTGCGTAACCTCCATTCCCTGATGGAGGGAATGAGACGTTGTGTCCCTCCTGCCACAATGCTGAACTACCCGCTGAAATGGCCGGGACCTTGTCTCGGCTCCTCAGCACAAAACCTGAATGAGTGGTTGCATTCCAGCTCCTTTTATGCCCGTATGTCCGGGGGAGTGGTATGCAAATACTACTAGCCAATTTTCATTGGCCTTTTATCAAAGACCAGAGGTGTCACGGGCTCCCAAGAGTGACCCCTAGTGTCACTACATCAACACAATGTCTCGTTCCCTCCATCAGGGAACGGAGGTTACGCAAGTAACCAGGACGATATTACTGCATAAATAAATTTTTTTATATTTCAAAGAGAAGTGTTTTGGTTTGTTTTGCATACACCTGTGTCAACGGCTGGCAGGAGATGCCAGTGCTCGGATTCAAACCTTCATTGTTTCCTTTTGAATGTCAGTGTTCTCCACACGTTGACTTTCCTAAGAGAACAATCCTATATTGAGACTGATATACTGTCTGGTTATTAGTCCCTGATTCCAGGGTGATGCCCCGGCGATATTAATCCTTAATAATATTCTATTGATTTTGATAATTGACAATTATCTTTGATGATTGTTGAATTTGAAGTATCAATAAGCTTGTGTTAATTCTAATCAGTGTTCCATTGATTTTAATAATTAATGATTATCTTTGATAATAATTAATAATCTATTGAATTTGATAATTGATGGTTATCTTTGATGATTGTTGATTTAAAGGATTAAAAAGCTAACATTGGTTCTGATCAATGGTCTATTGATTTTAATCATTAATAATTATCTTTGATAATTATTAATTATTGCTAATAACCAAACACGCTCCTGAACGTAGCGCACAACAGTATGTAGCCTCTTTGCCCAACAACCCATCAATAGCTAAGAGGAAATTTGCATATCTAAAAAAAATTTGTCCGCCATCAGCTAATTAACCAGATGCTTTTAGACAAGGTTAGCAATGGCCGATTGAAACTAAACTTCATGGGCTTTTTCGAATCTGGGCCACAGACACATGTATGAAATAAAATAAAAAATCCGGAAGGCACTATCACATTTTACCTGCACAGAAATGGCTGTATGTCTTGCAGTGTTTAACAAATACACAATTAATTCATGTATACAGATAGGACTCCTCACCTTGAACATCTTTGCCTCAAGAACTATTGCTGTAAATTAAATTGTTGTTTTAGCATTATCAGTTATTTTAAAAACCTACTTTTGTGAACTAGTCCTAGGTTTTTCATCCGATCAAAATGAAACCAGTTTAGAAAGATTTTTTGGAGTCCCTAAATCAATAATGATCAAAAACATGATGAACTTCATGTTTTGCATGGCTATAATAGACCAATGAAATCTTGTGCGTAGAGCCTAAAACACACAAGGCTATAACTCCCGAATGCAATAAGCAATCTCAACCACACTTGAGACAAATATGTATGGTATCAAAGTAAGGACACATAATACATTCACCTTGGATTGGCCACTTGGTGGCACTATAATAATAATTAAAAATCTACAATCAAATCAAAATCAAATCACTTTATTGTCACACAGCCATATACACAAGTGCAATGGTGTGTGAAAATCTTGGGTGCAGTTCCGATCAACATAGCAGTCGTGACAGTGATGAGACAGTACCAATTTACAATAACATCAAATTAACACAACACAATTTAAACATCTGATATACACATAATTACACTCAACAATATACAAATAATAACATTCACTGTACAGTGTACAATAAGCACTATATAGATACACATTATTCAATAAAAATAAAAAATAAAATATATAAAAAAGTATATATAGTATATATAGAATGTACAGTATTGTACTGTATTGATATTCAGCTGTCGGTTGATAGTCAGTTATTAAGAGAGAATATAATATAATAATAATATAATTTATGACAGTCCTGTGTGAGATATAAGAGTGAGGGTAATAAAGTGCAGTGCTGATGTATTTGATCGTGAGAGATCAAGAGTTCAGAAGTCTGATTGCTTGGGGGAAGAAGCTATCATGAAGTCGGCTAGTGCGGGTCCTGATGCTGCGATACCACCTACCCGATGGTAGCAGTGAGAACAGCCCATGGCTCGGGTGGCTGGAGTCTCTGATGATCCTCTGAGCTTTCTTCACACACCGCCTTGTATATATTTCCTGGAGGGAGGGAAGCTCACCTCCGATGATGTGTCTGGCAGTTCGCACCACCCTTTGCAGAGCTTTGCGGTTGTGGGTAGTGCTATTGCCGTACCAGGCGGAGATGCAGCCAGTCAGGATGCTCTCTACAGTGCAGGTGTAGAATCGTGTGAGGATGTGGCGGTTCATTCCAAACTTCCTCAGCCGTCTCAGGAAGAAGAGGCGCTGATGAGCCTTCTTCACAACGACTTCAGTGTGGATGGACCATGTGAGTTCCTCAGTGATGTGGACACCCAGGAACTTGAAGCTGCTGAGTCTCTCCACTGGTGCTCCATTGATGGTGATGGGACTGTGTTCTCTGTCTTTTCTCCTGAAGTCCACCACAAGCTCCTTTGTCTTACTGACGTTGAGGGAGAGGTTGTGCTCCTGACACCAGTGTGTCAGAGTGTGCACCTCCTCTCTGTAGGCTGTTTCATCATTGTCAGTGATCAGACCTACCACCGTCGTGTCATCAGCAAACTTGATGGCATTGGAGCTATGTGTTGCCACACAGTCATGTGTGTACAAGGAATACAGTAGTGGGCTGAGAACACAGCCCTGCGGGGCTCCAGTGTTGAGGGTCAGTGATGAGGAGATGTTGCTGCCTATTCTAACCACCTGGCGTCTGCTTGACAGGAAGTCCAGGATCCAGCTGCACAGCGAGCTGTTTAAGCCCAGAGCCCGGAGTTTCTCATCTAGCTTGGAGGGCACTATGGTGTTGAATGCTGAGCTGTAGTCTACAAACAGCATTCTCACATAAGTGTTCTTTTTTTCCAGGTGGGAGAGAGCAGTGTGTATTGTAGATGCAATGGCATCATCAGTGTAGCGGTTGTTGCGGTAAGCAAACTGCAATGGGTCCAGTGATGGAGGCAGCACAGAGCAGATATAGTCTCTGATTAGTCTCTCAAAGCATTTGCTGATGATGGGGGTCAGAGCAACAGGACGCCAGTCATTTAAACAAGTTATTTTTGATTGTTTTGGAACAGGCACAATGGTGGATGTTTTAAAGCATGTGGGGACTACAGACAAAGAGAGGGAAAGGTTGAAAATGTCCGTAAAAACACCAGCCAGCTGGTTCGCGCACGCTCTGATGACGCGGCCCGGAATGCCATCTGGGCCTGCGGCTTTGCGGATATTCACCCGTCGGAAGGATCGGGTTACATCCGCTACAGAGACGGAGAGTGAACTAACCTCTGTAGCTTCAGCCGCGAGAGCTCTCTCCGCGAGGGCGGTGTTATTTCCCTCGAAACAAGCATAAAAAGTATTTAACTCATCCGGGAGAGAGGCAGCGGTGTTCATGGTGGAGTTTTTATTCCCTTTAAAGTCCGTGATGATGTTAATTCCCTGCCACATGCTTCTAGAGTTGGTGGTGTTAAACTGTCCTTCAATCTTGCTCCTGTACTGGTGTTTTGCGGTTCTGATAGTTTTTCGGAGGGCATAACTGGCTTGTTTATGCTCCTCCGCGTTCCCGGAATTAAAAGCGGAGGTCCGCACATTAAGTGCCGCGCGAACATCGCTATTAATCCAAGGTTTCTGATTCGGATAGATCCGTACAGTTCTGGTCGGAACCACGTCCTCTACGCACGTTCTGATGAAGCACATTACGCTATCAGCGTAAAGCTCGATGTCGTCATCAGAGGCGGACCGGAACATCTCCCAGTCCGTGTGATCAAAACAGTCCTGTAGCGTAGAGTCTGATTGGTCCGACCAGCACTGGATCGTTCTGAGGGTGGGTGCTTCCTGTTTCAATTTCTGCCTGTAAGCAGGCAGAAGCAGAACGGAAGAATGGTCCGATTTGCTATAACTATGGAAACTGTTGTCTGAATGACTTGAAATTTTACATGCTGTGTCTTTGTTCAAGGCGCCAACAAGGTCTATGAGGACATCTGCATATCTTGAAAAAACATGGCTGCCATTGACAATCAGGTTTTAGCAGCTTTTAGACAAGGTTAAAAAAGGCAGATCGGAACAAATCATGGTGGGCCTATTTGTCTCTTGGTCAAAGAGTTCTGTGCAAAAAGAATGAATTAAAAAAATTGTTTTACATGAATGTAATTTGTTGAATATTGTGCGGTTTGTCACCAAGACAAACACTGTTCATATCATATGATGCATCTCTTTCTGAACAACTTTGCCTCAAGAACCATTGGTGTAAATGAAATAATTAATTAAATTATTTTTAGTTTATTTGAAAAACCTACTTTTGTGAACTACTCCTAGGTTTTTCGGCCGACAGCAACAAAACCTGTACAGGAAGACTCTTTGCACAGACAAGATAAATCATTATAAAACATTTTGAACTGTTTATTTGTCATGGCTATGACAAGGTAATTAAAAAAATGGGTGTGGCCAAGTGTTCCCAAAACCCCAAAACTCATAAATGAAAAACATGAATATCATCAAGCTTTGTACACATATACAACATGTTATTCATTAGGTGTGTGCAAAACTTGGTCGGACAATAGGTGGCGCTATAACAGTTATGAATGTTATAAAGCCCATATCTCTATGGTACCTAACCTGATGGTTATGAACATAATGACATTTTTTCACTGTTTTTGGTGATATCTGACAACAAGCACATATGTAATTGACTTATTGATTAATTGTTAAACTGCTTCAGTGGATTGAACCCTGAGAATTGCTGCTTGTATCTATATTTATTAGGGGTCCAAGCACTGAAGTTGCTGGAACCCTATTGTATTTGTTCCGATTTTCTTCTTCTTCTTATTATTATTAGGGGTTCAAGCACGAAGTGCTAGAAACCCTATTGTTTTTGCTCAGATTTTTTTTATTAGGGGTTCAAGCACGAAGTGCTAGAAATGCTATTGTATTTGCTCAGATTTTTTTTCAATTATTATTTTTCTGCCTTAAAACTGATCGTGGAGCCCAAACCGTAAGGCGTAGAGACATGAACTTGGTCAGAAGGTAGTACACACTGTCGCTACTCAGGCACAAAGTCTCGCCCCGATCGGCCAGACGCTATAGTGAGCAAAACAAATACTTTTAGAAAAATGGCCATTACTTTTTAACCGTTTGTCACAGACTCAAGTGTCTTATATCAATGGAACCTGTGACTCAAGACGAACAATTAAATATTTCCGCCATGAAAATTTTTTCCCCTTCTTGGATTTTTTGCAAAACTTACTTTTGCAAACTTGTCCTAGGCTGTTTGTCCGATCGGGACCAAACCAATGCCAAATGATTCTATGGAGTGTCAATATCAATAATTATTTAAAAAAGTTTGAACTTTCGATTCACGTTAGCTACGATACGCGAAAACACAGGAAGTAGGCGTGGCCACTTTTACATAATGGTTATAACTCTTGAACGAAATAAGATATCTTCACTAAACTTGACATACTTGTGTATGGTCTCTATCTGAGGATGCGAAAAAAAAATCTGTGCAGTTTTGCCACTTGGTGGCGCTATAACAGGGAAAAACATGAAAATGTCTGTAACTATGGAACCATTGGTCTGATTGACCTCAAACTTTGCATGCTGTGTCTTTGTCTCAGGTGCCATCAATGTATATGAGGACATTTGCGTATGTTTAAAAACATGGCTGCCACCAGCCAATCAGCTTTCAGCAGCTATTAGACAAGGTTAACAAAGGTCGATCGGAATGAAACTCGGTGGACCTATTTGACTCTTGGCCTAAGAGGTCTGTGAAAAGTTTTTTTAAAAATTGGCCACTGGGTGGTGCTATCACGATTTCTGTGCGTGTTAACGGTTGTATATAACGCAGTGTTTTAAAAAACACAAGTAATTCATAGCATATGATAGCTCTTTTCATTCTGAACAACTTTGCCTCAAGAACTAATAGTGTCTGTCAAACCATTCATTAAATATTTGAGATTACGTAAAAAACCTACTTTTGCGAAGTAGTCCTAGGTTTTTCGCTCAATCCCAACGAAACAAGTGCCACAAGATTCTCTGGAGTCTATTTATGAATGATCAAAAAAATGTTTTTTTACTTTCGATTTTATATGTCAACGGCATGCAAAATATAAGAAGTTGACTTAGCCACTGCTACTTAAATAGCTATAACTCTTAAATGGAATGAGATATTGTCACGAAATTCGGCACATTTATGTAAGGGCTCATTCTGAGGACAAACATACAAATAAATGGGGCTCAGCCACTTGGTGGCACTATAAAAATGACAAACTTTAAAGTGGATGTAACAACGTTACCGCTTTTCCGATTGAGTTGATATTTTGCATGCAATTTGTGCATTGTCTTTGTTGCATAATGTTTGAGAAATGCCTAACATAGTCCAGAACATGGGCTTAAAGGCCCTACAGTGCTTGAATCCCGATAATTGCTGCTTGCAGCTATATTTCTTCTTATTTTTTTCTGCCCTAAAAGTCGTGGAGACACCAATCTTGGCAGGATGATCCTAAATCCCCCCCACTACTCAGGCGCACAAACACACACCCATCTGACCCTAGGTGGTGCTATAATAAACACTTTTATGTTTTGACTCCTGTCTCTGCAACCGTAAAGGCTAGAATCAAAATAATTTTTTCCTCTTATTCCTTAAGTAAAGCCCTACAAAATGAATATCATTGATTTCATTTCAGTGCCATTTTGAATTTGATGAAAAACATACTTTTTTGAACTCCTCCTAGATCGTTTGTCCAATCAGCACATAATTTGGTATACATCATCTACAGACCCCCCTGACAATTTTTTTTTCAAAAGAATTCTGATATGTGAAATTGTTCCGAAGATATTAACGATACTGTAACACTTCTCAGTGGAAGGAGGAGGCGAGAAGCAAGATTTCCTGGTTCAGGTAGGCATTTAATTGTACACCCTGATGCTTACAGTTCCACACACTGGACAGCTTCACAAGCAAATACTAACTTAAGCACTTCCACTTCATTACATCATCAACATAATAACATGTAGCACCGTGGCCTTCCTTGCCCCAGTCTCTCTCCCCGACTGCTGGCGGTGTGGCTCTTTTAAGCCACTCTCCCCGTGCTCACTGAAATTAGAGACAGGTGTTAGACATAATTTAGCTCAGGTGTAAGTGCCCTTACCGCTTTCTCTCTCTCCAGAGAGATGCTTGACCACGCCCCCGCTGCCACATATCCCCACCACCCGACTCAGGCCGGGGTGGCATCCGGCCTGCCTACCACTCCCCCCCATTCCTGGAGAGGAAGTCGGCGACAGCCATCTGTGCCCCCGGTCTGTGGACTACCTTGAACTTAAATGGCTGAAGAGCCAGATACCAACGGGTGATCCGCGCGTTGGTATCTTTTTTAATTCAGTGGAGCCACTGGAGCGGGGCGTGATCGAACCGAGGATGAAGGCCCGCCCCAATAGGTAGTATCGGAGAGTGAGGACCGCCCACTTGATGGCGAGACACTCCTTTTCCACTGTGCTGTACTTAGTTTCCCTCAACGAGAGTTTACAGCTAATGTACAGCACCGGACGCTCCTCCCCCTCCACCACCTGTGAGAGCACGGCCCCCAGCCCTCTGTCTGAAGCATCTGTCTGTAAAACAAAAGGGAGAGAGAAGTCAGGTGAATGTAAAAGCAGCCCCCCGCAAAGTGCGGCTTTAACTTGCATGAATGCCCGCTGACACTACTCCGTCCACTGGACCAGGTCTGGAGCTCCCTTTTTAGTGAGATCAGTCAGCGGGCTGGTGACATCTGAATAATTAGGCACGAACCTTCTATAATCGCCAGCCAGCCCCAGGAACTGTCTCACCCCCTTTTTGGTCTTGGGCCTCGGGCAGGTCACAATCACTGCTGTCTTGTCAATTTGGGGATGCACCTGCCCGTGGCCCAAGTGGAACCCCAGATACTGTACCTCCACCCGCCCAATCGCGCACTTCTTTGGGTTTGCTGTGAGTCCCGCTCGGCGCAGCGCTCGGCGCAGCGATCTCAGAACCGCCCTCAGATGTTGCATGTGCTGCTGCCAGTCATTGCTGTAAATGATGATGTCATCTAAATAGGCAGCGGTGTAAGCTGAATGCGGTCTGAGGATTCGGTCCATGAGCCGCTGAAATGTAGCCGGGGCTCCAAACAAACCGAACGGAAGTGTCACAAACTGGTGTAAACCAAACGGTGTGGAGAAGGCGTTTTTTTCACGGGAAATTGGTGTCAAGGGGATCTGCCAATAACCCTTCATCAAATCCAATGTTGAATAAAATCGAGCAGTGCCCAACCGATCGAGCAACTCATCAACGCGAGGCATTGGATACGCATCAAATTTAGACACCGCATTGATTTTCCTATAATCCACACAGAACCGTACAGACCCATTGCTCTTAGGCACTAGAACAACTGGGCTGGACCAATCGCTGTGGGATTCTTCTATTACCTCCATATCAAGCATTGCATCCAATTCTTCCCGAACTATTTTCTTCTTGTGTTCGGGTAATCGGTAGGGGCGGCTACGTACCACCACCCCCGGCTCGGTCTCGATGTGGTGGTGAATGAGGTTTGTACACCCCGGTAGTGGGGAAAACACATCTGCAAACTCCTGTTGCAACCTAGCAACCTCCGCAAGTTGACTCAGTGAGAGGTGGTCTCCGCAAGTGACCGGGGTGAACTGTTTATGTTTTGAACTCACCTCCGGTCCGAGCTCCGCCTTCTCAGGAACTACCATAGCCAACGTCACAGGGACCGCCTCCCTCCACAATTTCAGGAAATTGAGGTGGTATATTTGACGTGGGCCCCCTCTATCGGTTCGTTTAACCTCATAATTGAGATCTCCCACTCGTCGTGTGACCTCAAAGGGTCCTTGCCACTTGGCGAGTAATTTAGAGCTCGATGTGGGAAGCAATAAAAGCACTTTATCTCCCGGTGCAAATTCCCTTAGCTGAGTTCCCCTGTCATACAGTTAGCGCTGTCGTTCTTGAGCTTGGAGCAAATTCTCCTGTGTTAGCTGCCCCAAAGTATGGAGTTTTGCTCTAAGATCAAGAACGTATTGAATTTCATTCTTACTATTGAAGGTCCCTCCTCCCAGGCCTCTCGCAATACATCAAGCACACCGCGTGGGCGTCGCCCATACAGCAGCTCAAATGGGGAGAAGCCAGTGGAGGCTTGCGGGACCTCTCGTACTGCAAATAACAGGGGGTCGAGCCATTTATCCCAATTTCTAGCATCGTCGTGCACAAACTTACGAATCATGTTTTTGAGGGTTTTATTAAATCGTTCCACCAGGCCATCCGTTTGAGGATGGTACACGCTGGTGCAAATTGATTTAATACTCAACAATTCGTACAGCTCGCATAGTGTCCATGACATAAATGTTGTACCCTGATCGGTGAGGATTTCTTTCGGAATCCCGACCCGGGAGATTATTTTGAAGAGTGCCTCCGCAACACTGCGTGCTGAGATGTTGCGAAGAGGTACTGCTTCCGGATATCACGTTGCATAGTCCACTAGGACCAATACAAAGTGATATCCATGTGCTGACCGTTCTAATGGCCCGACGAGGTCCATTCCAATTCTCTCAAAAGGGACCTCGATCAAGGGAAGAGGGAGCAATGGCACTTTTGGTGTGGCCGGTGGGTTAACCAGCTGGCATTCGCGGCATGCTGCACACCACCTGCGGACATTGCCGCCAATGCCCGGCCAATAGAAGCGGGCTATTAGATGGTTCAGTGTTTTGCTTTCTCCTAAGTTACCCACCATGGGATTATAATGAGCCGCCTGGAATACCATTTCCCGACGGCTCCGTGGAATCAAAAGTTGGGTTGTATCCTCTTTAGTCTGAGCGTCCTGTGTCACTCTATACAACCGCTCATTTATAATCGCAAAATAGGGGTAGGAAAGGGCGATGTCCGGCTGGAGTCATTGACCATCGATGACTCTCACTTGGTCGAAGGCGTGTTTGAAGGTTTCGTCTCGTGACTGCTCCAAAGGGAAATCCCCCTCAGGGAATTCCCTGAGAAGGTGAGGGGCCGCAGCCTCTCCTCCTCTTTCATCATTATGACATGGAGCTGTCGAGGATGGCCCCGGCTCCACCTCCCCTGCCAGAGCATCGCACAATGCACATTGCACATCTCCCTAATTTCATACAGGACCACTCCACACAAATTCCCTTTAATAAAACTCTAAAATCAGGCCAATCAGTCCCCAAAATCAGTGGATGGGTGAGGCGGGTACTAACCGCGGCCTCAACTCTATGCTTTTTCCCCCGGAATTTAATTGTCAGGGTCACCACTGGATACTTGTGAATATCCCCGTGCACACATTTCACCCTCACCATTTTAGGTGTGCCCAAAGCCTTGGGTTGAACCAAGCGTTGGTGGATTGTGGTTTGATTGCACCCGGTGTCTACCAACGCTTGGTGAGTACCCCCCTTGACACTTACCGGTATCCGGTATGCTCCGGCCCGGTCAGGGGCAGCCTGCGGGAGGTCCGAGACCTGCATCACTGTCCCCAGCTCCATCAGAGGGCACTGATCCCGGAAGTGGCCCGGGTCCCTGCACCTCCAGCAGGCTGGCCCAGGCGCTACGCCCACACCTGTGTCGGCAGGCGCCCCCCCCCCTGAGAGGGAGAGCGGCGATGCATCGGGGTAGGGGAGGGTGTCGCCTCCCACACCCGGGAAGCTGGTCTCGGTGGCTGAAGTCCTCCACGTCTGCGTGGGGCAGGAATGGGCCCTGGGGAGAGAGCAGAACGAGAGGAGAGAGGGGAGGGGAATGAGACAGGGGGAAGAGAGAGAGAGTAGGAGGGCTCTTCCGCCCCCGCGACGCCGGGCGGTGGCACCGGACCCATTCCGCCGTCCCCTTTGGCAGTCGATGTATTAGTTTAGTTACTCCAGTACCACCTGGTCGATGATCCTGTCGACGTCGCTGTCCCCCGCTAGCAACCATCTTCGGCAGGCGTCACGGAGCCATTGGGCAAAGGCAAACGGGTGGTCGGAGCTCTCCAGCTTCAGGTTCCGGAAGAGCCGGGGGCTCCTGGCTGAGGAGGCTTCGGATCGCCTGCCGGTCCTCTGCTTGAGCACATAGGAGTTCCACAAACAGGCGATCCTGATCTTGCTGGAGCTCAAGCAGGGTTTGCTGGTGGTTCCGATGTAAGCCAGCGAGGGCTTGGAGGATCTCAGCCAACTGGGAGGACTCTACGGGGTGACTTCCGTCCATCTTCAAACCAATCCCGGGTTTCGGCACCAGTGTAACACTTCTCAGTAGAAGGAGGAGGTGAGAAGCAAGATTTCCTGGTTCAGGTAGGTGTTTAATTGTACACCCTGACGCTTACAGTTCCACACACTGGACAGCTTCACAAGCAAATACTAATTTAAGCACTTCCACTTCATTACATCATCAACATAATAACATGTAGCACCGTGGCCTTCCTTGCGCCAGTCTCTCTCCCCGACTGCTGGCGGTGTGGCTCTTTTAAGCCACTCTCCCCGTGCTCACTGAAATTAGAGACAGGTGTTAGACATAATTTAGCTCAGGTGTAAGCGCCCTTACCGCTTTCTCTCTCTCCGGAGAGATGCTTGACCACGCCCCCACTGCCACAGATACAATTCCTTCGGTTTAATGTGATTTGAGTAATTGATCAATATCTACTCAATGCAAACTCCAAAAGTAACCAAACTTGGTACACATAGTCAACAGGATGTTTAGAAGACGTCAGTAAAGTTTCGTACAATTTCACCCCTTGGGGGTGCTACAACTAAAAAACTGTCATAACTTTACCGCCGTTTGAGTGACAAAGTTCAAATTAAATATGCATCTTCTTTGGCTCAAATGCTAATATATTCTTAAAAAATCAATTCGACAAATTAACAAAAAGTTTTTGCAACTGTGCTCAAAGCAGGTGAAATGTCACACCACAATAGCTGTCCACAGCATCCACAGGATTTTTTCTGTCAAATTTGTTTGTTTTGGTCATCTCACCATATGTGCTTGGCCCCCGACAATAGTCGCTCGTGGCTATATTTGTTATTATTAATAATTTTTTTTCTGCCCTAAAAGTGTCTGGGCGTCAGACACCGTAAGTCGTAGAGATTCCAAACTTGGGAGGATGGTTCCAAGTCACCCCCACTACTCACATCGCACCCACACACACATCCGTCAGACACTAGGTGGCGCTATAATAAACACCTTTGCGTTTGTGTTCATAGCTCTGGAACCATAAGGGCTAGAATCAAAATTATTTTTTCCTCAGATAAATAAATTATTATATTAACAGCTTTTTTCTTCTTAATTTCTCCCTTGGAAGAATAGCTTCTGTTTGTCAGTTGCTTTGGATAAAAGCTTCTGCTAAATGAATAAAGGTAATAAGCATACATAAGTCATTGATCTTCTTGATTTTTGTTGGGAATGAAAACAAAGGCTGAGGGATAGATTTAAACCCTATTTGGACAGGATTAGTTTTATATGTGGATGTGGGGGAATTTAATAATTACTAGCACTTCAGTAATTTTAATTCCTTGTCATGTCAGTAATTTTATTCAGACTTTTTACGGTGTGCGCATTCCTGCAGGGTAAAAACATACAGCATGTTTTATCTATAAAACACCCTGTAATAATAGGCCTTGGTGATATTAATAGCCTGTGAATTGACATGTTGGTAAAAAGCCTGTAAATCAGCACTTTCCAACTATGTTAATTAACAAGACACCAGAAAATGTAAAACATGCTTTATACTGCTGAGTTCACTCCATGAACCTATGTAAGATTCCCAGTTGGGCTCTCTGCGTCATTTTTCAAAACTGTTTGCATGCATATGACCAAAGTAAGTTAAAAAAATGCAATAGATGCAATAAAATTATCATGAAAGAGTATGGCTATACTAACATCCCATGTATAACCACCTTTACATGCTACTAGTTTGTTTTTCATTCTATGACCCTGCTCAATTTAAACATGGATCTTATTTGCCTGAACATGACATTTCATCAAATTATTGATGCAATAAATATTAACTTTATATAATATGCAAATCTGTTACCCTTATTTATTTGAGCACTTTAATTTTTCATCAAGCACGACTATTTATCAAAACAGAAAATGTAAAATATTTTTTACTGTGCGGCTTGCTGAAAGGCGAGCGCAGAAACGATGCACCATTTTTTCCCCATGCTTTCATTTTGTTATTATACTGTTTTTGCTTGCACTATAAGCAACACATTAATCCTGCAGTAACACAGTAACGTAATGATTGATGTATTCCGGCTCATGAGCACAGATATAGGTGGGGCAGATCTTGCTCTGAGCACTCCTTTTCTTCCTCTTTTTTCACGTTATTCAACTCCTTCAACTCATTCTTCAAACACAAATGGATGACACAATAAGGGGTGTCCTTGCATTATTCCACCACAAGGCAGCACTCTAATAACATAATGATTTTATTATTTTAAATAAGAACACTTTACCATGGAATGTTGATTTGTTTAAGATCAAAATCTAAATCAAATATAGTTTTATAATGTTAAGTGTAATTAAACAAACCCAGGGAGAAGAGGATGAAAAAGCTTTGAATAGAAATATCTATCTACATACACTGGCGGCCAAAAGTTTGGAATAATGTACAGATTTTGCTCTTATGGAAAGAAATTGGTACTTTTATTCACCAAAGTGGCATTCAACTGATCACAATGTATAGTCAGGACATTAATAACGTGAAAAATTACTATTACAATTTTGAAAAAAAAAATATTAAACTACTTCAAAGAGTTCTCATCAAAAAATCCTCCACATGCAGCAATGACAGCTTTGCAGATCCTTGGCATTCTAGCTGTCAGTTTGTCCAGATAGTCAGGTGACATTTCACCCCACGCTTCCTGTAGCACTTGCCATAGATGTGGCTGTCTTGTCGGGCACTTCTCACGCACCATACAGTTTAGCTGATCCCACAAAAGCTTGATGGGTTTAAAATCCATAACACTCTTTTCCAATTATCTGTTGTCCAATGTCCATGTTTCGATACGTGAAATCGTTCCAAAGATATTAACAATACAATTCCTTCGGTTTAACGCAATTTGAGTAATTGATCAATATCTACTCAACGCAAACTCCAAAAGTAACCCATCTCGGTACACATATTCAACAGGACGTTTAGAAGACATCAGCAAAGTTTCGTACAATTACACCCTAGTGGGTGCTACAAAAAAAAAAAAAAAAAAAAAAAAAAACTGTCATAACTTTACAGCCGTTTGAGCGACAAAGTTCAAATTAAATATGCATCTTCTTTGGTTCAAATGCTAACATATTCTTAAATCAATTTGACAAATTAACAAAAATGGCTGCCAATGGCCAATCAAATTTCAGCACCTTATAACTCGTATTGGGAATGGCAGAGGGTTATGGAAATTACTATATACAAGCAGGGTGTCAACTCGAAGCCACATATCAAATTTTGTGACATTCGGCCACATGGTGGCAGTATAATTAGCTAATTCATGTTTTTGCTCATAACTCTGGAACCGTATAGGCTACAATACAAATTTGTGGTTTCTCTGAATCCAAAAGTGCCCCACAATGGTAAATCGTACAGAATATATTAGCCAATAGGTTGTGAACATATTTTAAACTTAACAAAACTTAGTGTACATGCACAAAAGAACATTCTGAGGTAACATGCAAAATTTCATCAATTTGGCATGGCTGTAACATAAGAAATACCTAATTTCTCAACTGTATTTAAGGTCTTCATAGGCATAAAAGGCAGTACTGTTTGTCCACCAGAGGAAGCCACATAACTATAAATCATTCAAAGGGTCTTAAAAGAGTAATTAAGGTTAGAATAAGGTTGGGTTGCACCAACCAGGATTAATCTTAAATTTAGATTAAATCAAGATTTATCTGATAATTCTGTTAAATTATTCGGTTATATTTAAATCATCATTTTGATCTTGATTTAAATTTCACGGTAAAGCTGAATTTAATCCTGTTGCTCCATTACTTTAAACTCTGATTTAAATCTCAGTTATGGATTATTTTTAAACTTGCAGCTGAGGTGGTTTAAATATTAAATTTACCTACAGTAAAACATGAATGACTTTGTAAGAGAACAGTGAATATGCCATCAGCCCTCTGATAAGGCAGTTAGGGTTTGAGTTAAGGTTAGGGTTTGAGTTAGGGTTCCAGAAGATCTTTTCTGTCAAATCAGATTATTTTTGTCATTTTTCAGTATGTGTTTGGCCCCGATAATTGCCGCTTGCATCTATATTTATTATTATTATTATATTATTATTATTATTATTATGTCTAAATAATAAAATAAAATGTATGTATACTGATATTAAATGAGCATAAAATGTAGATATACATATTTAAATTGTAGGCATATTAGGTGTAATTTCACGACTGTCCTGCAGGTGTCTGCATAAGTCTGTTTCCTTACCGGAGCATGTGAGCGTAGCGGAGCGAGGAGCGAAGAGTGGAGCAATCAGAATTTCACTGAAGCGAGGAGTGCGTTTCATGAGACTGCCGCTCACAAGGCACTCACTTTCCGCTCCAAACAGAATGTGCTATATTTTGCGTGCGGCCACATTAATATGTATATGCTTCTACACTGACAAATATCTGGTGTTTGCAGTTGTATTAGGTCCATGATTTTAAACAGAGTGGATTATCAGAGATGAGGCAGCGTTTAAACTCAGTGTGATTAGCGAGCTGATGGTGACAGGTGCCCAGATGTGGGTAGTAATGTGCTACATTTACTCCGTTACATTTACTTGAGCAACTTTTTGAAAAAAAAAAATACTTTTAGAGTAGGTTTAAAAGTGGGAATTTTTACTCTTACTCAAGTAAATTTCTAATGATTTTTTTTTTACTTTTACTTCTTTACAATGGGTGGCAATCCTGTCGTTACATTAATGGGTTTAATTTTAATTAATGTGTAATTTATTGAGAGATTATTGAATGGGACTTTGACAGCGGAAGTTCACACAGCTGCGCGCGTTCAGCCACTGTCACAGACTGTCACTCAATTACTGCTGCAGCATCAAGCTCTTCAAAGTAAAACACTTTCTTCACTCCGCACAGTGGAAAAAAAGAATAGTTTCGTCATGCAATGCCTTCATTTAACACCAAGACAAGCTGATATTTCAAGATTATGCTGATGTAAGTTTTGGCTCTAATCCTAACGTGGGCTTTTCTGTGTAATGAGATTTTCAGGGTGACAATGTAACTGGTGTTCATTTTTAAATCAGTGCAGCAATATATCAGTGTGCTTTGTCCCGCGTCCCACACGTCATTAGCAGTATTTACCCCGCGCCTTCGCGGGGGTACTGGAAACTATCGCAGTTACTTCAGGCGGATTAACTGTATAAATCCATGTAAACATCCAAGTTAAGTGTAAATCACTGCCATTCGCGTGATCGACAAGTGGAGTGGGAAGAGACAGCATTTCTGCACGTGCACAGCGAGGTGCACGGGGCACGCGGGTGTGAGATGTGCGGGCGCGAGGCGATCATATAGCGAAGAGAGTGGCTGTGTCCGAAATCATTCACTATTTCCTATATAGTGAATGGCAGTTAGTGCACTATATCTCAGCAGTGAGTGAACGAAATGAGTGAGTGATTTGGATGCTGACGTATACACCGAGTGTCGGAGCTCTGGGGTTGTTGCAGAAACAACATCACATATGAAATTTTAAAATAATTTTGCCTTACTAGTTATTCTTATTAAATAATATATTAATTCAATAAATCTTCATTCTTAGTCATTCAGTAATTTTTTTATATATATACTGTGTGTTAATATAAAGAGTAAACACATTTTATCAAATAAAGAGTACATTTTAAAATTTATCTGTATATTTTGCCTCTCTATATGTTATTATATTATTTTAATCAAGTAATGATTTGTCATAAAGTAATTTACTACATTCAGCATGAAATAAAACACTGCAGGAGTGAAGGAAGCAGTAAACTCCCAGCTTGTACATCTTCCCTGTGGTGGTTTGTGGGCAATTAACCATTGTTAATATACACTCGAAATTAGAGTGCATTGTGGGTAATAATGAGTGAACAAAAGTAGGGAACAAGTGGCTCACTCAGAATTCAGACACTCCTACAAAATGGCAGACACCCGAAATAGTGCACTATATAGTGGATAGGGGGCTGTTTCAGACACAGCGAGTGTTCCATGACCGGGGTTGGTGCCCTACGCACTAGGCTGCATACTCTGCATTTAGAGAGCAGTGGTACTGCTGTACAGAACTAATGATCTAAATACTTATGACACTGAAAACTGTAACTACATTGAAATAAGAATCCACACAGGACTTTAAAAGCTATGCAATAGCGAAAGAAGGCATTGATAAAGCATGATCTTGCTTTGGTTTATATTTCAGCATTATATATAATGTCCTTGTGGGACATTTTCACGTTTTCACTGTAATAATTATGTAAAGGGGTTACAAGGGAAAGGAGGAGGCGAGAACCGGCTTGACAATATAAATAAAGTTTAATAATAAACGTAAACAAAAACACACAAACATAAACACTCTCTCTCTCTCTCGAACTGCCATCTCCAGTCGCCATTATCCCTTGCTTGCCTCATCAGGCCGATTGGGGTCCGGGCGTGCGTCATTCTGGACCGGCCCCGCCCTCCTCCATGCTACAAATTACTAGAAATGTTTACAAACCTCTCTTATTGACAGATTCATCCAGATCTGACAAGAGCCCTTAAAGGGCTAGTTCACCCAAAAATTACAATTCTCATTATTTACTCACCCTCATGCCACCCCAGATGTGTATGACTTTCTTTCATCTGCTGAACTCAAATGAAGATTTTTAGAAGAATTTCTCAGCTCTGTAGATCCATACAATGCAAGTGTATGGGTGGCAACATTTTAAAGCTAAACAAAATCACACAAATCAGCACAGAAGTAATCCACAAGACTCCAGTGGTTAAATCAATATCTTCAGAAGCGATGTGATAGGTGTGGATGAGAAACAGATCACTTTCACATTCTTCTTGTGTTTTTGGTGATTCACATACTTCTCTGCATATCACCCCCTGCTGTCTAGCAAAAAATGACAAATATTGATCTGTTTCTCACCCACACCTATCATATCACTTCTGAAGATATGGATTTAACCACTGGAGTCTTATGGATTACTTTTATTCTGACTTTATGTGCTTTTTGGAGCATCAACATTTTGGCCTACAGAGCTAAAATATTCTTTTAAAAATCTTAATTTGTGTTTGCAGAAGAAAGGAAGTCATCCATATCTTGGATGGCATGAGGGTGAGTAAATGATGAGAGAATTTTCATTTTTGGGTAAACTATCTCTTTAAGTGATAGCTCAGCCATAATTTAAAATTCTGTCATAATTTCCCTACCCTCATGTTGTTCCAAACCAGTGTGACACTTTGTATTATGTGGAACACAAAAGATGTTAGACATAATGTTAGGGTCACCATTCACTTTCAAAATATGGAGAAAAAAACATTCACTGAAAGTAAATAGTGACTCTCTCTCTCTGACATTCTGTCTAAAATCTCCTTGTTGTGTTGCATGGAAGAAAGAAAGTCATACGGGTTTGGAACAACATGATGGTGAATGATGACAGAATTTCCATTAATAATACTAATAATTCTGTAATACATGTTAAATGTGTATTATGTAACGGAATATAGGGGAGTTAACGTCCATTATGTCATTTGTGAAAGTAACAAGTTACTCACTACTTGAGTACTCTTTTAATTGGATACTTTCTTACTCTTACTCAAGTAATTATTTATGTTAGTACTTCTACTTGAGTAATTTTTTTTTAAGTAATTGTACTTTTACTTGAGTACAGTTTTTGACTATTCTACCCACCTCTGCAGGTGCCGATACCAACAACAGACTACAGTGGGGTGAGAGAGCAGAGGCAGTTCAAAACACAGATTAGTTTCCTGGATTTACATCTGTAAGTAAAATAATTTTATCTGGCTACCGCGGACATCTGTAAGGTTTACCGTTGATTTGTACGGGATAAGCGATGTCTGTATAAATCACAGAGATGAGAGTGTCGACTGCCTTTAAACACTGCTGTCAAGCGTAACTGACACATCAGAAAATGTATGCTATTTAGCTGTGCTGATTAATTATGATGTAAGTATTAAACATGTTCATATGTATCTGGGACTATTAGATTAAATTGACTTGAATATCTGGCAAAATACAACAGAACTGGTTACATTAGCAAGCCAGTAATCCTACAGTACATGCTTGAATTAAAAACATAGACAATCTTTTCATGTTATGTAATTTTATTTGTCCCTCCGGAAAGTATGTTGCAAAACGCGGGGCTCAACAAAATTTTTCCCATTCACTCTGCTCAAATCACAAAATTAGCACTTGTGTCCTTTTCTAATTTTCCTAATCAAAAGAAATCATGCTTGTTTCTCAAGCATCAGTCCAAACGCAACAGCCAGCGCTAGATGAAGTTTTAAAGCGCGTCTTACATTTTCTGGTGTCTTCTCAATGACCAACATCCACTTCAGACACTTGGTGAACTTTAGAAACAATGAGTTAAAGGGTTCACAGGCTGGACAGTGCAGATTCACTTGCTTTTTGACCAACATGTCAATTCGCATGGGATATGTATAACAAGGGTTATTTTTACAGAGCGTTTGACAGGTAAAAGAAACTATTATCTTTACCGGTGCGGGAACGCACAGCCCGCAAAAAGTCCGGAAAAATTAATGACATGAACGATTAGCCTGGGATTACATTAAATGAGAAGCTCTGAAATTAGACTGTTACATTACCCCAAGTCCCCATATAAAATAACCACATCCAAATAGGGCAGAGAGAACAAGGCTATTTTTTTTAAAGTGGCCTGCATCAAGGCATTGTTTGTGCAGTTGTTATTTGAGCCATGAAATATTAGGTTGTATGCCAATATGAAGAGGGATTTTCTTGTACCTGATGCAAAAAAATAAACAAGAATGTTGACAAAGAAATTATGCCTAATTTCTTTCTCATTTCATAGCGATAACTTTTGAACTTGAGTGCTGGAGTTGAGCAATCGTGCATGAAGGAATATTTGAGTGGAGTGACAACTCGCTCCAATCTGCTCACACACTCTGGTCCTTACGATGTTCTTAGTGCTGTACGATTACTCCAGAGCACTCGTTATTCTACAGGCATTTTCAAGTACATTTACAAGTTACGATGCTTTTGGGAAAGGGGCCGTACAACAAAGATGAAGCGTAAGATGGATTCTACGATTTACTTAGGCTTACGATGCTTTTGGGAAATGAGGCCCAGGCCGGTAAAAGTCATAATGGCCAATGTTTGTTCAACTATTGCATAAAATGTGAAAGAAAAAGTTATTTGTCATGAAAAACAAAAACAAAACAAAAACAACTTATGGCCTATTATAATCATAGTCCTATATGAACATATCAAATGAGTGTCAGGTTAAGACAGATTCTTCTTGGCATGGTGTACAGTACACTACTACAAACCATGGTATGGTAGCTTGATATTTGATATATCTTCCATCTTAAATATGTATTTAAATTTATAGGTTTGATTAAAGGGATAGTTCACTCCAAAATTGTAATTTTCATTTACTCACCTTCATTTCAACTCTCATCATTTACTCACCTTCATGCCATCCCAGATGTGTATGACTTTCTTTCTTCTGCTGAACATAAACAAAGATTTTTTAGAAGAATATCTCAGCTCTGTACAGTATGTTCGACTCCTTTTTCACCTTTTTCACATCTTGTCATTGCAGTGTCTAGGCACGGTCATGATTTCAAGCTCGATTACACTTCCTAGTGCTTGACGCATGCACAGAGTGCTAGATGGTGCAATAGGTTGTGTATTCAAGTTTGAAATCATGATCGCCAATGAGACTGCTGTCATGATGTACAGTGAAAAAAGGAGTTATATTTTGGTCTGTTCTCACCCCAAACCAACTGGATTGCTTCAGAACACATTGATTAAACCACTGGAGTCTTATGGATTACTTTTATGCTGACTTTATCTCCTTTTTGGAGTTCTGGTCACCATTCACTTAAGTCATTGTATGGACCTACAGAACTGAGCTATTCTTCTAAAAATCTTTGTTTGTATTCAGCAGAAGAAAGTCATACATATCTGAGATGGCATGAGGGTGAGTAAATCATTTTTCAAATTCTCATTTTTGGATGAACTAACCCTTTAAATGTTAATGTGGTAACACATAATATTAATTAATGAGCTAAACTAATACATACACTCACTGAGCACTTTATTTGGAACACCTGTACACCTACTGTACATATTCATGCGATTATCTAATCAGTCAATTAGTGATGGGAAGATCGGATAATTTTACTGACTTGGATCTTTGAGTCTCGTTCAGCAAAATGAATGAATCTTTATTCAAGTCATTTCGTTCATTTCGTTCACTTAAGAAGAATTAACATAAATGTTACATTTTCAATAGCCAAATCCACCCCAACACGTGTACTTACGCAAACTTTGATTATAGTCCCAATAAGGAAAAAATTATAATGCAGATCTAGTTATGAGAAACAGAAAGAATAGTTCACCTCTGGAATCTTCTTTTCTGAACGACTCGGACCAGATGACTCGAGAGTTGAACTAATAATTTCTGTTTCCTGTTTGAGCAATGCATAGCATATACGGCTGTCACATGACAAAAGAATGAATGACTTGGACAAGAAGACTTGAGAGGTGAACTAATCATTTCTGTTTCCTGTGTGAGCAATGCATAGCGTATACGGCTGTCACGTGACAAAATAACGAACGACTCGGACCAAAAGAGTTGAAAGGTGAACTAAATAATTTCTGTTTCCTGTACAGAACATATGCAATTTTCACGTAACAAACGAACGGAGGTTGCTCAATGCGCATGCGCGGCCAACACAAAATGAATGAATCACTCTCTGAGACTACTCATTCTTTTGAGTCACATAAAAGATTTGTTCAAAATGAACGAATCATTCATGAATGACCCATAACTAAAGTCAATGGTGTGGCAGCAGTGCAATGCATAAAATTATGCAGATACAATTCAGTTAATGTTCACATCAACCATCAGATTGGGGAAAAAATGTGATCTCAGTGATTTCGACCGTGGCATGATTTTTTGTATTTCTGTAACTGCTGATCTCCTGGGATTTCCACACACAACAGTTTCTAGAGTTTATTCGGAATGGCACCAAAAAAAATAAATAAAATAAAAAAATAAACATCCAGTGAGCAGCAGTACTGTAGATGGAAATTACTTGTTGATGAGAGAGGTCAACAGAGAATGGCCAGACTGGTTCAAGCTGACAGAAATACTACGGTAAATCAGAACCTTGAGGCGGATGGGCTACAACAGCAGAAGACCACGTCGGGCACATTATTAGAACCACTGTGTTCCTAATAAAGTGCTCAGTGAGTGTACATAAACTAATTCATAATAAACTGTTAAGCATTGTATAGCTAATATGAGTGCAGTAATGTTTATGTTTACTATCTTATAACTGTACATAACCATTAATCTCATGGTTATTTGTTTTATTTGTGCACCATAATATGCTTATCTGAGTAGTCATAAAATTGTTTTCCTACTAAAACATAAATTTTAATGATTTGTTATCATGAGATATAAAGGCACCACTGACAGAAGTAAAAGGCAGAAAAAAAAAAGACATTTAAAATAATTAGGGTATAATTCAGTTAACTTGCCCAGCATCTGTGAAGAGCATCAACATGTAGCATGGCTGCAGTCAATATTTTCACATAGTTTAATAGCATAAGTTGTATTTAAATGCAATAAATGTGTTCCCATTTAGCAGCTATGACTCTAACACTGCTGGTGCATTGGCATTTTACTGTGAATGCTAGAAATGTCTCAAACCCTCCCCGAAACGGAAAATATGATTGGTTAGCAAATATCCCATCTTGGCTGAAACAAATGTTCTGATTGATTGCACCGCTTAGTCGGAATGTCTGTCTAGCCCACGCCTTCAGGTCAGCGCTACTGCTGCTCCATGCGCTTTTAGACAGAATCTTTTTACACATTTTAAAATAGAAAATCACAATTTACTCAGGTGCTGCGGCATTACCTCGGTAGATTGAAAAGTTACAGGCCAATAGCCTACTCGTTGTTGTGGCGACCATATCATTACTCATTTTAGGTGAGAATATGGAAAATCCTCAGAAAGATTGGTGGGCATACAGTGTATGCTTATGAATACCCAAGACGACACAAATAACAAGTAAGTTCAGTTAGGAAACTCTACATGTTGACATGATAGGTCAAACAGGTGCACCTCGTCCTACGCACCCAGTCAGTAGTTTTTTTTCCTTGTGTCAAAATATATAAAGCTGCTACTCACCTCATGCAACACACAACTGGCTACAGCAGTGCAGTACAGTATGTGTAGCGTTATCCCTCCACCTCACCAGCACCACGTGTCTAGATCTGCTTTACAGGGGGCTTTTCTTGATGTTAGTACTGTAGCAGCATCATGTTTTCATGCCAACAGCAGCAGCATATTGGCTCATATCAAGCAGTAGCAGCAGCATGCACAAAGCAGATCTAGTCCGCCAAGACTAAGCTTACTTCACTGTCATTAAATTCAGTCTATCTATCTCCCAGAGTTGTCCTAACTGAACTGAGTTTATGTAAATCTTTACCAACAAATTAAGCAAATGCAACTTACCTTATAAAGAGCTAGTTCCCTATCTGTCACTCACTCGACATTGGTGTTGATGTAGTGACACTAAGGGACCAACGTCTCGTTCCCTCCATCAGGGAACGGAGGTTACACCAGTAACCATGACGTTCCCTATCTGTCACTCACTTGACATTGGTGTCAATGTAGTGACACTAGGGGTCACTCTTGGGAGCCCGAGACACCTCTGGTCTTTGATAAAAGCCCAATGAAAATTGGCGAGTGGTATTTGCATGCCACTCCCCCGAACATACGGGTATAAAAGGAGCTGGTATGCAACCACTCATTCAGATTTTCTCTTCGGAGCCGAACGGTCATGCTCATTGAGCTGAATACTACTGTTCATTCACCTCTGCTGGATCTGACGGCGCATTTCAGCGTCTTCTCCCCCCTCTGCACTGGTGCACTGCAGAGAACGCACCTGGGTGCTTCGGCAGAAGAACTAGAGAGTATATTTTCTGAAAGAGCATTTTTCCCCTCTAAAAGAGTATACATTTCTCTAAAAGAGCGGCACACACGGAACGTCTTTTTAAAGACGCGTCTTTTTAAAGATGCTTTTCCAATTGTGTGTTATTCCTGGTTGTGCTCGTTATCTCTCGCCTTCTAACGGTCACGATCACTGTCTTTTGTGTCTGGGCACTGCTCACGCGGAGACAGTGTTCATGGATGGTCATGTTCTCATTACGAGAATATGTCCATGGCAACGTTGCGGTCGCGGCTCGCCTTTGTAAGAAAGCAAGCCACCCCAGAGGCTCCCGCCTCGGTCCTTTTACCCACGGGTTTGAGGCCAGCGCGGCTAGCACTGGGGGTGATTTGGGGACCCCAATGGGACTGCCTCCACCGGGTATCCCCCCGCGGACCTCCCATTCCCCAGCACGCTCGTCTGCCCCGATCGGGCTTCCGGGTGAGTCCGCCGGCTCGTCTCATGGCGAGTTCGACCTCTTATTCGGAGCCCGCGAAAGTGATGAGCTCTCGAGCGCAGCATCGGAGAGCGGGCTCTTCCAGTTGGAAGCCTCAGCTGGGCTCCTCCCTTCGGGGTCGATCGCCCAGTCACAGGCTGACGCGGAGATGACGACATGCTTTCCCGGGCAGCCGCGAGCATCGGTTAGAGTGGGTTCACCGCTCTTCCCTGAACCCTCGCGGCTCGGTGATTGGTTCCTGGGCTCGCGGCGCCGCTCAAAGCCACGCCCCGCCCCCGTTCCTTTCTTCCCGGAAGTGCATGAAGAGCTGACAAGGTCGCGGGAGGCACTTTTTACTGCCCGGTCCCGATCTTTTCAGCTTCCCCGCTCTCACTACCCTCAATGGTGGGGTGGCCAAGGGTTATTCGGCAATCCCCCGATGGATAAAGGCGCTTGCGGTGCACCTATGCCCGCAGAGCGCTGCCACCTGGCGCGGGTGCCCAAAGCCCCCGTCCAAGGCCTGTAGGTTTACGTCGTCTCTGACGGCAAAGGCCTACGGTGCCGCTGGACAAGCCGCCTCCACCCTGCATGCCATGGCTCTCCTGCAAGTCTGCCAAGGCGCTAAAGGAACTGCATGAGGGTAGTTCTGCCCTGGGATTGATGCAGGAACTGCGCTCGGTGACTGACCTCACTCTCCGGCGGACGATGGCCACACTAGTGGTCCAGGAGCGCCACCTTTGGCTCAACCTGGTCGAGATAGGTGAGGCCGACAAGATACGATTCCTTGCTGCCCCCATTTCCCAGGCGGGCCTATTCAGCGACACCGTCGAGGACTTTGCCCAGCAGTTCTCGATGGTAGAGCAGTAGATGGATGCTAGCCAGCATATCCTGCCCCGGCGCGGCTCAAGATCCCGCACCCCATCTACTCATCGCCAAGGGCGTCCCCCTGCGGTGACTGCACTGGCTACGCCGCAGCCCGCCCCTTCAGCCCGGCCCCAGCGTGGAGCCCACCGCAGGAAGCAGACGCCACCCGTCTCGCGGCTGCCCAGAACCCATGAAAGGCTTCAAAGCACCCTTGAGACGGGCGACCCAGGGACAACGAAACCCGCTGCTCTGGAGCTGGTAAGCAGATCTTCATCTTTTTGTTACCTTTTGCATTTAATTGCGCTGCATGCCCAAGTGGCTGCAGTACTCAAGAGCTCAGCAAGAGTGGTTTCCTTGTTCCCTGGGTCACGTATCCGGTGTGTACGGCTGGCATCACGACCACCATCCACCACTCTATTTGGCAGGTTGGCGCTCCAGCGGCAGTCTCTTGCCCTGAGCGCCCAGCTGTGGCACAAATCCGCCCCCGATGTGACAGTCTCCAAGGGTCACGAGGACAGGCCTCTTCCTCCCCCGTCCCAGGCTGTTCCGGGGGTGGTCACAAGGAGCCAGGTAAGTGCTTCGATGTCCTCGGACTCAACATGGCCACGACGTGGTGTGGCACCTCGAGCTCCGCCCCGCCGCGAGGCCCCACCTGCCGGTACATCCGATGACGTTGTCCTTTTGGTCCCCCTTGCGCGGAACTTGGACGCATGACTTGCGCCTTCCAATCCATCACGAGGGCTGGTCTGGACCGTCCGACTCAACTGCGTGATTCACTTCGCCGGGCATCCGCCCAGGTTCAGCGGTGTCCACCTTGGTGAAAGACGAAAACGCTGCTACCTTGCGCGGAGATCGCTACCCTCCTACAGAAGGACGCGATAGAACCTGTCCCTCCAGCCGAGATGAAGAAAGGGTTTTACAGCCCCTACTTCATTGTACCGAAAAAAGGCGGTGGGTTGCGGCCAATCTTGGACCTGCGAGTACTGAACCGGGCTTTACACAGACTCCCGTTCAAGATGCTGATGCAAAGACGCATTCTAGCGAGCGTCCGGCATCAAGATTGGTTCGCGGCGGTAGACCTGAAGGATGCGTACTTTCACGTCTCGATCCTTCCTCGACACAGACCCTTCCTGCGGTTCGCGTTCAAGGGTCAGGCGTATCAGTACAAAGTCCTCCCTTTCGGCCTGTCCCTGTCTCCTCACGTCTTTACGAAGATCGCAGAGGCTGCCCTTGCCCCATTAAGGGAGGTGGGCATTCACATTCTCAACTATCTCGACGACTGGCTAATCTTAGCTCACTCTCGAGACGTGTTGTGCGCACACAGGGACCTGGTGCTCAAACAGAAAACAGCGGTTCCACTGAAACTTTTTCAGAGGCTCCTGGGGCATATGGCATCCTCGGCGGTGGCTACCCCGCTCAGGTTGATGCATATGAGGCCACTTCAGCACTGGCTCCAGACTCGAGTCCCGAGACGGGCATGGCGCCACGGGACACCGCGTGGCCATTACGTTGGGCTGTCACCGTCTTTTCAGTCCTTGGACCGACCTCTCATTTCTACGAGCAGGTGTTCCTCTAGAACTGGTCCCCAGGTGCGTCGTGGTCACGACAGACGCCTCCAAAATGGGCTGGGGCACCGTTTGCAACGGGCACGCAGCCACCGGCCTCTGGACGGGTCCGCGGCCGTGTCGGCACATCAACTGCCTCGAGTTGTTGGCAATTCTGCTCGCCCTGCGGAGGTTTCGGCCATTGATCCAGGGCAAGCACGTGTAAGTTCAGACAGACAACACGACAATGGTAGCATATGTCAACCGCCAAGGTGGTTTGCGCTCTCATTGTATGTCACAACTCGCCCGCCGTCTCCTCCTCTGGAGTCAGCAGCACCTCAAGTCGCTGCAAGCCACTCACATCCCGGGCAACCTCAACACTACGGCGGACGCGCCGTCACAACAGGTTACCCTCAGGGGAGAGTGGAGACTCCACCTTCAGGTGGGCCAGCTGATTTGGAGTCGATTCGACAGGCACAGGTGCACCTGTTCGCCTCCCAAGAATCCTCCCCACTGCACGCTCTGGTACACCCTGACCGAGACCTCCCTCGGCATAGACGTGCTGGCACACAGCTGGCCCCTGGCATTCGCAAATATGCGTTTTCCCCCAGTAAGCCTGCTTGCACAGACCCTGTGCAAGGTCAGGGAAGACGAGGAGAAGGTCGTCCTGGTAAGCACCCTACTGGCCCGCCCAGACGTGGTGCTCAGACCTCACGCTCCTTGCGACAGCTCCCCCCTTGCAAAATTCCCCTGAGGAAGGACCTTCTTTCTCAGGGAAGGGGCACCATCCGGCACCCGTGCCCAGACCTCTGGAATCTCCATGTCTGGCCCCTGGACGGAGCGCGGAAGACCTAAGCTGTCTCCCACCTGCGATGGTAGACACGATCACTAAGGCTAGGGCTGCCTCTACGAGGTGCCTGTATGCCTTTTAGTGGCGTCTGTTCGCTAAGTGGTGTTCTTCCCATCGGGAAGACCCCCAGAGATGCGCAGTCAGATCAGTGCTTTCCTTCCTGCAGGAGCGGTTGGAAGGGAGGCTGTCCCCTTCCACCTTGAAGGTGTTCATTGCTGCCATAGCAGCACACCACGATGCAGTCGATGGTAAGTCCTTAGGGAAGCATGATCTGATCATCAGGTTCCTAAGAGGCGCCAGGAGGCTGAATCCCTCCAGGCCACGCCTCGTTCCCTCAGCGGACCTCTGTAGTTCTTCAGGGTCTACAGAGAGCCCCCTCTGAGCCTTTGCAGTCAGCTGAGCTTAGGGCACTCTCTTCGAAGACTGCACTCCTGACTGCGCTCACTTCCATCAAGAGGGTAGGTGACCTGCAAGCATTCTCTGTCAGCGAAACGTGCCTGGAGTTCAGTCTAGGTTACTCTCACATGATCTTGAGACCCTGACCGGGCTATGTGCCCAAGGTTCCCACCACCCCTTTAGGGACTAGGTGGTGAACCTGCAAGTGCTGCCCCAGGAGGAGGCAGACCCAGCCCTGTTGTAGCTGTGCCTTACGCATCTATTTGGATCGCACGCAGAGCTTTAGAATCTCTGAGCAGCTCTTTGTCTGCTTTTGGTGCACAGCGGAAAGGAAGCGCTGTCTCCAAGCAGAGGATTGCCCACTGGCTCGTTGATGCCATAACTATGGCATATCTCGCCCAAAACATGCCACCCCTGGTAGGGCTACGAGCCCATTCTACCCGTGGTGTAGCGGCTCCTTGGGCCTTGGCCAGGGGTGCCTCTCTAACAGACATTTGCAGAGCAGCGGGCTGGGCATCACCCAACACCTTTGCAAGGTTCTACAACCTCCAGGTGGAACCGGTTTCGTCCCAGGTAGTGGCACGCAACAAGCGGATAAGCCCGGGATAGCCAGCCGGGTGTATCATTTGCACATAGCGCCTTTCACCTCCTTTTGAACTGAAGACGTGCGCTGTTAATTCCCAGTAGTGTTCACAAAATTTTTTTCCTGGTTGACTTCCTCCGAGCCCTGTGGCAGTCGAGTTTTCGGAGAGACTCGCTGCCGGCCCAGTACACGTGCTAACTAATAGCCCGGTTCTGGGGTAGGTGCTCCGCATGTGGCGGTTCCCTGTAAGGCTACCCCATGCGATCTATTACTCAGATTCGTTTCCCTGCTGGCAAACTATGTCTTCCTTGGGCAGAGCCCCTCTGCCCCAGTCTCCATGTTTGTAGTAACTCCTCCCCCATTGGGCAGGATCTACCTTGAAGGCTCTTCACATGGTTGGAAAGACCATGTGACATTCTTCCACTTAAATATCCCCCCCTCTCTTGGGGCGAGGTGTGGTCTCCGCGGTGTCCTCCCCTTGGGAGGGACACCCCCCGACTAGACCTGGCAGCCCAGTCGGATAATCCCCCTTCTTTTTTAGGGAGTGGAAAAAGAGAAGGGGAAAAGAGGCCACGACTGGGTTAAGCCTGTCTCTATCTTTGGGTAGTCGACTTGTCCCCAAAAAGGGCTGTTCGACACTCATAACTGTGTTGGGGGAGGTTACGTGTCGACCTAGTGTGCTGGCTATGAGGCACACAGCAAGTCTGCCCACCACACACCACCAGTTCACGTAACACAGTTCAGCCTTGTGGCGTTTTGTATAGGGACCCCTAGTGTCACTACATCGACACCAACGTCGAGTGAGTGACAGATAGGGAACATCATGGTTACTGGTGTAACCTCCGTTCCCTGATGGAGGGAACGAGACGTTGGTCCCTCCTGCCACAACGCTGAACTACCCGCTGAAATGGCTGGACCTTATATCGGCTCCTCAGCGTAAAACCTGAATGAGTGGTTGCATACCAGCTCCTTTTATAGCCGTATGTTCGGGGGAGTGGCATGCAAATACCACTCGCCAATTTTCATTGGCCTTTTATCAAAGACCAGAGGTGTCTCGGGCTCCCAAGAGTGACCCCTAGTGTCACTACATCGACACCAACGTCGAGTGAGTGACAGATGGGGAATGTCATGGTTACTGGTGTAACCTCCGTTCCCTGATGGAGGGAACGAGACGTTGGTCCCTTAGTGTCACTACATCGACACCAACGTCTCGTTCCCTCCATCAGGGAACGGAGGTTGCACCAGTAACCATGACGTTTTTCAGTTTTTAATGACATATAGTGGAATTCTAATATAAAATGCAAATAAATAAAATACAAGTCTGACAGAGATATGGCTTGGCCTGGTATGCACAAGCAGTGGCATTTATGTCAGTGCAACTGAGTTTGAATCCAGCTCATTTCTTGATTCCTTCTCCCTATCATTTCTGGTGAGGGACGCTCGTCACTCACCCGCGTTTGCTGCAGCAAGATTATAACATGATGGCTCACGACGTAGTGAATCATAATATATGTGTCACGTTCACTGTGTGTATCTTATCATGAAGAAAATCGCCGATACGCAGCTCTATTAAGAAGAGAAAGTTTGTTTTTTTGTGAGTTAAAAATGGATTGAAGTGAACATAAAGTAGTCTTAGCCCATTATGCACTGGAACAAAATACATTTTTGATTAGTATTTTTTGGCTTGTTTTCCAAAATAATATTGGAGAAAAAAGAATCACTGCTCTAGACTGGGTAACTTTAGTAGCTTTGAAAAGTATTAATGTATTATAATCATACAGTGAAGACCAGTATTAGTTTTAAGTTGCATTTCATTCTGAATGTTTACTTGAATACTTGATAGCCTACTGCTGTTAAAAACTTTTAAAGCTGCTTAACCTTTACCAGCCAGAGCATTCAAATTTGGGAACAATTATTCCCATGGTTCCTGTCTCAATATCTTCGCCGGCAATCACCGATTTTATTTCTGAAAACTGCCAGATACTCATGACAATATAAGCTAAAAGCACATATGATTCGTTAAGGGGTTACTGGGCGTGAATAATAAATGTATCGTCATCCGCGTCATCCTCCATTTGCCTGAGCGGAGCCAGAGAGGATATCCCGGGAGATTACCTCCAGTGTTGGACTTACTGCTTCAAACTGAAAACTGAGGCGATCTTTCGAGGTAAGACAAGTTATTTAACATGTGTTGTCAATATTGTCTATTGAAAGTTAAAACGTTTTAGTTACGAAGCATTTATTTGTAGGAGTAGCGCTAGTTATTTCTGGAAAAAATGACATGACCGTTGGTGTTCATTGGACAGGCAGCTAGCCTCTATTTTTAAGAAAATTTCTGTGAAACTTGCTAAATAAACATTAGCTAGCAGTACTATGTAAATTTTTAGCTAAATATCAATAACTTTTTTGGCCAATTTTATTGCTTGTGAAAAATCCGCCTGAAGTAATGTGAGGCAGAGAGCAGACACTGTTCAGACCTGCCTGGAAACTGGCCTGCTAGTTAGATAAGTTATCTAGCTTATTGATTTTCCATGTAATAATAAAAAGAATGGTAGATATCTTTCTATAATTTAGCAGATAGCCTTACCCATCCAACACACAGACATGATTTTAGGTTGTGTATAGCTTCCTGTTCACAAGGAAAGTGTGAGAGGGCTGTCTGCAGTTGGACATTCTGGTTAGTCTGCAAGCCTTTGGTGACTATTTGCTGTACAGATTTGTGAAGAACACACTGCTGGCTACCAATTGTTATACTTTTTTCTGTTGTAGAGATGGATAGAGACTATGGCTCCCTGCTCAGCACCGTCAAGAGGAGGAGGCAGCTGACTGCTGATGAGCTTGGAGGAGGACGTGGCTCATTAGGGCATGAGCACACAGGAGGAAGATCTGCTGGACCAGGAATTACTGTAGAAAGACCCGGACCACGAGGAGATGGAGGATGAGATGGAACCTGATCCCCAGCCATGTTTACTGGTGTTGTTGTCCTCCCCTCTTTTCTCCCTCTCTTCTCTCCACAGGTATTACAGTTGTTGAGTATTTATGAATTTATATATATTCTGTTCCTTCACTCTTTATTAAAAATGTATTTACTGGGGGCCTGGGTAGCTCAGTGGTAAAAGATGCTGGCTACCACCCCTGGAGTCACTAGTTCAAATCCCAGGGTGTGCTGAGTGACTCCAGCCAGGTCTCCTAAGCAACCAAATTGGCCTGGTTGCTAGGGAGGGTAGAGTCACATGGGGTAACCTCCTCATGGTCGCTATAATGTGGTTCGTTCTCGGAGGGGCGCGTGGTGTGTTGAGCATGGATGCCGCGGTGGATGGCGTGAAGCCTCCACACACGCTATGTCTCCGTGGCAATGCGCTCAACAAGCCACGTGATAAGATGCGTGGGTTGGCGGTCTCAGACGCAGAGGCAGCTGGAATTCGTCCTCCGCCACCCGGATTGAGGCAAATCACTACACGACCATGAGGAATTAAAAGTGCTTTGGGAATTGGGCATTCCAAATTGGGTGAAAAAAATAAAATAAAAAAGTATTTACTGTAGATAGTTCAAAAGTTTTGCTGTGTAATTCGTGTAATTCCTTGCTGTTTTTTAATTGTTATCTGTTTACTAGTCTTGAATAATTACTTAAGAACTTGAAACCATTCTTCCATAATTAACATATTAGTTAGTGTTATTATTTGTTGTGGTTTTGAAGCTGGTATTGATAATTATCAAATTTCACTACTGACTACTGAAATTTTGGTATTGTAATAATGTATAGCCTTTATTGTACATGGTAGATCTTGCTGCAATAACATGATGAAAAAGTAGGTCTCATTCCATAGACGTGTGAGTGCACCTGCTGTAAATGGTGGCGATGGAGGCTTTCCTTTATTTGAATACCATACGTAACATAAAATAATTATCATATGACAATAGCCTCCTCCCGTACCCAGTGCAGTTTACATTTCAAGTTCAAGGAAATTAAAATAAAAAGACAAGTTTTTTTTTTAAAGTTCAATAAATGCATGATGTTTCCAAAGTCAATGTGTAATTGTATGAAATAACCGTGATTATGATTTTTGCCACAATTGAGCAGTCCTAGATTAATCTCAAATATTCTGGGTGGGCCTTGGTCTAATTTGGGTAGGCCCAGGCCCACCCTTGGCTACGACAGTGGCCTAGATGAGACGACAAAAAAACAAAGAGAAAAATAAACAAAAAAGCAAAAAACAATTTTTTCAATATCATGTATTCAGTCTCACTGGACAGTGATATAATTTTCCTTGTCTCAAAAGACACAACAGTCTACATCAAACTCACTAAACCAATCTCGGCTCCCCATGATGCGATGAGATCACTTCCCCAATGCTGGCTATCCAGGAAATAAACAAATCGCCTCTGCTCAGCAACTGTCACCAGGAAGGAAAAGAGAATCGAGTAAGTGAGCTTCACTATACGCTCATACTATTGCCACCCACCAGACATATAGCGACGGAAGTAACCGTTCCTTTAGGATCGATTTGAGAGCACTGCACAGAATCGTTGAATCAATAGCATCAGTTCCTCCTTGCTGCTTTCCGCAGTCTCCACACTCCACTATGGCTAGCTGGATGGCATGTAACCACACACAGATATACAAAAAAACTAAAGTCTCCATCATTTGGAACAACTTGTTGTTTTCACCCATACAGCTGTCTGAGTTCGGGGTCATCCTGTTGTATTTCTTCCAAGTGGCTAGATGAATCTACTTCAACCACCACTAGACCAGGACCAGTTCTGGACAAACAACGGTCCATTCCCAATGGTATGGATTTGGGTGAGGCCTGAACTGCTGCCATCCCCACTTCCACCGGGAGTCGAAACAGAGCATTCCCATTCCTGCTGCCAGGACAATATTTTACAACATAGCCATTATGGGAAAGCTGTGCCACCCACCTCTGTTCTGTAGCTCATAGGTTCGCTGTCTCCGACTACGCCAATGGATTATTGTCTGTGAAGGCCACTAACTCTGCCCCCTACAAATAATCCTTAAATTTTTCAGTGAACGCCCATTTAAGATCCAACAGCTCCAGCTTGAAAGAGCTGTAATTCTTATCATTCTGCTCAGCTGGATGGAGACTGCGGCTAGCATAGATGATCACCCGCTCTCGTCTGTCCTGGACTTGGGATAACACAGCCCCCAATCCTTCCAGGCTGGCATCCACATATAGTCGAAAAGGCAATTTGAAATCAGCATATGCCAGGACTGGGGCTTCCAGCAAAGCCCTATTGAGTTGGTCAAAAGCCATCTGACGCTCTCTTGTCCATTGGATCGAAGTGTTCTTTGCTCCAGCTGTACCCTCAAGCAACCGGTGGAGTGGGGCCGCAATTTTTAAAACCTCCAGAATAAACCACCTATAGTATCCTGCAAAACCTTGAAAAGACCTCACCTGTTTCACAGTGCCCAGAACTGGCTATCCCCGCACAGCAGCAGTCTTCTCTGGGTCAGTAGCCACCCCATTCCGACTTACCACATGTCCCAAATAGCAAACATCTTTACAAAAAAAGGTTTCATTTCTGTGGCTGGAGCTTAAGTCCATGTGCTTTAATCCACTCGATGACCCGTTCCAAATGGGACAGGTGGCTGTCAAAACAGGGGGAGAACACGATCACATCATCTAGGTAAATTAATAGAAAATCATTTACATCGTCCCCCAAGCACCACTGCATTAGGTGCTGGAAGGTACCTGGGGTATTGCACAGGCCAAAGGGCATTCATTCAAACTGGTATAACCCCAATGGTGTAGTAAATACAGTCTTCTCCTGGTCTCGCGGGTCCACTTCAACCTGCCAATACCCACAAGCCAAATCCATTGTGGAATACCAGGCAGCTTTTTTTCAGTGTCATGAGGGACTCCTCAATTTGGGCTAGACGATATGCATCCTTATGCGTCAGGGCATTCAATTTGCGATAATCGGCACAAAAACGCCAGGAGTCATCCTTCTTCCTCACCAGTATTACAGGAGCAGCCCAATGACTGGCACTGTCCTTCACAACACCATTCTCCAGCATACTCTGCAAAAGCACATGCAACTCTGGGTGCAGGCTTGAGGAACCGGTCTATGCCACTGTTGTTCTGGGGGTGCATCACCAGTGGGTATCTGATTGTAGAGCCGAGGAGGGCGGGGCCGGGCTGGAATGAGACACACCCGGTCCACAATCAGCCTGATGGGGCGCGCGAGGGATAAAGGTGGCCGTGGACGACAGTTCGAGTGAGAGAGAGAATTACAGGCAGCTGTACTGTGTGTTTTTGGTTGTGTGTTTTGTTTAAATTGTTTATTAAATTATTATTTAAGTTGTCAAGCCGGTTCTCGCCTCCTCCTTTCCACTAAACCCCTTTACACTGATATAAAACTGCACTAGTCCGCCCAAAATCGTCATGGGCCGTAAACACATGGGCCCATTTCTGCAACAAAGCAGTCAATCTTTATTGTTAGGGTTCAGTCAAACCCTCCCCTCGTAACGACAACACAGGATGGCTGCCTATTGGATCAGCTCTCACTGGTCGCACAGCCACTTCCACCATGGTTGGCTCCAGGTTTGTGAACACCAATTCGGTTTGGCCCTGAATGTTGTCAGCTGACAACTGAGCCACTGCAGCCAGTGGGCGCTCCTGGGGTAGATTAACAGAAAATGGATTTGGGTTACATAGGCGAATTACAACTTTACCTTGATGCATCCAACTTATTGTCCTGGCCACTCGCCATTCTTGATTCCAAGTCTTTTCAAGTTCCTACCATTACCCAACAATCGGTCTGGCCATAGGCCTGCAGCTTTTGTGCGCACAGCACTATCTCTGTCTCTGGAGGTATCACTACGGCTGACCATTTTTTTTTACTTGACAACCCCTTGAAAATTGGAGACTGCCCCTGACACAAGGGTCCTTCTGCAAACAGTGAAAGCTTTACTCCAAGCTGCTTCAGCTTCTTGTATGGTCATGGTTTTGAAGGTGGTTTCCCCTACCTGGCTGCCTTGAAAAACATTCCCCACGTTCATGCCTAATATACCATACTCAGAACCTAGGCAAGAGTCTTGCACAATCGCCACCCATTTATTAAGCATCTCAACTCCACTCACTTCAATATCTAACAAAATATACCCTATAATGGGTTTAGAAAGGTCATTAGCAGCCCTTAAGGTAAGCCATGGGACAGCATCTGCTTCATGCATCACATCATCCTTAGAATTATTCTGAAAAAAGGAATAACTAGAGTAACCCGGGAGCCGGTATCCAAGATACTAGAGATTCTTTTACCTTGAAAACTAACCTCTACTTGTGGGCACTCTCCCACCAGTGAGGGCTTCTCTATCATATGCCTCCTCAGCCATACCTTGTTGGTTCACCCTACAGTAACCAAGGGTTTAAACAAATCGGAAGGTTGAGAACGCAGCCTGGGACAATACCGTTGAATGTGGCCCACCTCCCCACAACCTCGGCAAATGGGTCTACCTTGCGCATCCCACTTAAAAGTCTGATGATCAGCCACAGGCCCTCGAACCAACCGAGGCCTAGAGGGACGAAGTTGTAGCCACCGAAAAGTTAGATTCCATCGTATGTGGATCCATCCTGTAGGAAATTAGTGACTTTGTGGCAGGATATATTTACAAATGCCAGAATTCATCAACAAAAATATGTAAGAATTGTATAATGGAATTAGTTTAGGAATCTTGGCCGCGTTCAGCCACCATTATATGAAGGATAAATGATAAATGATCAGATTAGAAATCTGAATAAAAATTCTCCACCATTAAATATGTAATACATCAGGCTCGTTGTATCTGCTCACAATTTATATGTAAGGAAGTTTAGCTCAAGAATGGAATTGTGATTAATTCCTGGAATATTGAAAGAATATAGGTGTACATCTAATCACTCAGTCACGCTGAGTTGATATGACACATCTGTTAACTCTTTCGAGTACTATTCTCATGGCCATTGAAAATAATATCACAAATATGTTGAAATATTGTTCGAGCACGGAGCGCAGATCTTTTAAGATTCATTTGACAAGATTATTTATAAAAATACAACAGTCAAATCCTCTTTGAATACAAGCAAGACTTTATTTCTAATCTACAACATCAAACTAACACACATAGATGAACATAAAACCAGCTTGGTGAGTGAACTGTAACAGAAGGTGAATGGAAATTATCTGTAACAGAGAGAATTTAACTTTATGGAGTCTATAGACCATGCCCTGGACCATCGATACTTAATTTAGTATACCTCGATTTGCAGTCGGGCTACCCAAAGTATTTAACTTGTTGTCTTGCAAAGGCCATGGGTGGCCTTGTGTTTTCAGTTGTTTATATTCAGCACATGTGTACAGTATCGCTGTATGAAGTAAGCTGGTCAACCAATACACCATTGAAAAGATCTAAGGCTGCAGATTCCTTCCAATGAAAGCATTGATCAATCTAAATGACTTTCAGATGATGATTTCTTATTTTGTGTAAAGAGTGCACAATAGACAACAACATAGCAGGGAGTCCTTGCCTTGTTTGTGTTATGGCAATGTAGAGTTTGATCAAACAATGATAACATCTGTCTTTTTTGACTGCAATAGTCCATTACATGATATCCAAAGTAAATCTTTGCCCAAAAACACACAAACTTGTAGAAAAATCCATAGAACTTCCATGGTTTACAACATGAAATCTGGTAAACATGATGAAACTCTAAAGGGTTGTAATTTATTAGGACATGTAACCAATGAAATTATGAATACGGCAATATGTGGGTGTTGATAGTTTGCAGAAATTATCGCATCATTTCTTAAGTGAGAACACTTCTCATTGGAAGATTCAAATGCACACGCTTGCTGTGACACAAATGATAGCTGCTGACACCTGCAGTCTCCTGGACAACACTGTGACATCATGCATTCACGCAGAGAACAGAGATTGTTTACTCCAGCTGCTGAAGAATTTACAGACATTTCAGATGATGATAGCACTACAAACAGTGTGGATTCTATTGCAGAAGACATGTTTTTGGAAGGTCTCGACCATGATTTAGATCGTTAAGTTTCTAAAAATTGCAGCGGTTGTTGCATTTTTTTTTAAACTTGTTTGTTAGTCAGTTTATGCATCTGGTATAACATAATTATTGAGGGACTTACTAAAGCTTGTCTCAGACAGCCCAGAGGGACAGACTGTGTTCACACTGTACTGAAGAAGTCGTGGAGGACGAGCTGCACTTCCTCACTCACTTTAAATATAAGATGATTAGAAACACTTACTTTACACAAATAGCTCATATTCTACCTGAGTTCCAGGACATAAATGATTCAGACAAACTCTCGTATCTTATGGGAGAGAAAGTAGAGTGTATTCAGCTGGCAGTGCAGCATGTGTCCTCCTGTCATCATGTAAGGGGGAGAGGCTGACCCCTCATGATATTACAGCTCTATTGAAACTGCTATTTTAATTTCCTTTTTCTTCCCTTTCTCATTGCTCTCTGTATTTTACTTTGTCATTTGTTTGTATTTTGTTTTATTATCATTATTATTTATTTATTGTATATCAATATGCTTTTTTATGTTTGTAATACATTTATTACACAATGCTTTGGCAACATTCTATACAGTCGTGCCAATAAAGCTAATTTGAATTGAATTGAGCCAAGAGAGAAGAGAAGAGAGAGTTTATCCTAGGAGGGGAGGTTTTGTTGAATTGAGGTTGGCCGCACCCCAAAGGTGTCATGAGCCAATTGGAAGTGTATTTTCGATGTCACATGATCACCTTTTCCTCTCCTTTTTCAGAGTTGATTTACAATCCTTTGTGTAAAGGCCTCTTAAAATTCCCGCTCGAAAAAGTACATGTTTAATCATACATATTATATCGTAAATAAAACAAATTATAACAACAAAATGAATTCACCCATTGCTCTCCTCATGTAAAGGCAAACTCTTTCATACCAGATACAATATATTGGCTCTGAAAAATAGTTAACTAACTATTTCTGTCGTGGTAAATTAGGACCCAGATGCAAGAGTAAAAATATAACAATGTTTAATGAATGAAAAGTTCAGGTAAATGATGAAAATATGAAGTAGCACAACAACGGAACAGTTCAGAGATGAGGTGGGTGAAGATGATGGTGGAGGACTCTGACGGCGACAGCTGCAGCAGGGAGTAGAGATAATATATTCCAAGGAGTGGTGTGAGATGGCAGTGACTGGAGCAAAGAGAAACAGAGGTGAGTGATCCGGTGAATGGAGGAGATGGTAATGGCTGGAGCACAGGAAAATAGGCAAAAATATCCAGACTTGAGTAAACAAAGCACACAACATGAGAACGATCCGATACTGAACTCACACAAAAGGGCTGCTTGTAAGGGGAAGAGCAGATAGTGTGCAGGTGCCGAGCTAATCAAGCAGTGGCTGGTAATGAGCGTTGCTGAGCAACGCCGCCACGTGATTAACCCCGCATCTGCAACAACACGAGGGAGACACACAGAAACAAACCAGCAGCATGAATCCTCCCATGACAATTTCAACATGGATAATACAAGATTAAAATTCATAATCACCAATTTCTCAGTTATAAAAGTGATTACAAGTCACTACAAATATTTTAAAGTTTACATCAGGCTATAATCATTTGTGTAAGATACATTTTTACTATCAAAAATAGATTATTTTACAATGGTGTCTTTTGATAGTGTTATACTTCATCTATTTTTAGCTGCTGTTTGCAGGAAAATGATCATGGCTCGTGATCTCCTATGAGTTTTAATTTTAAGTGTAGAAAACTGGTCCAAGAACAAAGAATCATTAGTCTAGGATTATATGCTTTCCATTGCAATCCTAAGGGCTTCTTGGGAGAGTCTCTTGCAGATGGTCGAGATGGCCATGTCATGTGATGACCAATAAGTGTGGCAGTTCATCCTGATTTATAACATGAGTGAGGAGAGGTCTGAAGGAAGGTTATGTGCTATCCTGAAAAGTTTCCTTTGTTCAGACGATATTAAAGAATAAACAGATGTGCATTCTTACACAAGGTTGATTCAGACTTTAAGGCACCATCTTGGCAGAGTCTTTAAATTGATGACATTGTGTAATTTTTGGTGTGTCTGTTTTTATAGCCTGGAAAAAAAATATCAGTTTACATCCTGGTTTCAAGTCATTCTTCTGCCCATAACATCCTAAACTCTGGTGGTCCTGAAGCTGGACGGACCTAAGGTCCCCCAAAAGGGTCTTACTTAAAGCAGACACCTGTTCTTTGAGCTCCTGCTGGAGCTTGGCCTTCAAAGACTGTTTCCACTGCTGCAAAGTAGAATAAACCATAATGGTTGTAACAGCTGACTCAACCACTTGTGCTCGGCACACTATTGTTCTAATTCTTTCTGAAGTGCCTTTGCTTCAGTACAAGTGGCTATAAATGACATACCTGGCATGCAGCGCAACTGGTGCTGTAGCTCCTGCTGTACAGGCCTGGGCCACAGTCCCATGGCAAATTTTGCCCTCAGCATCTCATCATCACCACAAGCTGCGGCTGCATCCACAACCCCCCCACCCCCCATGATGTAATTCCCGGAGATTAAGTTTAAAAGCCCCCACTCCTTCTGCCCTCTGTCTACAATGGAAGAACTGGGCCCTGAGCTGTGCCACTGACTCAGTCTCCCCATATAAAGTTTTTAGCAAGGCAAAAATATTACTCGCAGAGTTATGGTTAGTGGGCTCAGTGAGCAGGACTTCGCATTTGGCCTCACCGTTTATTTTGGCTGCACTCAAAATAAAAAATGCCCACCCAAACCCTGGGCTCCTAAGAAAGTCTCAGTCTGCGCCCTCCACTCACTAAACCCGGTAGCTCCTCCCACCCCACTATATTTTGGGATCCACGGTCCCCCCATAAACCATGGCATCAACCCAGCGTTCACTGTACCTGTCTCTGGCCTGGAAGGTGGCTCACCCACACCGCTTACACCAGCTGACGCTCTGGGCAATTTTCTTCCATGTTGTGGAGGTGTGCTGGGGAATCCTGCCGACTACGCCAAGAAAGATGTCACCAAAAAAACTTGGGCACCACGGGACACACACCACAACAATCAAGGGTTCAATAAAAACAAAATTTTTGTAATTAAATTTCGAAAAAAAACAAAACAAAAACAAACAAAAAAAACGGAGCCTAGATGAGACAGCTGGAGAAGGGTAATGGGCAGCCAGTAATTTCACGGATCCCTTACACCCATGAAATCCTTCCTGACATCAAAAAACGTAAAACAAAATAAAAAAAAACTATAAATAAACTCTTCCGTGATGCGATGAGATCACTTCCTCAATGCTGGCTATCCAGGAAGTAAACAAATCATCTCCGCTCAGCAACTGTCATCAGGGATGAAAGAGAATAGAGTAAATGTGCTATACATTCACTATATACTCATACTATTGCCACCCACAAACATATAGTTATGGAAGTCACTGTTCCTTTAGGATCGGTTTGAGAACGCTGCACAGACTCGTTGAATCAATAGATTCAGTTCCTCCTCGCCGCTCTTCCGCAGTCTCCACACTCTACTACAGCTAGCTGGACAGCATGTAACCACACACACACACACACACAAAAAAAAAAAAAAAGTCTCCATTCCCTCCCTTCAGGTGCAGCCCAGAGTAAATGGATCGGATTCAGGGGTAATATTATTGGGTCCGTAACTCTATGGGCATCGGTCCGTTTTACCCGTTCCCCAGTACATCTCAGGTAAATCCTTTTATCCCATCCTCAAATTCATTAATTGGCTTCACCTATCCTTAAGTTCAAGCAATTAATTTATACCAGTATTCATCTGATAAAGCTTTGGGAATGCCCTGCCAGTTGAAAACCGGATGGAATAAAATAAAAAAAATAAAAACACACAAAAACAATACAATTAATTATATGTAATGTTATTACATCCAACAAGATGTGCAATTAATTTTATTTCCCCCAAACAGTTTTATCAGTCCATAAGATATTTGTCCAATACACTTCTGTCCATTAACTATGAGTCCCAAGTTTCTTTGGACAGCCTTTTCTCATTTAAAGGTAAAAGTTTACATCAAACACCATAAAACAACAGACACCCTACTCGACAAGCCCACTGTACTGAGGAAGTCCTCCTGGATGATGCTAATGATTCTCCAGGCAGAAGCACATTAATTCAATTGAGATATGTGAAATGAAAGCTATAAGTGAGTTATAATTCATTCACCGAATATTTTGTGCTGCAGAGTGTGAGGGGGAAATCTACGCACATTGTTGTAATGTCCCTTTAGAATGAAGTGCAAGGCATGAGGGTCTGTGTGCGATGCCTCAAAATAAAATATTCAGTAACACTTTATTTTATGGTGTCAGTGTTACATGTATTACATGTTACTATAATTAATTACTATAGTAATCATAATAAAAATGGGTACTTTTAGGTAAGAAAAATGGGTAAGTAGCTTCACAAATCAATAACACAACAACTACATGTAGTTCAGGAGGTGTAGTCAATACTAACTTATAAAAATACACAGTATTGTGAATGCTGTTATATAAAGTGTGACCAAATATTCCATATGTCTCTGCAAGAATGTGCCATGTTGTTTACACTAGTTGTAGATCATATCTTGGAGCGATATATACTATTTATGATAATCCTTTTTTCTTTTTCTGCCTCTCTTTTGTGGTTTGAACATGCTACGTAATGTTTCAGCTAGGATTGAATCCTAAAGAAAGCTATTTTGAATTCAAACAAGCAAGCTGGATCCTTCTTTTTTTTTTTTCTCCCCAATTTGGAATGCCCAATTCCCAGTGCACTCTAAGTCTTTGTGGTGGCGTGGTGACTCGCCTCAATCCGGGTGGCGGAGGACGAATCTCAGTTGCTTCCATGTCTGAGACCGTCAATCCGCGCATCATATCACGTGGCTTGTTGAGCATGTTACCGCAGAGACATAGCGCATGTGGAGGCTTCACGCCATCCACCACGGCATCCACACACAACTCATCAAGCACCCAACCGAGAGAGGACCACATTATAGCGACCACGAGGATGTTACCCCATGTGACTCTACCCTCCCTAGCAAATGGGCCAGTTTGGTTGCTTAGGAGACCTGGCTGGAGTCACTCAGCACACCCTGGATTCGAACTCGCGACTCCAGGGGTGGTAGTCAGCGTCTTAATCCAGCTGGATCCTTTGCAGAACAATGATTCTACATAGCAAATGTCTGCAAAATTATGCATGCAACATTTAATGTAACGGTAAGTGAATGCTATGAATGTCTCTTTATAAGGCAATGATCTAGGTGACCCTTAATAGCAGTATTCAGAAGGAGAAAGAAACTGTATATCAGATTTGACATACTACACAAGTTCATGACCCCAGAATGCATGTTGTATCTATGATGTCATGTCTTGTTTGGAAAAAGAGATAGACCATTATATCCTTCTGAGAAATGTTATCCCTCTGGATCCTGCGGTGTAGACAGTTCTGTGACAGCGCATGTTCGATTTGTGTTCATTCAAGAATGTGACAAATGTTTGCACTGAGGTCTCTCAGCCCTGACTGTACCTTGAGAATTCCACACAGATCCAGTGAAGGTGGAAGTTCCCTTCCGACTTATAATGCTCACTGCACTCCCTCCAGCACAATACATCACAAATGTGGCCAAACTAGGCTGTTAACCTGTCTGTCTCTAAAGAAAAACTTTTTTATCAATCTGTACCTCATATCTTCTTTCAGGGTTGTTTGCTATGGAAACCACTGATATACTACAGAGTGTGTGGTGTTTTTCATTCTGATAACTTAGAGTCCCTTATTCATTTTCATTTAATAATTCTGAAAGAAAATTTTATATATATATATATATATATATATATATATATATATATATATATATATATATATATATATATATATGTGATTCTGAATTAAAACAATGATACCATGAAATATTATTTTATCAGTCATACTGTACCAACACACAGTACTACATATTCTAAGAATAAATGGGAGAACGAGGATAGTTGTCACATGGGTAAGGCTTTGAAACAAATATATACTGCATCTATAAGGCTTTGAGTCAAATGTTCACAAAGGCTTTGAGTACTTAAAAGGGTCATGACATAATCTTTATTTATTTATTTATTTTTTTTTAATTATTTTTTTTTTTTCTCCTGAGGTCCACTGATAGTGTTAGTAAAGTTTTTATTTTTTGCACCAAAACAGTCATAATTTAGTAATATATGATACATTTTTACCCTGTCTCTGGCCCTCTGAAACGCTCGGTTTTGGCCAAAGCGCCTCCTTAAAACTTCAACGCAAACACCCACTGTTATGTTTAGCTAATATCCTGCAGCCCCTCAAATACAGCTATATTTGAAACTCAATCGGAACAGAATGAACAAACTCCACAACAATATAAAACTACATTTTAGGGTTTACACATAACACACAAACAATACATTGCATCCAAATATATTAAACTGTTCATTTACTGTAAGCACATCAACACCATAAACAATCAAACAGTCATGACATTTGAAATATTCATGAATGAAACTGCTTATACTTACAGTCTTGTGGTCAGGTTTTTAACTGCCTCATCCTTCAATGACAGTTCTTTTGTAAAGCTTGAATCGTATTATGACTGGTTCACAAGCAGGGCTGCAACTAACGATTATTTTGATAATCAATTAATCTAACAATTATTAGAATGATTATTTGACTATTCGGCGATTATTGCAGTGATGAATCATTAGCTCTTAACCAATTATTCAGCTTGTGCCCTGTCTTAAAAGGTTGTATTAAACGTGCTTACAACAGAGGACAAAATCATTTTTAAAAAATACCTCTAAATGACATTCACTGAATTAAAGGAAAAAAAATAAAATAATACTTTTTATTAAGTTTAATTCAGGAAAGAAATTCACTGCAAAAAATCCTATTGTTATCAAGTGTTTGTCTTGTTTTCCATTTAAAATAGTTTAAAAATCCTTAAAACAGGATACATTTACTTGAGAAGCAACATATACGATATTTAGACCTGCTTTAAGAGAATGTATCTTAAATATGTGTATATTTTGAACTTTAATAAAGCTAAATGCATTAAATATAACTGCATTAAAGATGTAACACTGTGGTGTTTCCTCTAAAGGCGCTCGACACGCAAGTTTTGCTTCAGCGGATCAATTTATCAACTTTCGCTTATTCGTCAACAAGAGTGCTTGTGTATTCACTTATTTTGTATTTTGCATTATAATTCCCAAGAGGCAGAGCAATGATGAATGGCATCATGAATGGCATCTCCTTTTCAGAGTTGTAACTTGACTCTGCATCTTTTAAAAGTTCAATTTTTGTGGTTTGAGTATTTCTGTAATTGCTGATCTCCTGGGATTTTCATGCACAACAGTCTCTAGAGTTTACTCATGGTGCGAAAAACAAAAAACATCCAGTGAGCAGCAGTTCTGTGGACAGAAATGCCTTGTTGATGAGAGAGGTGAACGGAGAATGGTCAGACTGGTTCGAGGTGACAGAAAGGCTACGGAAACTCAGATAACTATTCTGTCCAATTTTAGTTAGCAGAATAACATCTCAGAATGCACAACATGTTGAACCTTGACGCGGATGGGCTACAACAGCAGAAGACCTCGTCGGGCACTTTATTAGGACCATAGTTTTCCTAATAAAGTGCTCAGTATGTGTAGGCTATCATCATATTTTTGTAATTGCTGTTGTTGGATAAACAAGTAAACACAATAAGACCACACAAGAGTCAACTATATAATAAATGGAAATTTTAACCAAAAGGTTGAACTGTGTTCTCTGAACATGGGCTTTTTTTTTTTTTTTTAATGGCAGGTTCCACTGTGTCAACTTACCCCATATAGTGTGACAATACATCAAGCCATCAACTGTTTTCTTTTTTCAATGGCAATATTTGTGGAAATGTTTAATAGCTTTAAGATGTGTGCTCATTCATTGACTTGACCCTGAGAAATATTCACTGGAGTAAAATACGTGACAACTAGCCTTGGTCTCAAAATTGGAATTCTAAATGTTTAATTGATTTTTGATAAGGTTTCATGATGAATGAAATTGCTCACGATGAGCCCCTTTTATGCATAAAAAAAATCAATTAGTGTGAATTCAGATGGAAAATTAAGGTGCATGTCTTCATGCTGAGGTAAGGCTCATTTTTAGAAATAAACTGACTTTCAGAAAAGTCCTAACTTTACTACTTAAGAGTTATGAAATTGCTGAATTGAATAGATAAATAAATATCAAAAACATCATGCAACAACTTCCATCATCTTTCTTTCTTTCCTTTTTTAACACCATGCCAGCTTCTATGGCTATATTCATGGAGAGAGCCAGTTTAGTTATTCAAGGGTAGATTCCAGAGATGACACTTTGTTTAAAATCTTCTCGATTGTTGCGTGATCGGTTCTTATAGACTCCAATGCTTCCAGACATGATTTAGAATCAGTTATCATTAAAAAGGATTTCTGTGGAACAGTCTCAATGAACTTCAGTGCTAGTAATAAAGCATTTGCCTCTGTAGTAAAAACTGAACTTTGGTTGGGGATGTGGATGCCTTGACACAGTTGACTTGTTGCAAAGGCTGCTGCCACTTGATTTCCAGATTTGGATCCATCTGTGTATACTGGGATATGTTGTGGGAACACTGCTTTTATATCCAGGAATTGTTGGTAAAATTCATTCGGATGAGTTTTTGATTTTTGGTTTCTTGTTAAATCCAGATGGATTTGGGGCTTTTTGAGATCCCATGGGGGGATTTCACAAAAAAGTGTCTGCTCCAGAACGTTTAGATCCACTTTCAGATTCTCCAGATGGGTTTTTACACGTAGGCCAAATGGACGAATGTGACTTGGTTTTCTTTCATATAGTATTGAATTTTGAATTGAAATAAACGGCTGGATAGGCTGGATTTTCTTTATTTGTTTTCAGTTTGATTGCATATTGTAGGGTCAGCTTTAGGCGTATGATTTCCAAGGAAGGTTCATTGGCTTCCACATATAAACTTGGTATTGGTGATGTTCTGTATTCTCCTAAGGCCAGTCGAATACCTTGGTGGTGAACAGTATCTAGAAGTCTTATATATGATCTCCTGGCTGATCCATAAATGATGCTTCCATAGTCCAGCTTTGAGCAAATCAAGGTTCTGTACAGATTCATAAGAACAGAACTGTCTGCTCCCCATTTGGTTTGGATAAAACCTTTAAAACGTTCATAGCTTTAAAACATTTATTTTTCAATAATTTAATATGAGGGATAAAAGACAGCTTGCTATCAAAGTTGATACCATGGAACCGGTTCTCTTTAACGATGGAGCTGACAGAAATGCATAAAGACGGTTTTTGTTTGTGAGAACCTGAAACCATTCTGAGTTGACCAGGAGTGCATTTTGTTTATCTTCAGTTGGATTTTTCGCTCGATAGTATGCATGTACTTGCTTCTGTACAACTTCCATCAACTCAATCATGAAACTTTCCCTAGCTTTATGGGCAGTAAATGAGTCATTTTGAACCAAGAGTCTACTCCACAGAGTGCTACAAACGATTCACAGCCCCAGTGGTGCTAATTAGAGACAGGATGTGCATCAGGACCTACTTAAAGTGATGATGAAGGAAGAGATGATGCACAGTGCACTCAACTTTACTGCAACTCAAGGCCGTAACCATGTCTTGAATATTTGGGGGGGGGGGGGGGGGGGGGGGTTGGTCACGGGTGTTGAGGTCACAAATATAATGGTCCTCTTTGGTCCTTTAATATATAGTAAAGGCAATGAATGCAATAATTTTCTGAATAAAGGCTTGAAATATGATAAAGGCCCTGGACATATATGATTATTGGGGGGGACTTGTCCCCCACAAAGTATATTGTGGTTCCGTCCCTGCCACAACTAGATATTCTAATTATAGCAAGTTGTATGTAGCTTGTAATCATTAATTGCTGGGGTATTTTTTGTTGCACAACAAAATTGTATAGGAATAAAATTAAATGCACTTTCAGGCTGCAGTCATCTGCAGTCACTAGAATGGTGTTAAAAATGGAAAACTGGCCTGATCAGCCAATAATTAGTTTATGCTTGATTCGCAGCAGATCAAAGCTCTTTTGATGTAACCTTGGGGCTTGATTTAGGTTAAGAACCAAGTGGAGACGCACATTCATTTTGGAATGAATGCAAGGAATGGTGTTGTTGAATATTGTTGCCTGAACCACAGTCCATTAGTTTCACAAATGAAGGGACAATCTATTCATACAATAAACTTTGTTGTGTTCTTACATTTCAAATAAGATGCTGCCTATTATGACATTGCCTGAAAGGGAAAGGCTATTTAAGGCAAGCTGGTAGCGGTCCATGCAAATTATTGCAGCATTGTCTACAGTAGTGCGCTCTTTATAGTCTCCCAGGGTTGGGCAGAAAGGCAGAATATTCATGAGAGTTACACAGGACAGTCAATGGAACAGCAACACTCCGAGGACTTGCCTGGCAGTCTGGCTATACTTTGTGCAAGTCAAGAGAAAGTCATTACTGCTCGACATGCCATTCACACACCACCTCAACTCAGGTTTGCTCTCATAGATTCATAAGAGCTTTTCTCATCTGCCATTTTCAATATCATGCACCGAGGTAGTCCGGATACTGTGAAATGTCCTGTGAAAGAGATGGGAGAATCCCCACTGCTCCTTTTTTCAATACGGTATCCTCTTTAGATGTCTAAACTGAAGTGAGGCAATTTGGATAGAATGAATTCTGACAAACATGCAACTGAATAACCATAAATACACGATATTAGTCCTGACAGGATATTAGTCCTGACATTTTCTTTTAATCTATTTGTCAGTCATGCACAGACTTGTTTTTAATGACCTGCTATCATGGCATTAAGATTGTTGACAGGCTTGATCTAATTTTCTTCCCTCATCAGCAAATGAGACATGCCCCAATTTCATTAGAAGTCGTATTGATGACCAGAGATGCCATGGCCTTTTATTGATTGTTTTATGCACCTTACTTTATGCCCCCATGTATATTGATATGGTGATGTAAAATTGATATGTTGAGCTCATTAGGACATATCAGTGTCTTGCATCAGCCTTCTGTGAGGGCACTGAAAACGCTCAATAATTAGTGTTTAATGAATATTAAACCGTATATTTGATCAAATAAAAAATGCAATCAGAGTGTCATCAAAGAAATCCTCAAACTTACTGGTGTAGGTGTAGTCAATGCAAATCATGCATGTAATGATATGCATTTCAAAGAAAATTCCTTAAACTTTTTGTGGGCAAAGTTCGAGGAATGTTGATTATGTTAAATGATAAACCCTGTCAAAATGACTTTTTCAAATAGTTCCTCATGATCACTGTCTTATTTTTACGTGTTTTGTTTTGATTAGTTTTGTAATGCTGTTCATGCAAGTGAGTGTAACGATGATGTGTGATGAACCCAAGTGCAGTTTATTATCAGTCGTGAAATCCAAAAACCATAACTCCCAACGTGATCAAAATACAAACCTGGACTGGACTTTACTGGACTGGACTCGACTGGAATGGAATAGACTGGACTGGAATGGAATGGAATGGAATGGACTGGACTGGACTGGACTGGAATGGAATGGAATGGAATGGACTGGACTGGACTGGAATGGAATGGAATGGAATGGACTGGACTGGAATGGACTAGAATGGACCACCAAAGTTACATTCACAATACCTGACCATGGACAATGGCAAACATGAGGCTTAAATACTGTACATGGACAAGGGAGAAACATGACAATGATAACCAATGACAAGACTGATAATGAGGTAACAAGACAATAAACCAATGAAAACAAGACACATGAACATGAAGGGAAACATGAAATCACATGACCAAGGAAACGGGGAACAAACATGGCATGGAAACAGGAAATAACATGACATGAAAACACTTTTCAAAATAAAAGACATGAACACAAAACATGAACAAAAACACATCTAGACAGTAAGATAATATGCAAAGCCTTTGATGATATGCCTATATCAGTTTTGCTTTCACAATCACTTAAGCTTTTTGACATGTATGTGCAACTTTTAATGGTGTTTTGTGCTGAGATGAAATTATTAGGGATGTTTGTGTGTGGCCTCATGTTCAGAGGTTGCGCTAGAAAAATTTATTTAAATCTTTACTCTTTAAGAGTTGTAAAATTTCTATTATGATGTATTTTTATCCATCATGCTTGTTGTCATTTGATAAGTACTCAGGCTACATTCAGGGGCATAACATCCATTATAATGGCACACATGACAGTGGATAGGTCTATATGATAGATTTTTTGACTATTCGTGAGCCTGGCAGAACCAAGGAGTTTGAGAGAGAAAGTTCTACCTGTCAATCAACCACTACACCAAAAGTTTTTTTAAACTTTGACGGTTAAAGCGCAAACATACATACCCAAGTTCACAGAACTTTTTCAGTGTGTCTGATATTAACATAAAGCGTCACAGATGAGTAGCACACACATCCGGGGGATTCTGGGGGCATGCTCCTCTGGAAGCTAATTAATCTTTTTTTTTTCTTTTTTTTTTTTTTTTTACAAGGACAGCACCAAACCATGTTTTTCTGGTGTCTATTAGCAGCATTTTAATATTGTCTAGTGTAGCATTAATGTAAATATGGGGTTCAAAGCATCTCTAGAATTGTATGTATTCATATTACCTTACTAGCTGAAGTTTCTCACAATGACCTTTCAAAAAAGTAACCAGCTGATTCAGTACCATGGTACAGTTATGGTAATATGATGGTATTTTGATATATACCATGGTATTCACATGGCAGGTACTTAATGTTCCAATAATCAGATTTATTTTTCACAACAGTTCCATTTCAAACACTATTTCAGTATTTTCTCAAGCTAAGGCTGTTCTGATGTGACATATATCAATGTTTTGATAGCAGAAATGTGGTAATATGATGGTATTTTGATATATACCATGGTATTCACATGGCAGGTATCTAATATGTCACAATAATCAGATTTATTTTTATATCAACTAAGCATCTGTAACATTTCAAGTTTGATATATAATTTTTTATTAAGGTGCTATGTGAAATCAAACTAAATTTGATTTACAGTAATAAACATCTAATTTCTATAGGACTAGTTATAATATTTTGACTGTAGACCCCTTTACTGACATTTGACTATGCAAGTGAAAATGTTTGTTTCATACTCCATAACAGATATTGTTTTCATTTTATCCAGCTCTTAATGATTTAAGTAATCTTAATATAAATCTAAAGAAAAACAAGGTCATTTTTTTACAAGCATCATTAGAGCAAAACAGAAAAAGTCTTGGAGATCCTGACTTTAAAGCCATTTATGTACTTGCGCTTTTTTCTACAGTATAATGTCATAAGCACAGGTAAGATCCTGAATTGCTCTTCATTACTGTGGTTAGGTCAATTTAATTAGTCTTTATAAAAATAAATGTTAGCGTTTGTTATGAAACAGTCTTGTTGCTTTTCCTCATCAATGCTGTTAATTTCTTGGCTGTCTAGCTGTTGGAGAGGTTTGATTTCTTCCACTTTAAACTCTCAATAGAAAATTCTCAGAAGAATTTAGATGGATCTCATACATTTTGTGGTATGTGCCGTGATATCGAGGGAAGCTTGCTCCATTGATTTGTGCAAGTGATTCGCTTTGAGCGATCTTATCTCTGGGGCTCATTTATCGAGGGAAGCCTGGTTGACACGCACGCTTCAGAAACAAAGAGCAGAGCAGACCACTCAAGCTTGTGGTTCTGTGATGGCTCACACATGAAAACTATGCTTCACTTGCTCTGCAGAAATGCGTGAATCAGCTGAGAATCATATTTAGCACTTATAAAGTACAGAACGTGAAATTAATATTATTCAATTTTAAATTAAGGGAAACCCCCGCAATAACCAACATGTGCTTAATAACTCCTGCCTCAGTTTCACTCAACACCTGGGCAGTTCCGAACAAAAAACATTCGGGGCTAGACTAAAATCATTCAGGGCTCGAGCCCCAAATGTTTTGCTCTAGCGATGCCCCTTTCAAAAATCGGTAAATGGTTAATGCAACCCCTGAATTAATGTTGGGTTAAGTGATTGTTTGTGCCCCACCAAAAATAATGAGCCAGAGAGTTGGCAACCATGGAAATATATGTGCTAAAATTTTAGCCTCTTTAAGTGGATGACAACACTCATTCAAATAAAGTTTAAAATGAATGAATTGTAACATTGTCACAACAGTTCTATTTCAAACACTATTTCAGTATTTTCTCAAGCTAAGGCTCTTCTGATGTGACACATATTAATGTTTTGATAGCAGAAATGTGACATTTTATTTATTTACCTCTTTATTAGGGGGCCAAGCCCTAATTTTTTTTCTACCCTAAAAGTGTCTGGGCGTCAGACACCAAATTGGCAGGATGATCCCAAATCCACCTCACTACTCAGGCGCACAAACGCAAACCCATCTGACCCTTGGTAGCACTATAATAAACACTTTTACATTTTGGCTCATATCTCTGCAACTATAAGGGCTAGAATCAAATTCTGTTTTCCTCTGATTCCTTGAGTCAAGCCCTACAAAATGTGTATCTCCAATTTCATTTCCGTCTTTTTCTGCCATTTTGAAGTTTTTGAAAATTCCTACTTTTTCGAATTCCTCCTAGACCGTTAGTCCAATCGGCATACAATTTGGTATACGTCATCTACAGACCCTCTCGGCGAAAAATTATAAAAAGTATTTCGATATGTCAAATCGTCCCGAAGACTATACCATTCCTTTGGTTTAATGCGATTTGAGTAATTGATCAATATCTACTCAACGCAAACTCCAAAGGTAACCAAACTCATTACACATAGTCAACAGGACATTTAGAAGATGTCAGCAATGTTTTGTACAATTTCACCCCTAGGGGGCATTACAACTAAAAAAAATTGCATAACTTTACAGCCGTTTGAGCGACAAAGTTCAAATTAAATATGCATCTTCTTTGGTTCAAATGCTAACATATTCTTAAAAAATCGATTCGACAAATAAACAAAAATGGCTGCCACCGGCCAATCAAATTTCAACACCTTATAACTTGTATTGGAATGGCCGAGGGTTATGGAAATTACTATACACAAGCAGGGTGTGAACTTGAAGCCGCATATAAAATTTTGTGACATTCGGCAACATGGTGGTGGTATAATTACCTAATTCACGTTTTTGCTCATAACTCTGGAACTGTATAGGCTACAGTACAAATGTGTAGCTTCTCTGAATCCACCAGTGCCCCACAATGATATGGTCACTTTATTTTCCATTACCACAATAATACAATTTCGATTTATTAGAAAAACCTACTCTTTCGAGCTCGTCCTAGGCCGTTTGCCCGATTCTCACAAAACTTGGTATATATCATCTACAGACCCTCCTGAAAAAAATGTATCGAAAGAATTTTGATTCGTCGAATCCTTCCAAAGATATAAGCACATATGTTTTGGACATGGCCTATAATGACTAATTAGCCTGTATCTTGTGAGCGCAGTTTTCAAACGTAACAAAATTTGTACACATTGAAAAGAGAACACTCTGAGGTAACATGCCGAGTTTCATTAATTTTTTTATGCTAGGGGGCGCTATAACTTAAGAAAATCCTATTTTTGCAACTGTGCTCAAAGCGAGTGAAGCACACCAAAATAGCTGTCCACACCATCCACAGGATCTTTTCTGTCAAATTTGATTCTTTTGGTCATCTCGCCATATGTGCTTTGCCCCTGATAATAGTCACTTGCAGCTATATTCCTTTAATTTAACTATTTTCAAACATTCAAACTAGAATTATTTTTCAAACATTTAAAAGAATACATAAGGACAAAAATAAATATAAAATAAACCTGTACCTGTGCAGTCCTCCCACGTCCAACTCACCATTATCCTGTGTGAATCACTAATACATGTGAAATTCCCAGCAAATTACTTTAATATTTCTATTTATTTATTTACTTTTTCAGGCTATATTTTAAAAACTATCTATGTGAAAGCATTAGTGGAAACCTTCTTTCTCACAGCAGGGGACCAGAACTTTTCTTATATATTGCTCTAACCTTTTATTTACAGTGTTCTGTCCTTAAAAATTGTTTGAGATATTTATTTCATAAATAGGACTGCAGAGTTCTTGTCAGAATTAGTACAGCAGGGAGTACCTGAGATGCAAACCAATTAACATGGTGAAACTACAGTCAGTCCTGGGTAAGTGGTGACTGACCTTTGAAAACTGAGATTTTAAGACCTCTTGCATGCATTAGGAGGGCAGACTTGCAAGACTTGGAAAATAGGTCTATTGGTAAAGATGGGAAGACAAACTGAACATCATGAAAAATTTCTGAGCAATTTGCAGTTGTTATCATAATAAGTGAAAATAATCAATACCATTAATCAGAATCAGAATCTAAATCATAATGAGCTTTATTGCCAAATATGCTTACACATACAAGAATTTTTTTTTCATGACAGAAGCTTCCAGTGCACAAGCAATACAGCAAAAAACAATACAGAGATAATAATAATAATAATAATAATAATAATAAAGAAAAGCCAATAGAAAATCTAAGTATATACAGAAATACACAATAAGACTATATATATATATATATATATATATATATATATATATATATATATATATATATATATATATACACACACACTTCTGGTCAAAAGTTTTGAAACACTCATTCTTTATTATAATTTTTTTTTTTTTTTTTTTTCACATTTTAAAATAATAGTAAAGTCATTAAAACTATGGAATAACATAAATGGAACTATGGAAATTATGTTGTGACTAAACAAAATCCAAAATAAATCAAAACTGTTATAGTTTAGCATCTTCAAAGTAGTCACTCTTCGCCTACAATTTTCAGACATGTACACTTGACATTTTCTCAACCAACTTCTTGAGCTATCACCCTGGGATGCATTTTAAACAGTATTGAAGGAGTTCCCATCTATATACTGGGCACTTATTGGCTACTTTTCTTTATTATTTGGTCCAAATTATCAATTTAAAAAAAAAAAAATTTTTTTTTTTTAATTACATTTTAGATTTATAATGAAAAAAATTAATATGGTGGCACAATTATATTTTTGTCTACAAAACTAATTTCAACATTTAAGCATACACCTTCAGATCAAAAGATTTTTAAGATCATAAGAAACATTTCGGTCAAGTGTTTCAAAACCTTTGACCGGTAGTGTATATATATTGTCCAGTGCGCCAGCTCATTTCCCTCGCTTGCGTCTCATAGCGTGCTTTAGCAAAACAGCTGCGCATTTGACTAAAATGTCCAGCAAAATGTCAGAATAGTCCAAAACCGGGAAAAGATTGTCTGGTATGTGCTGCCGAATGTTCAGCAGTTCGTCCCTGGTAAAACTGATTGGAAAAATTTAATTTAAAAATTACTAAACACAGAACAAACAAACAAAAACAACAAAAGAATTGGATAGCTCCACACCGAGGCGGCCATCCGTGGCACCATCTTGAGGAATTTTGATCTGGGATCATCACCACTCCAAAGCCATACAGTGCTTATGTTAGTGATCATCATTTGTTATGATAACATTTTATTTATTTTGTCATTTGCATTTTCTTGGTTGGCAGAACCTTAAAAAGGGCACAATCAAAAGTCAACATCCCACCTAATAAATGCAAAAAACACTCTAAACATTTATGAGATGCAAAAATAAGACAATTAAATTTTATAACACGTGACACAGATATAGGTTCTGTAGCATATGTGCATATGGAATCATGGTATCTTGTGTATAATATATGTAGACATACAGAACATATGGATTCAAATGCATCATTTTAAACAGGTTTCCTGGTGTACATATTTATAAAGAATGTTTATAAAGACTTATAAACATTCATGCGGCAAACTTGTTGGTAAATAAATAGATGCATAGAAATAACCATGTAAGCATCTGAAACATACCCAAACATCCAATTTCCTTGACATGACATAAAAGACAGACAGCAAAATGTAACGCCAGCAAATCTAGACAGTTTTTTAAGAGTGTGTTATTAAATACTATGGATAACCAAGATAGAAACAGGGCCTCAGCTGGGAGAATTGTTTAAAATCAAATTTCCACCTTGAAAGAAAATTACAACATAATATGCATGACAAAGAGGAAATTAGTGGAAAAATTAACCAGCCAAAGAATCAGTCCCAAATTCATTGAGCTGTTGCTATGGATTCTGGAAATTCATAGCCATGGAAAATGAATAATTAAAACAATAAGCTGCCTAGATAACGTTCTGGCAGTTTAATGATCATCTATCCTTCATTTAAGTTTAGAGCAGAGAAAAATTACTAAAATGACAGTTGACAGTGCAACTGTGAGTACAGCAAGTAATTTTTTAGAAAGAAAGTGTAATTGACACAACTTTATGCATGAGTATGTCCCCATAACTGCAAAATATTTCTTAATTTACTCATTGGGGGAGCTAAAAATAACTCTAGTGCTAGAGACTTATATACAACCTTTGCAAACACAGTTGTTGTTGTTGTTGTTTTTTTGTTTTTGTTTTTTTTGCATACTTCAATCATATTTTGATTATTTTGAATTGGTATGTTGCATGAATTTGAATCATGTTCAAATACTGTAGGGCTATATAATTGTATGTTCCTTCTGTATGATGTTAAAGTAATACAACTTCTTTCTTTTAATCATACACTAATCGTACAGCGACCAAAAAATAAATAAAAAATCGAATTAAATTTTCTATCTACAGAACGTGGTGGTGTAATGTACAGAATGTAAGGTCTTAACAGAATATTTTATAGGCCTTCAATGCGACTCCCTCAAAATACGCAAGTATTTTTTGTAACTTGAACTTCACTTTTCTTCAAGGATAAAAATTATGAACTTCATTGCATTATAAAGGTAAACCACACTTGAGCAAGTAGCTCTAATTAGTTCTGCTCTGACAAGGTGATCCAGGCATATTCAGGACAATTCCTTTAATCTTTCAAAGATTAGACCTGTCATCAGTTCAAATGGTTGGTGAGCAGCCACACAGTTAGTGGTTGATGAAAAAAAAATCTCCTTTAGACTGTTGATGAAGGATTATTTGGAGGAGCCAAGTAAGGTCATCCATTATTAAATGTGCAAATGAGCTCCAAAACAGAATTAATCCACAAGGCAATCAAGCCTGCCCTTGTCTAAAAACCTCAATTCATGCCCTCTCAATTCCAGTGCATTTGCCGAAAATAACATGCAAAGCACACTGACAGATTGGCCTCTTGAAAGTAAATATGGTTTCTTAATTTTGTAGATTTCACATTGTGCACACAAAATGTCATTATCTCAGTATATCAGGCTCTTCAATCCAACTTTCATGTCCCTTCAGAAGTCATTTAAGGCCAAACGTCTGCTTTGAGGCCAGCAAATGTGATTGAGTTATTGATGCCTGAATATATATTTCTGGTTAATACATTACACCACCACATTCTGCTTGTCTGATGAGCACTCCACTTTGCACAATGACCTCTGAAGAAATACCAGGCTTATCATTTCCCAGTAATTGGCTGAGGAAAAGGGGGAATTTAATTCTGACTAATGAGATAAATATAGCATGTTTTTTTGTTTGTTTGCTACAAATGAATTTGTTACCATTATCGTTTCTAGTTTTTCCCCTTTAACCTTCTAGTGGGTGAGATGATGTTTTATGGGTTAAATTGGAATTTCGGAGGTGGGGGAACCACAGCAAGATATAAAATGCACAAAAAAGCATAATTACCATAATTCTCTATAATTACCCCATCCCCCAGAAGCATAATTATCTATGTTGATACCCTTTTCTTATAGTAGGCTTACTGTATAAATATTCATAATGTATACAGTCGGGTGGCTGACTGACAATGTTCTGGTGGCACTGCTCGGCTGTGACCCAGACTCGTGTAGCTACACACGTGCATCCTAAAGTTTGTTTGTTTGTTGGTCTAGTACAGTTTTTATGTTTTCATTTAATTTTATTATTTAGTATCGCTTTAAAGGTTATAATATGGCAATTTTTGCACAAGCTCTCCTTTTGATGCTTATTATTTGAGAACATTTCACAAAATGCCAAGCAACCTGGGGGAGAGGGAGGACCCGGATGCTCATCACAAACTCTAGAGACACAGCACCTCCTCTTCTGTCCATCATACTAAGAAATGTAAGGTCACTCAAGACCAAGATGGACGAACTCCACCTCAACGCCAGCCACCAGGGCATGTTTTGAGTACCGGGATTCAAATCTAATAGTGTTTAGGAAGACCTAGCTCCATAAGGGCATTTCCAACTCTCTAGTCGAGGTGGAAGGGTTCTCTATGATTCATTCAGACTAAAATGAGCTGTCAGGAAATGACAGAGCAGGAGGATTCTGTGTGTATGTGAGTATTAGAAGGTGCACACAGTACACAGTGAAGAAACTTTTTGTGACCCTGATGTTGAACTCTTCTAGGTCTGAGGACTTTTTATCTTCCAAAAGAGTTTGGCAATGTTATAGTTTGCGTAGTGCATGTTCCCCCCAATGGAATGTGCTGAAAGCTGCTTCCCTCACATCATACAGCTTCTGTTCATGTTTTGAGTGATTTTAAACAATGTAAACTCAACCCATTTTTACCTGGTTTCACCCAGTATGTCATGTGTGGCAAAGACCAACAGGGTCCTGGATAAATGTTATGGTAACATCAGAAAGGACTATTCTGCTAAGCCTTAACCTCCCCTTGCTAATTCTGATCATAGCACAGTCCACTTAATACCGACATACAAGACTGTGTCCTTGTCCCAATACCCCCACTTGCGGTTTTGGACTTGCCTACTTACCCACTTGTCTCACGTATTTGCGGTGTTTGGCTGCAGTGTGCAAGTAGACGTGAAGACTGTGCGTATGATAAAAAGCAACAAGCCGCTGGTCAAGACTGTGAATGTGTTGGAGGAGGACAGCATAGAGGTACTGAAAGAATGTTTTCTGTGAACAGATTGGAAAGTTTTCTATGACACAGATGTTAATGAAACAATAACAGACTATATTCACTTCTGTGTGGATAATGTCATTACCAAAAATAACATTATTGTGAATCCTAACAATCAGAGGTGGGTAGAGTAGCCAAAAACTGTACTCAAGTAAAAGTACAATTACTTTAAAAAAAAATTACTCAAGTAGAAGTAAAAGTACTAACATAAATAATTACTTGAGTAAGAGTAAGAAAGTATCCAATTAAAAGAGTACTCAAGTAGTGAGTAACTCGGTACTTTCACAAATGACATAATAGATGTTAACTCCCCTATATTCCATTACATAATATACATTTAACATGTATTACATAATTATTATTATTATTAATGGAAATCTTTCTTCCATGCAACACAATAAGTAGATATTAGACAGAATGTTTGCCTGAGTCACTATTTACTTTCAGTGAATGTTTCTTTTCTCCATATTTTGAAAGTGAATGGTGACTGAGACTGTCAGTCCCTAACATTCTGTCTAACATCTTTTGTGTTCCACATAATGCAAAGCATCACACTGGTTTGGAACAACATGAGGGTAGGGAAATTATAACAGAATTTTAAATTATGGCTGAGCTATCACTTTAAAGAGATAGTTTACCCAAAAATGAAAATTCTCTCATCATTTACCCTCATGCCATCCCAGATGTGTATGATTCCTTTCTTCTGCAGAACACAAATTAAGATTTTTAAAAGAATATTTTAGCTCTGTAGGCCAACATTTTTATGCTCCAAATAGCACATAAAGGCAGCATAAATGTAACCCATAAGACTCCAGTAGTTAAATCCATATCTTCAGAAGTGATATGATAGGTGTGTTATCTGAACAATCGGAACCAATTATCTGTAGGGCGAGGTCGATATATTGAGCCAGGCTGAGGGAACTGCGACCGCCAGGCATCAAAAAAGAAATGGGCTCATTTGGTCCAAATCTAAAACAGTCTTTGAGGGCAACCTCATTAAAGTCCACCTGGCAAGCTAGACCACAGAAGTCCTCAACATAGTCCTCCAGGGGACGATTCCCCTGACGTAGGTGCAGAAGTAAAACTGCTGGGTTCATGGCTGGTGGTCAAGTATTCTGTAACGATGCTGGCAGTGCTGGCAATGGCAATGAAGAGGACGATGACGATGACGAAGTGTAGAGAATCCAAGTGCAGTTTATTTACAAACGTGATAACCAATAACCCTAACTACAAATGTGAAACATAAAACATAAACTTGACTATAAACATGACTTGACCATAAACATGACTTGACTATGCACATTCACATTCAATACTTGACAAGGGACAATGAAAAACATGAGGGCTTAAATACAAGACATGGGAGAACATAAACCAATGAACAAACAGAACTCTAACAAGATAATTAAACAATAAACCAATGAAAGCATGACACATGAACATGGAGGGAAAACATGAAATCACATGACAAGGGATCACATGACATGAAACAGGAACTAAACTTTTCAAAATAAAATAAATGAAATACATGAATCAACAAAATACACATGACATCAGCAAATGAAAGAAAGTCATACACATCTGGGGTGGCATGAGGGTGAGTAAATAATGAGAATTTTAATTTTTGGGTGAACTATCCCTTTAAGAGCTCTTGTCAGATCTGGATGCATTTGTAAATAAGAGAGGTTTGGAAACATTTCTAATAATTATTACAGTGAAAATATGAAAATGTCCCACAAGGACATTATATATAATGCTGAAATATAAACCAAATAAAGATCATGCTTTATTAATGCCTACTTTCGCTATTTCATAGCTTTTAAAGTCCTGTGTGGATTCTTATTTCATTGTAGTTACAGTTTTCAGTGTCGTAAGTATTTAGATCATTAGTTCTGTACAGCAGTACTGCCCCTCTCTAAATGCATATACGCAACCTAGTGCGTAGGGCACCAACCCCAGTCGTGGAACACTCGCTGTGTCTGAAACCGCCCCCTATCCACTATATACACTATTTCGGGTGTCTGCCATTTTGTAGGAGTGTCTGAATTCTGAGTGAGCCACTCGTTCCCTACTTTTGTTCACTCATTATTACCGATAATGCACTCTGATTTAGCATGTGGAAGACATATGAGCTGGGAGTTTACTGCTTCCTTCACTCCTGAAATGTTTTATTTCATGTTGAATGTAGTAAATTACTTTTTGACAAATCATTACTTGATTAAAATAACATAATAACATATAGAGACAAAATATATAGATACATTTTAAAATGTACTCTTTATTTGATCAAATGTGTTTTCTCTTTATATCAACACACAGTATATATTAAAAATGACAAACAGAATGAAGATTTATTGTATTAATATATTATTTAATAAGAATAACTAGTAAGGCCCAAGTATTTGAAAATGTAATATGTGAGGTTGTTTCTGCGACAGCCCCAGAGCTCCGACACTCGGTGTATATGTCAGTGTCCGAATTCACTCATATATAGGAAATAGTGAATGAGTGAACGATTGCGGACACAGCCAGTCTCTCTTCGCCATACGATCACCTCGCGCCCGCACATCTCACACGCACCTCGCTGTGCACGTGCAGAAATACTGTCTGTTCGCGCTCCAGTTGTCAATCACATGAATGGCAGTGATTTACACTTAACTTGGATGTTTACATGGATTTATACAATTAATCTGCCTGAAGTAGCTGCAATAATTTCCAGTACCCCCGCGAGGGCGCGGGGTAAATGCGTAAATACTGCTCATGACAAAGCGCACTGATATATTGCTGCACTGATTTTAAAAGGTACACTTAAAAACTGGTGTCATAAGAGCCCAGTTACATTGAAAATGACCATCTCAATACACAGAAAAGCCCACGTTAGGATTAGAGCCAAAACTTAGCTCAGCGTGCTGCCTTAAATTGGAGCCGTGATTTTAATCTTGAAATATCCGCTTGTCTTGGTGTTAAATGAAGGCATTGCATGACAAAACTATTCTTTTTTTCACTGTGCGGAGCGAAGAAAGCATTTCACAAGAGCTTGATGGTACAGCAGTGACTGAGGGACAGTCTGTGACAGCAGCGCGCGCAGCTGTGTGAACTTCCGCTCTCGTAAAAGTCCCATTCAATAATCTCTCAATAAATTACACATTAATTAAAATTAAGCCCAGTAAAGTAACGACAGGAACGCCACCCATTGTAAAGAAGTAAAAGTAAAAAAAATTCATTAGAAATTTACTTGAGTGAGAGTAAAATGTACCCACTTTTAAACCAACTCTAAAAGTAAATTTATTTCCCAAAAGTTACTCAAGTAAATGTAACGGAGTAAATGTAGTGCATAACTACCCACCTCTGCTAACAATAAACCTTATATAACAAAACAAGTGAAGGACTGCATTAACAGGAAAAAAGCAGCTTTTAGAAATAATTATCGGGCTGGGCTAAAATTGATAAAAAGGTCAATATTGAACATCATTTTGCCACCATGAATACTAAAAACCTGTGGGACTCTATGAAAAAAAAAAGTTAATAGTGCCGCCCCCATCCTAAATCCGCTACTGCTTTTTATTCATGATTAACAATCAAGTTGGGATTTGATGTATATATATATATTTCATCATTGACAATATACATCCATATTTTTATCTTCACTTCAATGCATTTTTTTGTTATTTTGATTAAATAATCAAGTGTTCTAAATTGGAGTGAGGGCATGTAAAGAAAAACATCATTCTTCATTAACCCTTTAAGTGCTGAAGGTGTTTTTAAAGATTTCCTGTTTCAGTGGCATACCCAAAATTAATGTCTAATAACAAAAAAAAAAAAAAAAAAAAAAAAAACAAGGAAGGTCAAGTGTTTGGTATCATTAACTACGTTTCCATACAAGGGTTTTTTTTTTGCAATAAAAGGTGTAGCGCATCAAACATTTTACCGATATACACTACCGGTCAAAAGTTTTGAAACACTTGACTGAAATGTTTCTCATGATCTTAAAAATCTTTTGATCTGAAGGTGTATACTTAAATGTTTGAAATTAGTTTTTTAGACAAAAATATAATTGTGCCACCATATTAATTTATTTCATTATAAAACTAAAATTTAATAAAAAGAAAAAAAAAGAAAAACGTTTTTGAAATTGATGACTTGGACCAAATAATAAAGAAAAGCAGCCAATAAGTGCCTGACATACATGGAAACTCCTTCAATACTGTTTAAAAAGCATCCTAGGGTGATCCTCAAGAAGCTGGTTGAGAAAATGTCAAGAGTACATGTCTGCAAATTCTAGGCAAAGGGTGACTACTTTGAAGATGCTGAAATATAACACAGTTTTGATTTATTTTGGATTTTGTTTAGTCACAATATAATTCCCATAGTTCCATTTATGTTATTCCATAGTTTTGATGACTTTACTATTATTCTAAAATGTGAAGAAAAAAAATTATAATAAAGAATAAGTGTTTCAAAACTTTTGACCGGTAGTGTAGCTGATGGAAACGCAAATTATCGCTAAAATTTAATGTGTCGACATAATATTTTTCCATTTAACTCTAGTGCATAAACTCTATGTTGATACTTCTAATGTCATGAAAAACTGGTTTGGAAACACTTTTTGTCGAGAAAATAGGCATTAACGCAAAAATATAGTGTCACATGACAGAATTTACCCCAGACATTAGCCTGTGTTAATCATGACGGCAAGGTATACATCCAATATAAAAGCCAATTTATTTTTCGTGAAGCATTACTCACACTGTTATGGATTGGTCTTAACGGCATACCTGCACAGATCCGATGCTGCAAACACATCTGCGTCATGACACTTCCAGGAGTGCCAACACAAATGTCTCGTTTCATGCACCTGTTATCGACAAGTGCACGGAGAACAAATGAATGGCCACTCTTTGTGATTAATTTAATTGCGGTAGCCATCCATTATTTATTAAAGTTGCTTTTCACACCATTCAAAATAATAGACGGCAGTGCATATACAAAATACAATACAAAAACATAATTTCTCTGCACAATGATGTTTTAAATGAAAAATAAATACACAATACTAGGAGAAAAGCATCAGTGTGCTTTTTTGGAACACTAACAGCCCAATTCTATAAAATTATTGTTTAGCTTACTTTTGAAAAAAAATATGGCAAAATATCCGGTATTAAATAAAATAAATTACCTAACGAAAAAAGCATTAAGTTAAAATAAATAAATAACCAAACAAAAAAATACAATTGTTAGGGCTATATAACATCCTGGTTACTTTTGTAACCTCAGTTCCCTGATGGAGGGAACGAGACATTGTGTCAATGTAGTGACACTAAGGGTCACACTTGGGAGCCCCAAACACCTCTGATCTTTGAAAAAAGGCCAATGGGAATTGGCGAGTGGAATTTCCATGCCACTCCCCTGGACATACGGGTATAAAAGGAGCTGGCTTGTAACCGCTCAATCAGGTTTTGTGCTGAGGAGCTGAGACAAGGTCCCGGCCATTTCAGCGGGTAGTTCAGTGTTGTGGCAAGAGGGACACAACGTCTCGTTCCCTCCATCAGGGAACGGAGGTTATGAAAGTAACCAGGATGTTCCCTATCTGTCACACACTCGATGCTGTGTCGATGTAGTGACACTAGGGGTCCCTATACAAAACGTCACAATGACTGAACTGTGTTACGTGGACTGGCGGTGTGAGACGGGCAGACCACTGTGTGCCTTGTAGCCAACACACCAGGCCGTCACGTAACCTCCCCCAATGCAATTATGAGCGTCGAATGGTCCAAAAAATAGGGACAGGCTAGCCCAGCCGTGGCCTCTTTTCCCCTTTTTTCTCCCCAAAAAGAGTGGAATTTTGTTTACTGACTGGGGGCCATAAGTGTCTACATCGGGAGGGTTTCACTCCCAAGGGGAAGACACCGCGGAGACCACCCCCTGCCCGGGGGGTTGGGGGGGGGGGGGGTTGGGTATTTTGAGTGGAAATATGTCACATGGTCTTACCGAGTCTTGTCGGAAGTATGTCATGTGGAGAAGTCCCATGGTAGGTCCTACCCGAGGGGGGAGGAGCTCTACAAACACGGTGACCGGGGGCAGAGAAACCTCTGCCCAAGGAAGACACAGTTTACCGACAGGGAAATGATTTAGCAGAAGATATATCATATGGGGTCACCTATGTACCCCAGTACAGGGCTTAGTTAGCACATGTACTGGGCCGGCAGTGAGTTTCTCCGCAAACTCATCTGCCACAGGGCTAAGGAGGAAAGTCATCCAGGGATCACAACCTTGTGAACACGACTGGGAGACTAAGCGCACGTCTTCACTTCAGGGGAAGGGAAAGGCACTATGCACAAGCGGTACACCCGGCCAGCTGTCCTGGAACTTACCTGCTCATGCCTGACAATACACGGGATGAGACCGGCTCAACCCGGAGATTGTAGAACCTCGCAAATGTGTTGGGTGTTGCCCAGCCCTCTGCTCTGCAGATGTCTGCTAAAGAGGTGCCATTGGTCAGGGCCAAGGAGGCCTCCACACTCCTAGTAGAGTGGGCTCATAGCCCATCGGGGGGCGGCACTTCCTGAGCATGATATGCCATCATGATGGCGTCAATGACCCAGTGGGCGATCCTCTGTTTGGAGACAGTGCTCCCTTTCCGCTGACCGCCAAAGCAGACAAAGAGCTGCTCGGAGCTTCTAAAGCTCTGCGTGCAATCCAAATAGATGCGAAAAGCACGCACCGGACACAGCAATGCCAAGGCTGGGTCTGCCTCCTTCTGGGGCAGTGCTTGCAGGTTCACCACCTGATCCCTAAACGGGTTTGTGGGAACCTTGGGCACATAGCCCGGTCGGGGTCTCAGGATCACGCGAGAGTAGCCTGGTCTGAACTCCAGGCACGTTTTGCTGACAGAGAACGCCTGCAGGTCCCCTACCCTCTTGATGGAAGTGAGCGCAGTCAGGAGGGCAGTCTTCAAAGAGAGTGCCTTTAGCTCAACTGACTCCAGGGGCTCGAAGGGAGCTCCCCGTAGACTCCGAAGGACTACCGAGAGGTCCCACGAGGGGATGAGGCGCAGTCTGGGGGGATTCAACCTCCTAGTGCCTCTCAGGAACCTGATCATCAAGTCGTGCTTCCCCAAATACTTACCATCTACTGCATCGTGATGTGCCGAAATGGTGGCTACATACACCTTCAAGGTGGAGAGGGACAGCCGCCCCTCCAGCTTCTCCTGCAGTAAGGAAAGCACCGATCTGACTGTGCATCTCTGGGGGTCTTCACGATGGGAAAAACACCACTTAGAGAACAGATGCCACTTCAAGGCATAAAGACGCCTCGTAGAGGGAGCCCTAACCTGAGTGATCGTGTCTACCACTGTGAGTGGTAGGCCACTTAGGTCTTCCGCGTCCCGTCCAAGGGACAGACATGGAGATTCCAGAGGTCTGGTTGCGGGTGCCAGATGGTGCCCCGTCCCTGAGAAATTAGGTCCTTCCTCAGGGGAATTCGCCGGGGGGGAGGGGGGGGGGGTCTGTCATGCGGAGTGTGAGGTCAGAGAACCATGTCTGGGTGGGCCAGTAGGGTGCTACTAGGACAACCTGCTCCTCATCCTCCCTGACCTTGCACAGGGTCTGTGCAAGTAGGCCCACTGGGTGAAATGCATATTTGCGTAGTCCCGGGGGCCAGTTGTGTGCCAGCGTGTCTATACCAAGGGGTGCCTCGGTCAGGGCGTACCATAGCGGGCAGTGGGAGGATTACCGGGGAGAAAACAGGTCTACCTGCGCTTGACTGAATCAACTCCAAATCAGCTGGACCACCTGGGGGTGGAGTCTCCACTCTCCCCTGAGCGTAACCTGTCATGACAGCACGTCCACTGCGATGTTGAGGTCCCCCGGGATGTGAGTGGCTTGCAGCGACTTGAGGCTGACTCCAGAGGAGGAGACGGTGGGTGAGTTGTGACATGCAATGGGAGCGTAGACTGCCTTGGTGGTTGATGTACGCTACCATCGCCGTGTTGTCCATCTGGACCAACACATGCTTGCCCTGGATCAATGGCCGGAGCCTACGCAGGGCGAGCAATACTGCCAACAACTCAATGCAGTTGATGTGCCAATGTAGTCACGGGCCAGTCCAAGAGCCGGCGGCTGCATGCCTGTTGCATACGGTGCCCCAGCCTGTCTTGGAAGCGTCTGTCGTAACCACGACGCACCTGGAGACCTGCTCTAGGGGAACCCCTGCCCGTAGAAACACTAGGTCAGTCCAAGGGCTCAAGAAGCGGTGACAGATCGGCGTGACGACCACGTGATGTGTCCCGTGGCACCATGCCCATCTCGGGACTCGAGTCGGAAGCCAGTGCTGAAGCGGTCTCATAAGCATCAACCCGAGCAGTGTGGCCACCACTGAGGATGCCATATGCCCCAGGAGCCTCTGAAAAAGTTTCAGTGGGACTACTGTTTTCCATCTGAACGCCTTCAGACAGTTCAGCACCGACTCTGTGCGCTCGTTCGTGAGGCGCGCCGTCATCGAGACTGAATCCAACTCCAAACCGAGAAAAGAGATGCTCTAAACCGGGGAGAGCTTGCTCTTTTCCCAATTGACCTGAAACCCCAGCCGGCTGAGGTGCGTGAGCACCAGGTCCCTGTGCTCATACAACACATCCCGAGAGTGAGCTAGGATTAGCCAGTCCTCGAGGTAGTTGAGGATGCGGACGCCCACTTCCCTTAGCGGGGCAAGGGCTGCCTCTGCGACCTTCGTGAAGATGCGAGGGGACAAGGACAGGCCGAAGGGGAGGACCTTGTACTGGTACGCCTTGCCCTCGAAAGCAAATCGCAGGACTGGATGACCATACCCGAAGGAGGAAGCCCAGCCACCAAAGCCTCCACATCAGACTGGACAAGCTGCAATCGAGAGCTTATTGTCTTCCCGAGTTCCGAATAAGAGGTTGAACTCGCCCTGAGACGAGCCGGTGGACTCATCCGAGAGCCCGATCGGGGCAAACAAGTGTGCTGAGGAATGGGAGGTCCGTGGGGGGTTACCCGGAGGAGGTGCTCCCATTGAAGTCCCCAAATCGCCCCCAGTGCTAACCGACGTGGTCTCAAACCCGCAGGTAGAAGGACCGAGGTGGGGAGCCGCTGAGGTGGCATTCCCTCTTACGAAGGAAAGCCACGACCGCAACATTGCCATAGTCATGTTCTTGCAATGAGGACATGACCCATCCACGAACGATGTCTCCGCGTGAGCAGTGATCAGACACGTAAGACAGCGATTGTGGCGATCAGAAGCGGAGAGGTAACGACTGCAACCAGGAATAATACACAAATGGAAAGACGTCTTTAAAAAGATGTTCCCGTAAGTGCCACTCTTTTAGGAGAAGAAAATATACTCTTCCAGAGAATATACTCTTTTAGTTTGCCGAAGCACCCAGGGGCATTCTCTACACTCCACGGGTGCAGAGGGGGAGAAGCCGCTGAAATGCGCCATAAAATCCTGCAGATTGAGGTGAGTACAGGCAGCGGAGTAATTTAGCTCACTGAGCACAACCGCTCGGCTCTGAAGAGAAAATCTGATTGAGTGGTTGCGAGCCAGCTCCTTTTATACCCGTATGTCTGGGGGAGTGGCATGCAAATTCTACTTGCCAATTCCCATTGGCCTTTTTTCAAAGATCAGAGGCGTTTGGGCTCCCAAGAGTGACCCCTAGTATCACTACATCGACACAACGTCGAGTGAGTGACAGAAAGGGAATTGCCTTTTCTTTATGCAAACTTAAATTATCTTTAACCTGTTCTGTAGATGAAAAAAGTCTGAATGACATTCTCAGAATGTTCTGCACTTTTTTCAAGACTATACACTATCAGAACTATTTATCCAATGCTGAGTTCACTTTCAGAAAACAAGCTTTTTAATATTTAAAAACTCGGATCGCATTTGCTGAGCTTCTTCAGAAAATGTAAATAGCATTATGTTGCTAAAATTAATTTGAGATGACAATCAAGTTCAGTTGGTCATTAAAAGTTGCTGGACAAATATGCGGGACATTATGCAGTTGTGATTGCAATGCTTTAGATTAGATGATTGTTCAAAATAGCCTATTGAATATCAGGAATGTATCATATATGTAAACCCTGATATTACCGCATCAATTTTTCTTTAATAGCTGCACACAGCATATACACATCAATGGATTGTCCTTATACTAAGACAGAAAGTTTCCCCCACTACTTGGTGCAGGTTGCCAGCTTGAACAGGGCCATGATGATTCTCTTTCGGATTGGAACCGGTGGCAACCTGCAATAGGCGCAACATCAGGACCAATATTACAGTCCTATCAGAAGAGCA